>NC_064850.1:106741206-107069706 GCF_024139225.1 Suncus etruscus | reverse complement strand
ACGGATATAAAAAAATAGCAATGTTATAATACCCAAGGACAATAGAGACAAGGGCCAGAATGACTGGTCCATGATAGGAATCTTGTCACAAAGAGTGGGGAGCTCAGCTAAGGTAGATAAGATACCACTATGATAATAGTAGTTGGATCACCATGATCACCCTGGACAGGAACTGTCCTGAAAGGACACTTTACCTCCTGAAAGGAGGTAAAGTGATATACATAATACCTCTTTAGTAACAATATTGCAAACCACAGTGTCTAAAAGAAAATTAAAGGAGAAAGGGAGAGGGGTGGCAGAGCAGTAGGAAAACTGGGCACATTGGTCTTGGTGAAGAGATGGATGTAGGATATTGTATGACTAAAACTCAAAAAACTTAGTAACTATCTCAAAGTTATTCAATTAAAAGTTTATTTTATTTTTATTATTATTTTTGGTTTGGGGGCCACACCTGGTGACACTCTGAGGTTACTCTTAGCTATACACTCAGAAATTGCTTCTGGCTTATGGGACACTGAGGGGATTGAGCCCACGGTCTGCCCTAGGCTAGCAGGGGCAAGACAGAGGCTTTACTTCTTGTGCCACCGTTCTGGCCAACAATTAAAAATGTATATAAAATACCCACCTCATTTCATTAATAGTAAAATGTTACTGTTAAAAACAGGGATATTTTCATTGGAACTTAAAATATTTACCAATATTACCATCATTATATAAAACTATTTTTCATACTTTCAATAAATTTAATAAATAGAAAATCATTTAGATTTATTTTTCCAAAGGCAATATAGGTTTTACTCTTTTTTTTGGTTTTGTTTTCGGGCCACACCCATTTGATGCTCAGGGTTACTCCTGGTTAAATGCTCAGAATTTGCCACTGGCATGGGGGGACCATATGGGACGCCGGGGGATCAAATTGCGGTCCTTCCTTGGCTAGCGCTTGCAAGGCAGACACCTTACCTCTAGCGCCACCTCACCGGCCCCATATTTTACTCTTTTATGAAATGGTCTCTCAGACGTTTTAGAACTGGAACACTAAAGGAAGCAGAGAAGATGATATTTGAAAAATTACTGTAATAAAATGAAGTAAAAATGAAAAATTCACAGCCTTTTTCTGTTCCCTTACATACATAATCTAATTCCTATCTTACTAACATAAGTTTTTGCAGTGATTTAGGACACTATAAATCATTTTAATGTCCTCACTCACTTGTAGGAGGAAATGAAATAGCTGAATTTAGACTAAAAATAAACCTTGCAGATTTGCTGAACCTTACTACATTTGACTGTAAACAACTGTCGTCCCTTTTGAAAAGCTAATCCTGCCTGACTTTTGAATTTCTCAAGAGATTGTACTAATAGATATTTTAAAGCTGTATGTTAGATAATTATTTCCATAACAAGCACAGATTGGTTCTCTCAAAAGAAAAAATGAAAATGAAAGTTCTATTCAATTAAAATAGAGCTATTAATACTATGCTGTGCTAGAAAGAGAAAGTTTGTTCTTCAATAGCCTCTGCAATTTATCAAAGAATTTTTTCATGCAACTAAAAGAGTTGGGAGAAAATTTAAGTTTTATGAAGAGTTTGCAAAGCAAATGGTTAACTGGTAAGCTTTCTTCAGCTAAAACACAAAATGAATATTAACATCACTGGTGAGAGAGAAGCACCTACTGGATGCCTTCACATTGGCAGTACTAGAGCTACACTAGATGGAAGAAGGCTCAGAAATAACTGCCTTTGCTTCTTGTCTTTTTGGTGATTTATATTATATATAGTCAGCCATATGAAAGAAGAACAGTACTTGACATGATACCTAGCATTAGAATACTCATTATCTCATGAAAGATGTCCTTGTTTAAATAATTCATTGTGTGTGTGTATGTTTTGGTGGGGAAACACACTTGGGGGTACTCAAGGTTTATTATTGGCTCTGTCCACAGGAATTATTTTTTGTTTTGTTTTGTTTTTTGTTTTTTTGGGCCACACACGGCGGTGCTCAGGGGTTACTCCTGGCTGTCTGCTCAGAAATAGCTCCTGGCAGGCACGGGGGACCATATGGGACACCGGGATTCGAACCAACCACCTTTGGTCCAGGATCGGCTGCTTGCAAGGCAAACGCCGCTGTGCTATCTCTCCGGCCCAGGAATTATTTTTTATGGATTAATCTGGAGACCATCTGGGATATCAGGGATCAACCTGGTTGGCAAATGCCTTAGTCTCTGCACTATTGTTCCACCCCAATCATCTGGGTTTTTTTTCTTCATATTAATAATTTTTATTTTGACCAAAGCGGTTTACAAATCATTCACAGTAGTATTTCAGGTACATAGTGACATTGAATCAGGGGCACTCCCACCGCCAATGTTGTCCTCCCTCCACCCCTGTTCCCAGCCTGAATTCCATACCGCCCCCTCCTTTGCTTCCTGAGCTGCTAGTACAAGTTGTCTCTTTTGTGTCTAGCCTGTTGTAGATTGGGTATCGAATTTCTGTTGTAGTTGGCTTTGGATTTGGTGTTCAAGTCTGATCATTTTTAATTTTTGTTTTTTAGAGACAATTTAGGATTAGACAGATACAAAGTTATGATAATCTTATTTACTCATATCACCTTTTGATTCTCCAAGGAAAAGCAACCTATGAATAACTTTTTTTGGTGTGTTTTTGTTTTTGGGTCACACCCAGCAGCACTCAGAGGCTACTCCTGGCTCTTTGCTCAGAAATTGCTCCCAGCAGGCTCGGGGGACCATATGGGATGCCGGGACTGGAACCACCGTCCTTCTGCATGCAAGGCAAATGTCCTACCTCCATGCTATCTCTCCAGTCCCAATCTATGAATAATTTTTATATTTTATTTTTTGTATTTTATTAAAACACCTTGATTACAAACATGATTGTGGTTGGGTTTCAGTCATGTAAAGAACACCCCCATCACCAGTGTCCTAAATCTCCCTCCTCCCCACCCCACCCCTGCCTGTACTCTAGATAGGCTTTCTATTTCCCTCATAAATTCTCATTGTTAGGATAGTTCACAATGTAGTTATTTCTCTAACTAAACTCATTACCCTTTGTGGTGAGCTTCATGAGGTGAGCTGTAACTTCCAGCCCTCCTCTCTTTTGTCTCTAAAAAATATTATTGCAAGAATGTCTTTTATTTTTCGTAAAACCCATAGATGAGTGAGACCATTCTGTGTCTTTCTCTCTCTCTGTCTTATTTCACTCAACGTAATAGATTCCATGTACATCCATGTATAGGAAAATTTCATGACTTCATCTCTCCTGACAGCTGCATAATATTCCATTGTGTATATGTACCACAGTTTCTTTAGCCATTCATCTGTTGAAGGGCATCTTGGTTGTTTCCAGAGTCTTGCTATGGTAAAAAGTGCTGCAATGAATATAGGTGTAAGGAAGGGATTTTTATATTGTATTTTTGTGTTCCTAGGGTATATTTCTAGGAGTGGTATAGCTGGATCAAATGGGAGCTCAATTTCCAGTTTTTGGAGGAATCTCCATATAGCTTTCCATAATGGTTGGACTAGATGGCATTCCCACCAGCAGTGGATAAGAGTTCCTTTCTCTCCACATCCCCGCCAGCACTGCTTGTTCTTGTTCTTTGTGATGTGTGCCAATCTCTGGGGTGTTAGGTGGTACCTCATAGTTGTTTTCATTTGCATCTCCCTGATGATTAGTGATGAGGAGCATTTTTCATGTGCCTTTTGGCCATTTGTATTTCTTCTTTGTCAAAGTGTCTGTCCATTTCCTCTCCCCATTTTTTGATGGGATTAGATTTTTTTTTCTTGTAAAGTTCTGTCAGTGACTTGTATATTTTGGATATTAGCCCCTTATCTGATGGGTATTGAGTGAATATGTTCTCCCACTCAGTGGGTGGCTCTTGTAACCTGGACACTATTTCCTTCAAGGTGCAGAAACTTCTCAGCTTAATATATTCCCATCTGTTAATCTCTACTTTCACTTGTTTAGAGAATGCAGTTTCCTCCTTGAAGATGCCTTTACTCTCAATGTCCTGGAGTGTTTTTCCTACTAAACAGGTATTTTTGCTATATACCTTATATTGAAAAATATATTTAAATAGTACAACTGCACTTAGAATCTGAGCGTTCTTTTACCATTTAAACTTCTAAGAACATTCTTAGAAGTAGGTCATTGAGTCTATTCTTCCTACACTATGGTAACTTAGGAATATTTTCAGATTCCTCAATTAGTATCTATTCAAGAAGCACACAGTAATGAACACTTTATAGAATTGTTGAGAAATCAAATAATTCACATAAGTAGCTTGGCATTTGTAACTCATTAATATATTATATTATAATTTATTAAAATGCCTTAATTTCTAGACACTTCTAAGTATACTACAAGCATCTTTGATAATTTTTTTATTGTTGTCTTCAGGTTTGTGCATATCTCTAAGATCCCTTCAAGTCTGAAAAATTTTTTATGATC
The DNA here is from genome assembly GCF_024139225.1 of Suncus etruscus. NCBI lineage: Eukaryota > Metazoa > Chordata > Mammalia > Eulipotyphla > Soricidae > Suncus > Suncus etruscus. The sequence continues at coordinate 107,065,243 of NC_064850.1, read as the reverse complement.
TAAAGTTATATATTTGTTATTTTTTCTGTCATTGATTTTTCTAGGAAGACATTTTGGAACACCAATTACAAGAAAAACTTAAAATATTTGTTGCTACTATCTTCTTAGGAAAAATGTTTGCTGATAAGAGCATACTTAATTTTTTTATTGAGACATGGTAATTTACTGCTATTCATGGTTGAGTTTGGGAATACAGTCTTCTATTACCAATCCTGTCACTAGTATCAACTTCCCTCCACCTATGTCCCCATTTTCCATCTGCCTCCTGATAAGTACATTTTTTTTTTTTTTTGGTTTTTCGGGCCACACCCGTTTGATACGCAGTGGTTTCTCCTGGCTAAGAGCTCAAAAACTGCCCCTGGCTTGGGGGGACCATATGGGATGCCGGGGGATCGAACTGTGGTTGCAATCTTTCCTTGGCTAGTGCTTGCAAGGCAGACACCTTAACTCTAGCGCCACCTCGCTGGCCCGATAAGTACATTTTTAAGTTTTGTTGCTATAGTTTAAATATTATGATTTCAGTGTTGTTGGTTCTGTATTTAATATATGTATATACATACATACATACATACATACATACACCATACCTAATCCCTACCAATATGTCTGAGACTTCTACCCTCTGCCCCAGATATTTCCCATCACCTCTTATTACATATTTCCCTTGGTTTATTTACTTTATTCTTCTCAGTATAAATACCTAGTGACTAGGGTGATATTTGCTTGTTTTATAGTATGAAAAATATGTTAAATGTTTGTATATAGCAGTTTAGGAAGTAAAAAACCTAAAAGTTATATTTTATATCAAAACTTCCATAAATATTCTTAAATCTGGAATGGATTCAAGGAAAATAGCAGATCAAATTCATTCTGTTACTTTTAGTCACTTAACATTTCTAATTTAAAGGAAGGGGAAATCCTAATAAGTAAGCTGAATCAAAGATGGATCAATAGAATCAACGGCTTCTATTAAGTGCTTTCTATTATTTATGGAATAAAATGCAATGGATATTTTTGGAAGAAGATTATTGCAATATTTTCAAAGGCAAAAAAATTAAACCTTTTATATCAATGCGTTATGGTAAAGTCCATATGTATATGTGAGTTTAAGTTGTTAAGAATAATGAGATCAATGAGGAAATACAGGAGGAAATATTTACCAGCTGCTTGACCAAATCACATAGAGGGGTACTTGCCACAACTATTCTTTTTGCCCAGTGATGTTGAACTCCAATGATAGTGAAATCTCTGCTTGCAATGTGTCCTTCATATGAGATTTGTGTTTCAGTGAGCACCATGTTTACTCTGGGTAGACTACCACTGGAATAACCAGTTTGGGAACAGGGTATATTGAATGGACCATTGTGAGTTTATATCTTCTCATTTCCTTGAAATTTCTCTAGACAAAATGCATGCTGGAATAACAACAATGTGCTGCATTTTCAAAATAAACTAAAAAGTGTAAGTAACTTTATTTGAATTAGAGTATATAAAAAGTTTATCTAGATTATCTTTAAGATTTGGAAATTTATTACAATTCACTCCAAAACTCAAATAACTTAATAATCACTTATACAATATTTCTTTGCTGTGTCTGTGTTTTCAGCCACACCCAGTGACGCTCAGGGGTTACTCCTGGTTATGCGCTCAGAAATTGCTCCTGGCTTGGGGGACCATATGAGATGCAGGGGGATCAAATCACGATCCATCCTAGACTACTGCACACAAGCAGAAGCTTTACTTGCTCCACTGCTCCTGCCCCTTTGCTTGCTTTTGTATCTCAATCATTATTTTATGCAGATAAGTAGTTGTTTCATCTTTCATAAATACACATTTCTATAGCCATGTTAAGTTTTCCAAGTAAGTCTTTATCCCAATACATCAGAAAAAATATCAATTTAAATAAGTTTTTTTTGCTAATTTTACTAAGTAGTTTTTTTTTATTAATTTTACTAATTTACTAGTAAACTTACTAATAATTTAGTTACTTAAGATAAATTTGTAGTGAGCGGGGTAGAGCCCTCATCCAACGTGGCTAGTACCTGCCTTTGGAAGAGGATGATTTGGAGACAAAGATAGAGTGATAATGAATAAATGATGTCAAAAGGAGATACTGTTGTCCTTTAATCAAGGCCTGCAGTTTGCTTTCACTGCTGGTTTCAAACAGGAGCCTAAAGAAATCTCTTTCTATGGTCTGTTGACCATTTCAGAATCCGAAAGTGTAATGGTCAATTCGTTAGAAAGAAACATCTGAAAGGAAAAAAAAAAGAAAGAAAAAAAAAAGGAGATACTGTAGTTTGGTTACCAACCAATAGTCAGCGGTCAAAGAAAACTTGCGATTGTTGAGTAGATACTAAAAATAATCTACAAGTGGCTTTAGGATACAGCTCACAAACTAAAAATAATCTACAAGTGGCTTTAGGAGCTCACAAACATCTAGACTTCCCACTTTTGATCCAGGCTGTGAGAAAATGATCATTTGTGCTGATTATATCCAACAATTTAGGGTACTTAGTTAGGAAAGAAATTTTTCTCATCTGTGAGGGCAGAGCATGTGTTGTTACTTTGTGTTTCAACCTCACTGACCAGCCGTGTGATTTCCATAGGAAGTTCTGAAATTACTCAATTCAATGTGATTTCATTATAACAAATTATAAAAACTAATTCTGGCCAACTTTGATAAAAAGAACATTGTTGAAAAACACTGTTATTTTTGTTGTATATGCTTTCACTTAATGTCAAATGTGTCCAAGGACCTATTCACCTCATGAACTGAGGATGTAGGTTCTTGGTACAAACAAGCTAACATACATATGCCATTCTTTTACTTGTACGAGATTGTAATGTCCATGAAATAAAAGACTATGCTTTATTTAATTTAATTGCAAAGAAAGTGTGTCACAAAATAGACCTCAATTTTTTTTTGTTTGTTTTTGGGCCACACCCGGTGATGCTCAGGGGTTACTCCTGGCTGTCTGCTCAGAAATAGCTCCTGGCAGGCATGGGGGACCATATGGGTCACCGGGATTCGTACCAACCACCTTTGGTCCTGGATCGGCTGCTTGCAAGGCAAACACCGCTGTGCTATCTCTCCGGGCCCCAGACCTCAAATTTTTTTTAATCAGGGCCATGGGGGGGGGTGTCTTAATTTGTTTTCTTAATAGTTTATTTTTTTTTTCAAATAAACATGTATGAAGGATAATAGAAATCGACATTCTCAGGAAATACTGTTTAATTCTGTTTATATCTGCACCATAGTTATATCTCTAACATAGTGGATAACTTCATAATTCTATTTCCAGAGCACTGAAGAAAAGAAAAAGGTAGTTCATGCCTTGGCCATTTCATATCTGTGAGAATATACAATGTCCTCACAGGGCTCAGCTGGTTTAATCTCATTGTTTTGTGTCTAAAACTTTTAGTTTGGTTTATGTTAGCAAACGCAGTTGCTTCCTGAGTAATCCCTTGGCGCCATCGGCCATTTTACAAACAGAAAGCTAGCAAATAGCTCTTTCACTGCTTGTGACCTTGGTGGCAGAGGATACTTTAAAGAGTTCATTACATGCTAACAATGATAAAAAGAACACCAGACAATAATAAAGCACAAAGCTTAATTTCCCAATGTAAATGTATTACCATTGCTCAGAACAGAAGCCATAGAGCTGTTTTTCTATAAACATGTCTTCTTTTTATAGGCAGATATTTCACTTAAATCCCCATATTCAGGACTGGGGAAGATACCTTGGCAACATAAAAAATGCATGGCTGTTCACTAGTGTTATATCATAGTTGTTTTTTCAGCTGATAGACTGTGACAATACATTTATGATGGTTTGGTAAAAAATGTGATGGGTAGCACATTGCTTTCATTCATCCACAACTCCTTATAAAACAGATTGCATTCTTTTATGTTCCTCAAATACCATATTGCGCATGTGATTTGTATTAAATTACAATATATATTTCCTTAATAAATTCTTGTTTTAAGAGAAAGTTAATAACAATTTTATATCCAATTGTCTTAACTTTGAATTCCCTAAAGTACATGATAACTTTGAGATAATTGGCTTCATTAATAACACACACAAGTACACAAGTACAAGTACACACACATGTGTGCATGTACCTCTCAGAGATAATTGCTAAGAAGAGGAGATTTACTAATGTCAATTTTACTAAAGGGTGAATGTACAATGAAGACTTCATAGATTGTGTTGGGTGACTTGATGACTCTTCCAGGACCTAATGGCAGGATAGAGAATCCATAAGGACCTTCAAGTCTTTTTTTTTTCTTCTATTACCTGTCCTCCTTGCCTTTTTAATGCTTATCTTCCTCCTCTTCCTCATCCTCCTCCTTCTTCTTCTTCTTTTATTTATTTATTTTTTTTTCAGCAACACCCCGGTGGCACTCAGGGGTTATTCCTGGCTATGCACTCAGAAATCGCTCCTGGCTTGGGGGACCATATGGGACGCTGGGGGATCGAACCATGGTCTGTCCTAGGCTAGCACGGGCAAGGCAGATGCCTTACTGCTCTGGACCACAGCTCCGGCCCCTTCTTTATTCTTTTACTAAGAATGTTTCAAATAACCTGACTTAATTTCAAGTCTGTTCGCTTTTAATTACAACAATGATCAATGATTGAGCCTTTTTGTCTTAGTCCATTTTATAAGAGAGCCAGATCAATGCATGGGCCAGTTTCCTACACTGCTAACCAGACAAGCAAGATATCTGGAGTCAATGCTTTCTTTGGTCAGTAAAAATAATGAAAACTGAGCTTTCATTGAAAGGAATTTTAGAAAATGGTTCAAAGATACATAACAAAAATAATTTTTGTTTGCAAAGTTTAAATAAATATGAAGTACACATTGGCTCAATAACCCTGGGAATTTTTTTCTCAGTTCTGATATAGCATTTTCTAAAAGTTAAAAAATTACATTGTTCATTGATTTGTTTACATAGAGGGTAAATATTATTCTCTTTTTATTATATATGGTGAAAATTAGCAGTGATATACAGTTTGAATGGTATTATCTCCACAAAATAGAATAATAAATTCTCATGATTTGTGAGCATCATGAGGTTTGGGGAACAAAAATGTCTCGGTATTATTTTTAAGAAAATAAAAAATTCACAGATTATAGTTTCTAAGAAAATTTGATTTAGTTCTTTTGGATAACTGGTTTCTGGTAAGTTCTATAATTTATATTAAATTTTTTATAGGTTGCATAGAAAAATCAATTAATAACTCTAAAATAGAAGTTTATAACAATGTATCTAGAAAATCACTTAATTATTTAGCTTGGATTTTGTTAAAATTACATAATTAATATTATACAAAAGTGATTCATTTTATGTGTTAAACACAAGAAAATAGCACATATACAATTTTAATTTAATTTGCAGCGATCAAGAATATTCAAGTTTGAAGATCTAAATGAGATGATTTTTTTAAATTTTTTTATTTTGAATTATGAGAACAAAAGATGCAAAGAAAGAGGACAAGGTAAAGTTACAGTGGAAGGACAATCACCCGTAACATAATTCTCAGAAGAAGTCCCCTTGCTGATATCTTAACTTTGAACTTTCAGCCAAAGAACGTTAAGATAAATAAAACAGAATCCATGTACAATTACTTTGTTCCTCAAGTCTCCAGATTGTAACACATTATAATATTTTTTTTTTTTGGTTTTTGGGCCACACCCAGTAACGCTCAGGGGTTACTCCTGGCTATGCACTCAGAAGTTGCTCCTGGCTTGGGGGACCATATGGGATGTCGGGGGATTGAACCGTGGTCCGTCCAAGGCTAGCGCAGACAAGACAGGCACCTTACCTCTAGTGCCACCGCCCGGCCCCACATTATAATATTTCTTAATAGCACACAAGGCAATCTAAAGCCATAAAACTTACGTAACTCCTTAAACATTAGAGGCATAGTATTTTTTACATTTCCGTGTACATGCATATTAGCTTAAGTTAACCTCAAAAAAATTTTTTTTAATTATGACAACAAAGATGGAAAGAAAGAGGACAGGGTAAAGTTACAGTGGAAGCCCAATCACCCATAAACAGAATTCTCGGTAGTCCCATCGATGATATCCCAGTCTTGAACTTTCAGCCAAAGAACATTAAGAAAAACAAAACTGAACCCATGTACAATACAATTACTTTGTCCCTCAAATCCCCAGTTGTAGTACATACTATTTCTTAGCAGCACACAATATAATCTAAAGACATTAGACTTATGTAACTCCTTAAACATTGAGGGCAAAGTACATATCTCTAGTTCCATACACATGCTTACTAGTTTAAGTTAACCTCAAAAGTTTTAGTGGGTTGTTTTTCTTAAGGATTGGAGTCAAGGGAACATAGTAAAAAACGGTATTAAAATGGCATTTGTTTGCATAGGCCCACCAAAACATAAGGGACATGGAAAGACAAATTATGGTCTAAATACAAGGAGACCCTACCCCTGAAGTTTCCTGGCACAGGACTGACTCTAGGCTCCAGGCAAACTAGTTTGTCCAATTCAAGTCATCGTCTGTAGTGGCAATACACCTCCATTCCTCACATAGTCTCTGTTGTTGGTATCATGCTTCTGTATTAAAGATCCTTGAGTCTGCATATCCCATATTGCAGTCAGGATATAATTTTTAACAGTGTACCTCCTAAAACATAAAATAGAAAAGTATAAAATTCTTATAAAATTGCAGTTTGGATGTATGCAATATATTTCCATTAGTATTTCTTAGTTCACATTGGTGATAATAATAAAATGGAAAATGTAGACATTAATTTTATATGCAAAATATGTTTTTATTATAACTTAATCTATCTACAAAACCCAATATCTAGCAGGTACTAAACATTTCTTGAATAAATACAAGTGGAAAATTTATGCATGTATTAGGAATAAGACAAATAAAATAAGACAATTACAAACTTCCTACTGAAATCCACTTGCATCATTGATTTAGGTAACTAGACAGACTGTGACATCAATGTGGGACCAGAGTTCAAAATAGTATCATAGAATTAGGAGAGGTCATGTCAGGGTTAAGTGCTGGGGCAGGAGTATTCAGCCCTGAAGCTCGGCATAATGAATTCAGGGGGAAAAAGTTCAGATCTTCAGAATCCAGTAGAATTTCACAAGCAAAAGACACAAGAGAAGACAAAGTCCACAGCAGAGTAAAATCTACTATACCCAAAGGTGGACCCTACAATAAACAAAGAATGCAGCGGCAATGTCTTCTCAAAGTATCACAAAATAAGATACTTATACAGCCTCCCCTTTTTGCTTTTCTGAGACAATCAGTGCAAGAAGCTAGTTCCAGAGGTCAAAGTTTCTGAGGCAAATGAGAAATGCTACCAACAAACAACTCTTTTCTGGGAAATGAAAGGCAGATGTGAAGAGTGTTGAAGCACTGACCTTCCCAAAACTAAGTTTGAAGTATAACAACTTTGCTAGAAGAAAATTGAAAATAAACCAGATTTTAAAGCCAAAATTGCAGCTTAGTAAAGACAGGCCAAAAGGAAAGTCAATAGAGGAAAAATAGCTTAGTGATGGCAGAAAATTGGACCAGGGTACCTGAAGAGATAAAACAAGTCACATACTAACTTATTATGTATAATCTTATTATGCTAATCACTATTAATAGGAATATTATACAGTATTTAATGTTTCACAGAAAATGTATTTAATAATTACCTGATATTTTGTTCTGTTTTTATTGAGTCATTAAATTGTAATTCCCTTAATTCTCAGCTTTAGTTTTTTTTTTTTTTTTTTTTTTTTTTTAAATTTTAGCCGGCTCGAGAAGACCACCACGCGAGGGCTGTCTGCTGCGTCAGAGGGACCCCGGCCCTCAGCGAAGAGAGCGGGGTCGGGCCGGATTCCGCACCCCTGCGCCCACCCACGACACACCCGGTGCGGGGAGAAGCGAGGGGCCCGCTGGCAGAGCGAGAAGATCGGTCCCATTCGCCATGAATGTCCGTCCCTCGTCTGGCGCGGCTTAGGCCCGGCCCAGGAGAGCGCGACACCACCACATCGATCAAGCTTTAGTTTTACTGATACGAGAAATACAGCATTTAGTCAAGATGGTCTCCAATTCTCATTTTTTAGAACTTAGTATTTAATATGGGTATTCTCAACTGTCAGTTTTATGTCGAAGCCTTGTCAATAGAGAATTATCTTGCATTGTATCTAAAACAAATAGATTCTAGCAAAGATAAGGAAGATTTAGCTTTAGAGAAAGCTCTGGAATTGGACTTTATGAGATAAGGAAGCTGCTAAGACAAGCAATATATCTAGGTAGGAAATTGAGGCATGCTGCAGTCAGGGAACATGTGAGAAAAAAACATTTTCAATAAATTGACTAACAATATTTCAGGAAAAAAGATTAATCTTTCTAGAAGCTAGTATGAATTCCTTTTAAATTAAAGTTTATACTCAACCTAGTTTTATGTTTATAATTGTGAAGGATATATTTTAAAAGAGAACTATCTCACTCAATTGTATAAATTTCAGTTTCCAATCACATGATGTTGATATAGTCCTTCAAAAAGTTTTAATAAAGTTTTGACCTTGATTTATTATTCATAACTGAGTTCCTGATATATGATTCTCTTACCTCCAATCTTATAAATGACTTTAATTAAGCCTTTTCCGATTTCTACTTGACCAAATTAAAGGAGCTAGACCATCTTCTGAGGATGCTTACATTCTCTCAAGAAAAGCCTCCTGAGTTGGAGAAAATCTTGATGGGAAACAGGCAAACTGATCTTGTGTCCTGAACCTTCATAGGATGAGTTGACTTTAACAACTGCCTAAGAGTACCTGGGGTTGCCTCATGTTACAGATTAAATATTTCACCTGAGAACTTTTTCCTTAGCATAAAAACTATAGTTATTTCTCTGAGCACTTTCAACTCATTATCTTGGTTTGTCACTCTTGACATGTATCTGCCAAATTTTTGACAAGCCATCAATCTCGAACTTCTTCCTGGTCTTATCCCACCTGTACAAGCAACTGACCCATCAATCTTATTTTTCAAAAGTGAGTATAAAACTAAATGAATGTAGTTAATAGTGATTTAAAAAGTAAATTGAACAAAAACTGATTGAAAAGTGATACGTAATGACATTCTTACGTAGGAATTCTATTCCTCCCAACAATGAAAATCTAAAAATGGCAAACTATTCTTCACTTTTACTCTTTATAGCTCAATTGACTTTTATAATGTCTATCATTAAATTAATTTGTTCATTGCACAATTTTAAAGAGGATATTTAACCTTAAAAGCAAGCCTTTCCAATTTTATTTGGCCAAGTAAATTCTTTTAGCTGATTATTCTAAAGTTCACCTGTCAGTTCAACTGTCAGTTTATTTTTTATTAGAAAGGAACATATATTGGGGAAAACTTAAATTTCATTTGTACACTATGGCAGAAAACGTTATTGTTGTTGTTTTGTTGTTGTTTTGGGGCCACATCTGGTGGTGCTCAGAGGTTACTCCTGGCTCTGGGCTCAGCTATCACTCCTGAAAGGCTCAAAGGACTATATGGGATTCCAAGGATTGAACCCTAATCAGCTACATGCAAGGCAAACACCCTACCTTCTGTGCTATTGCTCTAGCCCCACTTTAATTATTTATGCAAATAGACTTACTAGTCAAAAGAATGCCATCAGCTTTTTCTAATTGAATAGCTTCGTTTTGGAAGATTGTAAATCCCAAATTTTTATTCCTATGTATTTATGGTAAGATTTTGTTTTTGTTTTTTGGCCACACCCGGACACACTGAGGGGTTACTTCTGGATATGCACTCAGAAACTGCTCCTGGCTTGGGGGAGTCTATAGGAAGCTTGGGATAGAACGGCATTTCATCTTAGGCTAGCATGGGCAAGTCAGATGCCTTAGTGCTTGTGCCACTGTTCCAGCCCCAGTAAGATTTTGTTTTACATTAGATGAAAAACGTTTTATTAGGGGCTGGAGAAATTGCACAGCAGTAGGGAGTTTGCCTTGCATGCAGCCAATCCAGGAACGACAATGGTTCGAATCTCGGCATCCCATATGATCCCTCTCCCCCTAATCCTGCCAGAAGTGATTTCTGAGCTCATAGCCAGAAGTAACCCCTGAGGACTGCCAGCTGTCACTCAACCCCCCCTACAAAGATTTATTGTTTTTGGTCATAGTTTGTGTCTACCCTTCCCAGATTCCTCTCTCCCCCACCCAAATTTCTGTCTTGAATTATTTTATTTTATTTTTATTGTGGTCATGTGAGTTACAAATCTTTCACAGTAATATATAAGGCACATAGTGACAATGAATGAGGGGCTTTCCCACCACCAGTGTTGTCCTCTCTCCACCTCTGTTCCCAGCTTTTTGTAAATTGGGTTGTTGTGTTGATTTTGGGTTTGGTGTTCAAGTCTGATCATTTTTTATTTCCACTAAATGTGCATATGACTATTTCCCCTCAAATTATGAGGCTGAACAAGATAATTCCAGTAAAGTGGTTCTATTGGAGATATATGATAAGATAAGGAAGAATAAAAGAAAAAACAAGAGCACAAACAAAAACAAAAACAAAACCTAGGAGGAGTCTGTCTAGGGTTATAAATATCCATTGAGAAGAAGAAAGGGAAAAAAAGAACAAGGTAACAAAAAAAAACTAAATAAAATAAAAAACAATAAGGCAGTAACAATCAAAGTACAAAAAGAACAAAAAGAAAAAAAGAATAAACCAAAAACCAAAACCATCAACTACAAAACAAACAAAAATAAATAAAAAAACAAAACAATGAATTATTAAAGCCTAATCTCTTATTAGTACCCTTGTCTTGAACTAGTTATTTTGACATAATAGGTTGTGGTGAGAATGTATTGGTATAGAGTAGGTCTCTAATTTACTAAGAATGGAGCCCTTACAAAAGTGGAAATTTTAAAATCAGGTTTGGAAATGAAATCAGAGATCAGGGTAATGTATCTGGGGATAAAATCAGAGATCAGGTTGATCACATGGAAACTGGACACTGTCAAAATAGCCAACAGACCACCAGAAGAAAGGAGAAGGTGAATAGCAGTTTGCCCCTGCCACAACACTTTCCTACACCTTAAGAAGAAAGCATGCTCAGAAACCATACACCTGCCTTCAACTTTTGTCACTGGTTTGTGATACACTGTGATACAATAGTCTTAAAGACTAGCACAATTATAATCAATGTTATTAAGGAAAATATATGTCCATGGTTGTTTTTATTTGAGGTCATATCTGGCAATGTTCTGGAAGTGCTCCTGAAGCCATGTGGTACTGAAGGCAGAACCCTGGATTTCTGCATGCAGAGTGTGTACTCCAGCAAGTTTAACTATTTCCCAAACTTGCCATTTTTTATAAACTTTTCAAAAAAACAATACATATATGACTTGTAGGTAGAAATAAAAATAGTGACCTTAGGACTATTCTGCATAGGGACTCACTCTCAGGGGTCTCAAACTCACGGCCTAAGGGCCGCAAACGGCCCTCGTACAACATTTTGTGGCCCTGCCCTCGAGGAATCTTTTTTTGTTTTGTTTTGTTTTAGTTGTTTGGGTCACAACCCCCAATGTTCAAGGCTTACTACTGACTTTGCACTCAAGAATCACCCCGATTTTGCCTCCTGCGGCCCCCAGTAAACTAAGTTTGAGAGCAATAGTACAGTGGATTTGGTATATGCCTTGCACAATCTAATAAAAAAGGGTTTGTAACTGAATCCCCATCACAAACATTTCTCTCTGATCTCTCACTTGCTCCATATCACTCACTCCATGTAGCTTCAGACAAAAGATGTGTCCCTGAAAGCAAAGAAAATTGTAGTATAGTCACTTTGAAGGAGAAAGTAGAGAAAAGTTTAGGAACCTAGAACAAATGAAAACCAAGGTGGGAGTTTGGTGGGTAGGTCAATGGGTGGGTATTAATGTTCTCATCCTATGCAATGAGTAGCCAAGGTTAGAGTACATGTTCAAGCTTCTGGCTATAGCTCCAAAAATCTAGTCTTGGGCAGTGGCATAAATTCTAGGTTTTTCTATTTTATGGAATTAGCAGAATTGTGGAATTTGTCTGTTATATATAATAATCCTTCAGTAAAGGCCATTAGCAGAGCCCTACTTAAACCTCACATTCAGAAGTAAGTCCTTCACTTGTAGTTTAATTCTTACTGCATTTTTGACAGTCTTAGCAATTTTATCTTTAAATTGTGCTTGTTAAGTGTCAGCTGGTGGCACTTTGAAACACTTTCCAGATTTTAAAGTTTTCACTCATACCTGGACTCTTCTTCCTTTTGCTGCCTACCTGGAGGTCTCCAGTCACCAACTCCTCAGTAACTGCTGCCTTTCTCTCCCCCTGATCAGGCAAGCCTACAGCCTGAAATTAAAAACTGATGGTTTTTTGTATAGGGTCACAAGAATCTATAATTCTGCGTTGTCCTGAATGTATGTTTGTGTTCAAAGAATATTAAATAGCAACTAGAAAGCATCAGATCAGCTCAAGTGAGACTTGTGGATCAACAAAGAGAAGAAAATTATTTCTTTATGATTCATGAACAAAGAGCCAATATTTTCATTTTACATCAATGATTCTGAGCTGTTGGAACATGGTTCCAAGATATAGAAAATATCATATCTAAACACTACAAGGGATCAAGAGTGAATATAAACCATTAAAGTACTGTCCAGTATAGCAAAAAAAGTTCTCACACATCTTACATTTCTTATTTTAATATTTATAATAAAAGTAAATAATATTACAATTATTCATTCCTGTTATATGACAACATTGTCCTGTAATGTTTCTATAGACTGGTTTATTTAGAAGATTGACAATAAGAGAAATGTATTTCTTTAACTATATTTAGCTAACAAAGGAGAAAACTACTAGTGTTCATTCCCAAGGTAATGAAATATAAATAGAATATATAAAGACTATAAAAATATTTTATAAGGAATTACGGGAAACAATCTGTGGAGAGCTACTAAATTTTCTTACTAAGTTCATTACTTCAATGTTTTCTATAATATGTATTATTTTTATTGCATATGTAAATAAGTTTTTATTTTATTAATATTTTATTTTATATAAATATTTTATTTATATAGTTTATATATATATTATAATATATAAGTATTTTTATATATTTATACAAAGTCTTCTAAGTCATCCCTGTTATTATCTAAATTTAAATTTTTATTCTAATTTAATACAATGATACTTAAAACTTATAGGTATTTTCATTGAGAATTATGCTCAACAATTAACAAAATTATTACTTAAATATGTAATTATCATATAATTACTTTTATTGTTTTAAAGTATTGTTTGGGGATAGTTAATTATGAAGTAATGACTATATGATCCATTAAATTTAGTATCAACTACTATGTGTCAGGCAACAAAAAGTAGTAAACAGAAATTGACTTCTGGTCTCAAATAGTTCGCAGTTTCACTGACTATAGATATCTGGGCATAGACTTAGGATATCAGCGAGTCCAAGATTTTAAGATAAATCTCAAAATAACAAATGACTCTTTAGGAGATTCAAAGACAGCACTGATTTGGAGAGAGAGGCAGAGACACAAAAAGACATCAAAGTAAATCTGGGACCTCTATAGTTCTCCATGGCTAGACAAAGGCACATAAGAAGAGTACAAATTTTGGAGCTAGAGCAGTGGCGCAAATGGTAAGGTGTCTGTCTTGCCGGCGCTATCCTAGGACAAACTGCAGTTTGATCCCTGGTGTCCCATATGATCCCCCAAACCAGGATTGATTTCTGAGTGCATAGGTAGGAGTATCCTGAGTGACACCAGGTTTGGACCAAAAAAAAAAAAAAAAAGCAAAGTACAAATTTGATTAGACACTTACTGTAGAACTTGAGACCAGACCAGATGACTAGTACAGAGATTTTGTCACATTCTAAAATTTTTCTTTGTGAGGGAAGATGACAGTGCTGGAGAACTTGGGTATAATATAGGATGGACTTTTCTTTTTCTTTTCAGAGCAATTACTCTCTTCAACCTCAGTCTACAACAGCCTGAAACTTCAGCTTCATAGTTGCCTTGAGGGGTTGGTGAGATGTTAGTAGTGTTCCACCAAATAGGTGACTTTTAGATGACTTTACTAGTTTTAACCAATAGCAGAAACTTTACCCAATGACACAGGTAAGCCAAGCAAGTAAACAGTAAATTTTTTTTTCCTGGAGGTTACTACCATTGTTCTAAAAAATAGAATAACCTACTACATAATTGGCATGTTAGAGTAATAAAAAAATTAACATTATTTTCAAGAGACTCAGGAAACCCTTCATCTTTTTTGGGGACCCACTTTTACCATGTAAACAGTGACATGTCTAGGCCACTTCCTAGACCTCCAATTCACTGTCCGCTTTCTTATTGCAAGTCAAGATGTAACATGAGTCTTCACCTTGTGTATTTTTCAGAGAACCTGAGAAATGAGATGCAAATATCTCATGGGATGCATGTCTAGTCAAAAGTTTATCTTCTCTGTAGAGATGTTTTCTGATCCTCATTGTCTGGAGGAGATAAAAAGGAAGAATAGAAATGAAAATGTCATGGTAGTGAGAGCTACTCTCTGTACCTACTAAGTAGTGTCTGTAGATTTAGAGAAGTAGTGTCAGGTACAAAGAAACAAAGAGGCCATTGGTCAGTTGTCTGTCATACCTGAGTTTAAATATTCTCCTTCAAAAATCAGTCAAAATTTGTACAAGTTATAGACCCTCTACATTTTAATTTCCTTAAAAAAAACCCAAAGCCAATAATTATTTATGTGAGAATAAATTTAAAATGTATCAATAAATAACAAAAATTACTTCTAAAATATATGTTGAGTGTTATGTGATATCGTTAACAACCATGTATGTACTTGTAAAATAAAAAGGGAAAATATTTAGAAAAATATTTCAGAGGTTTTTTTTTTAATGGAACTGTGGATAATTATTTTCCATTTTGCTTATTTATTCTATGAAGCTATATAATTATTAAGTGTATTCCATATGTATAAAAACAAAACAATACAAAATAAACATATTTTTCTTTTTTTATTTGGGACAAAGCAACTCATGTTTTGGTAGTGAAAAGAACCTGCTATTAATTTACAGGTTTGGAATATTCTCAGTTTCAGTGTGATAGGACAAATGTAGCTACTTACCAGATTCCTTTTCATAATGCTAAGCATATTGTATCAATAAAACTACTTTTCCAGCAGTATTTTTCCCTAAGAAAACTTTAACTACATCAAATGTATGCAATTTGATGTATCCTTGAATGAAATATCAACATCATTTGGACATTCTTAAAATAGTCAATATTAAGAAAAGTGTAATAGATCAGTTATAAAAATAAAATTATAACATTATGATAACTCATTTAATTATAAAAATTAAATCATTGATATTTTCTATTATATTTTGGCCTAAAATATATTTCTAAATTAATTGTATTATTTCTGAGAATAAAATAATTTCTTCAGTTTTTCCTCCCTCTTTTCTTAATAACATGCACATCCCATACAATTCATATATATATATGACAATATGATCTGCAGGACATGTAGAATCCCATTTTTTATGATAAGACAACAGCAAAAAAATAAAAGTGCTGCTTAGTCTTAATTTAAAACCAAGACACTTTTCCTGTCATTCACAACTTTTACCATTTCATTGTAGAGTAGCAGTTTCCATATTTGTTCCAATATGAATTTCAACTCCAAATGTGTAGAAGTACCATTAATAGATGAGCAATCTATTTATGACAATATGTATGAATCTGGAGATCATAACACTAAGTGAAATAAACCAGACATAGATAGATAAATATTGCAGGATTTTACTTATACACCGAATTTTGTAAAGTCAAACTCAGAACCAGAGTAGAATGGTGATTTCCAGCAGCTGGGATTGGACAATATAGTTAAATTCCTGCTACAGGGAACACTTATTTGGTTATAGGCTGAATAATTTTTAGCAATATGCACACTTGTTGATTTAATATAAAACATAAAAAGTCTAAAGTCCATATGTCTGGATGAGGTCTTTCTCAACACGTCGACTCTAGGCCCTTTGGCCAGTGGGTCTGAAGACGCAGGATAACTGCAGAGAAATAATAAGCAATCAGTTTCATCAGAGACAGATCGATTTATTCTATGGCCCTAACCATCATACAGACTCTGCGCCATGTCTGCCTAACTCTTCTTTCTCTCAGGAGCTCTCTGTCTCCTTTCAGCTGCTCTTCATGCTTCCTCACTTCCCTTCCTCTCCCTCCCTACCCCAGCCAGCACCTTTTTTTCTTTATTCCAAACCACAGACCCCTCCCAGGTGTAGGTGGGTTTGGCCATCAAGGTGAGATTAATATTTCAATAGAAAGGTTAAGGCATTGGGTAAATGGGTACTTCATACACCCTGGGTTTTTGTTTGTTTTGGGGTCACACCCGACAGCACTCAGGGCTTACTCTTGGCTCTATGCTCAGAAATTGCTTCTGGCAGGCTCGGGGGACTATATGGGACACCGGGATTCGAACCACCATCCTTCTGTATGCAAGGCAAACACCTTACCTCCATGCTATGTCTCCAGCCCCATACACACTGTTAAATTCAACAAAAAGAATCTTCAGTACTCTCACTTCAGACACACACAAAAAAGTGATATATGTATCAGTGAAGTTAATGGTGGTGATCATTAAAGATATATGTCCATATCAAATCATCTCATCAGACTGTATGGTGATAAAATGTTTGCAATTTTCATTTATCAATCATAATTTAATACAGATAGAAAATAACAAAGTGGCTTGAATGATAGCATACCTGTTAGGGCATTTGCCTTGCACACAGCTGACATATGACATAGCATCCTATATGTTTCCCAGAGCCAGGAGTAATTTCTGGGTGCAAAGCCAGAGTAATCCCTGAGCACCATAATCTAAAAAATTAATTAATTAAATTTTAAAAAAGAAAATAACAAAAATAAAATATGAAAATATTTCATGACATATAGTGAAGACCATTTTTGTAAGGAGAGGTTTTACAAGTGATTAGAATGGGCTGTAGTTTCAGGAGACCTATTTGTTCTGTATCTTTATCTGAATGTGAATGACATGAGTCTGCTTAGTTTATGAGATCCACAATCTGTACACTTATGATGAGTACCACATGACTCAGACCATGGTAGTACTTTAATATTGCACCAATCTGATGAAAAGTTCCTATAATTTCTTTTTGCAATCTGATGTTTTCTTTAAAACAACTTGTTATAAGCAGTGGGTATGATTCTAAAGGAATAAAAAGAGCAAACAAGAAGAGCAAATGGTGATTTTCTGACAACAGAGTGATGATGAACAAAAGAATAAAGGGGTAGGAGAAACAGACAAGAGTGTGATAGATCGTATAGACAGTAGCTATTCTCTTTGTAGTGGAAGTGGTGTGGTATACACACTTGTCAAACTGTGCAGCTATATCCCTGAAGCTTTCAATATTGTAAATATAAAAATACCTTAAAACATTTACATATCATGCTTTGTTCACTTTAATTTATTTTTGCAAAGACAGAGTATCTTTGGGCTGCATTAGCCCAAATTCTTGTCTAAATGCTCTTGGTATATTTGGGGGAAATAAAGCATTCATTATAACTGCAGTGATTGCCTTGCATGTGGCTGACCCAAATTTGATCTCCAGCACCAAATATAGTTCCCCAAGTTCCATAAGAGTGGACCCTGCATGCAGAGTCAGGAGTACTTTATGAGCACTGTCAGGTGTGGCCTCTAAACAGCAATCTTCACAATCACTAAAGGAATGGTGGTATCTAGGTTATGCTGACAAATTTTTTAAAGCATATTTAAACTAATCAAATTAGTAATCTCTGTAGCATGGTTCATCTTAATAGACTTGTCTAATAATTTTTCTTCCCAATATCAAATAACTAAAAAAAATTAAAATAAACATATCGTACAGGGGCCAGAGTGGTAGCACAGTGGTAGGAGTTTGCCTTGTACGCGGCTAACTCAGAAAGGATATGGGTTCGATCTCTGGCATTCTTTATGGTCCCCTGACAAGGAGAGATTTCTGAGTGTAGAGCCAGAGTGCTCTACACCCCTGAGTGCTGCAGAATGTATCCAAAAATATATATGTATATGTATATATGTATATATATGTGTATATATATTACACAACATCAAGATGACATATATAGTGGCTCTTAGCACATTAGCACATTGAGAGATGATTTTATATGGATTCAATTAGGATGCAAAAGTGCTTTAGAAAAAGTTGAAACAAACATGAATAAAGGACACCTCTTTTTAGCAAAAACAAAGAAGAATTAATAGTAATATCAAGGCAATTGATACTCCAATTTCTCATTCTCTTTAATATAGAAGTCACCATGTGAATTTTGGCATCGCCAGCAAAGATGTTGCCTGAATAGTGTTAAAATCAACTAGTAAACTGGATAAAGACTCTTAATATGTCCTGAGCCTCAATTTTCTTGTGTATTAAGAGACCATTCTGTTAGGGATTTGGCAATAGAGAGCCACCCCCTATTCCTCAACTCAACAACATAAACCACCATGGAATACAAAGAAAAGTTCTTTGCAAAGTGTTATTAGTGTTTAAATGTTACTATCTATTACCATAGTTTACTTAAATGGATAAACAGAAAACCCATTCTAAGTAGATTAATCATTTTAACTCTAATTCATAAATTTCTTGTTATTTCCTAACAGTAAATTTCTTAATAACAGCCTAATTTGTGTGATCAATTCAAAATGTTGCTGACAATGTTTATATTTCACTAAATGTGAAAATTAGTTATTAGGTATACCAAAATAATGTAGCTCAATTTTCTCTCTTTTTTTTTTTTAGTTTTGGGGCCACTCCTGGTGACCCTCAGGGGTTACTCCTGACTATGTGCTCAGAAATCGCTCCTGGCTTGAGGGACCATTTGGGATGCCAGGAAATCAAACCACGGTCTGTCCTAGGTTAGCACGTGCAAGGCAAATGCCTACCGTTTGAGCCACTGCTCAAACTGAGGCCCCTCAGTTTTTTTTTTTTAATTATCCAAGATAACACCATTTTCTGTTTTTTATTTTTGGAGGTGTAAAAGTTCAAACCAAGACACATGCAAGAACATTGCCTCATCATTGAACTATACAACCTTTAAAAATCTAGATCATAAAAACTGATGTTTGGTTCATTTCTGTCTTAATTTGATCTTTCATATTATCATCTATAATTCATTAATTGAACAAATAGTTTTTGAGTCTAATTTAGCTAAGTGAGCAACACAAAGACCTCAATTCTCATGGAGTTTAGAGAGACAGTTAATAATAATAACTGAAGTGAAAAGATAGTATATATAGTAGTAGATAAAAGTACTGTAAAGAAAAATAATACAAATGTATGGAAACTTGTAGCTGGAGGTGATTTCTCATTGAGAATTTCGTGCTTGATTCTTGATACAAGTGACGGTCTTGGATATATTTTTACCTGTGGAAAGAACATAAGAGACAGGAGGAGCAAAGTCTAAAGGATAGAGGAGAACCTTGCAGGTATGGAGCAGAGTTCCAGAGGATAGAGATGGAAAGGAGCATCGTGGAGATCACTAGGAGCATTTCAGATTTTTCACTGCAGTGCTTGCCCACAAAAGTAGCCTCACAAGACTGCTTGGTTATAAATCAATTGATTTTAAATTTTATAGTCAGAGCCAGCCTCCCTCATGTTGAGAAGGTACTACAGAAAGACCATGAGTAAAATAATAGAGCTCTGGTGAAGGGGGGTGATCTTTTTTTTTTTTTTTTTTTTTTTTGGTTTTTGATCCACACCCGGCGGTGCTCAGGGGTTACTCCTGGCTGCCTGCTCAGAAATAGCTCCTGGCAGGCACAGGGGACCATATGGGACACCGGGATTCGAACCAACCACCTTTGGTCCTGGATTGGCTGCTTGCAAGGCAAATGCCGCTGTGCTATCTCTCCGGGCCCGGGGGGGGGGTGATCTTTTTTATAACTGAAACATAACTTCAAACATGTTTGTAATCATGGGGCATAATTAAAGATATCATTTAAAAAAAGAGTCAAGATAGGTGATGCTTATTCAGATGAGTAGTGCTGGGGTCCAAAGGAACTTTGTAGCAGTGAAGGTGAGCAGGGTGATAGGAATTGGGATATTTTCAGAAAGAAAAATTCACATGAATTTCTTACAGATTTGTATAGGATGTGAGAGAAAAAAATGAAATTATGTAATTATGTAATTATGAGGAAAAACTTTGTACTTATAAAGTTTAAATTTTTTGCATCTGTGGCCATATTGAATCAAACATAATGTAATATCATGTGAAATAAATAGAAACTTTATTAGCACATTTTTTAAAGTGTAGGACCTCCCATTATTTTTGCTTCTTTGTTTTCTTGGTCATGAACATTGAGACACTTGTGCATGACAAGAAAAAGAAGTATCACATACTTCTTATGGCTGAAATTAAAAGAGGACCCACTGATAATAAGAAAATATTTGCTTACCCACAACAATTGACAATATACCATCAAATTGATTCAAAGAGCTGAACAGACACTTTCTCAAAGAATACCAAATGACTTTATAAAAATTATTTTTCAGCACTTATCATTAGGGAAATGCAAATTAAAATACCAATGAGATATTACCATATACCAGTGAGACTGAGACCCAACAAAAAGACTAGTAAAACGACAGAGCAGATGCAGTTCACAATGTCACAATGGAATACTATGCAGCCATCAGGAAAAAAACAAGTCATGAAATTTTTATATACATGGATGGACATGGAAAATAGTATACTGAATGAAATAAGTAAGAGGGAGAGAGATAGATGCAGACTAGTCTCCCACCTGTGAGATCTAAGAACAATAAAAAGACATTGTAATAATACCCAGAGACAATAGAAATGGTATAATAAAGCCCATAATATGAAGCTTACCACAAAAAGTGGTGAGTGCAATTCGATAAAGAACTCTACTAACAACTATCAGGATCATGATAATGAATGAGAGAAATAGAATGCCTTTCTCAAATAAAGACAGGGGGTGGGGTAGAGGGAGTTGGGAGCCATTGGTGGTGAAAATGTTGCATTGGTGAAGGGGGGTGTTCTTTTCTATGACTGAAACCCAAGTACAAATGTGTTTGTAATCTTCGTGCTTAAAAAAAGTTAAAAAATAATAAAAATAAAGAAAGAAAGATCACTAAAACCCTAAAATAAAAATAAAATAAAATAAAATAAAATAAAAAGAGTAGAAACAATCAGTGCTGGTGTTGAGGCAGTAAAAGACAAATATTTGTGAACTATGATAATTCTGTTAGTTTCAGCCTCTGTGAAAAAATTAGGAATACATCAAAAATTTAATCTTTGAACTTCCCTACAATCCAGTGATTCTTCTTAGCATCTTTCCAAAGGATCCCAAAGCACTACTTCATTTTATTTATTTTTAAAATAATGTCTGCATTTAAGGACCTTGATTACAAATATGTCTGTATTTGGGTTTCGGTTATAAAAAAAAAGAACAGCCCCCACTTCACCAGTGCTCCTAATACTCAGCTAAGCATATTCACAACAGCTAGATTTGGAAACGACCAAAGTTTCTAAGAACAGATGAATAGATAAAGAAGTGGTATATAGATAAAAGATAAAATCATCCAGTTTATTGCTAGGTAGATGAAACTTGAGTGAAGACAGGGGTCAAATGCAAACTGATCTCTTTCATATGTTGACTATAGAGAAACACTGTAAAGGAATTAAAATGCCAACTGAAATAATATCTGAGAGTTGGCCAATAAAACTGATTTTACTGGGGCCAGAGCGATAGCATAGCAGTAGGACATTTGCCTAGCACAAGGCTGCCCAGGAAGGACATGGGTTCAATCCCGGCGTCCCATATGGTCCCCTAAGCCAGGAGCGATTTCTGAGCTCATAGCCAGGAGTAATCCCTGAGCGTCACCAGGTGTGGGTCAAACAAACAAACAGAAACTGAGAATTTACTAATTGTGGTATTGGAGCATGTGGGACAGGATATGGAGGAACTGTAGAAAATGCACTCAGAATTTAGGTGTGGAATTGGAACTCTGTAGACCTGAAACCCTGCTATGAAAAATATTGTAAACCATGATACCTGCATACAAATATCTTTTTAATATAAAAAGTTCATTTGTGCCCTGGGGAGACAAATCTCAACAAATCTGTGCTAACAGTGAAGGCAGCCACAATTCCATTCCCAACCCTGCTCTGAATTTTGGGAGCATCCAGCAGAGCTATTCAGTGCATGCTGTCAGTTTATATCATTTCCATCAGCTAAAGTTGAAGTGGCAGTTACTGATTTACTTAATTGAGTCTTTGCCGACTTTTGACCTTGGGACTTCCAAATTTGTGACTTCTTTTTCTACCTTGCAATTTTTGCCAACTTGTCTTAAAGAAGTTCCTATTAACTGTCAAGAGAAAATTGCTTCCAGTTCTTTCATGTGTCAAAAGCCTGTCATTTCTGCAGGTGTGGCCCATTGTGACTCAGGGTATGAGATGAGGCTTTGATTTTATTGTCACTTTCTTTTCTTTTAGCTTTCTCCAATTTCCTTCTTGATGCATGCTTCATGCTGGGTATTGTTTTATAATTACTTTAATGTACAATGTGAGCTGTTTTATCCTCTTCAGGCTATGCTTGTCAGAAAGATAATTTGCAACAAAACTTTCTCAATCCCTAAAGGTTTATTTGACAATCTTATAATGGTGGAATATTTAAAATATGTTTTAACGGCTGATTAGTGAAAAGCTGAGTATCTTTTTCTTAGAGAACTTCCAGGGTCTGTAAAAACACAGATAGCTTAAAAGCAAAATTAAGTCTCCTCCTAGACTTCAGTGAATACACATTAATCCAGGGGACCTCAAACTTTTTAAACAGGGGGCCAGTTCACTGTCCCTCAGACCACTGGAGGGTCTGACTATAGTAAAAACAAAACTTATGGATGAATTCTTATGCACATTGCATATATCTTATTTTGCAATGAAGAAACAAAACAGATACAAATACAATATGTGGCCTGCGGGCCAGTTTGAGGACCACTGCATCTGCTCCTTTTCTATTATGTATCCATATTTAATTGTTTTAATTTTATTTTCTATAATAATAATAATGTGCTGAGAACATTGCTGCCAGTACTTCAAGGAAGAATTATTTGTTTACTTTCACTTATGTTTATAATTTAATTATCTTTATAGGAGTTAAAAATATCTTATCCCAGAATAAAAAATATTCATCCTGGTGTTCTTATGGTGTGAAGAAAATGCTTTTTTCTATATACCCCAGACAAAATTACTTCTCATTTCTATTTTTCAGGAAAGCCTTATTGTCCTTTTACACAGAAAAAAATATTTTTCTTAACAAAGTATGAATAGCATTTGTAGACATCACAATCACTCAAAATTCCGAGTTTAATGGTGTTGAAAATTCTTTGTTTAACTTTACACAAATGTAAGCTAAAGCATATTTACCATTGCAAAATCAGATTTTTTACTGCTCTAAAATACTGTATTTTGCCTACTTATCATATACCATCCTATTTCTGCCCAACCATTGGTTCTTTTTCAATATTTGTCATTTTGCCATTTTGGTTCCTAGAATGTTAGATACATAAAATTATATTGTATGCAGCCTTTTAAGACTGACATTTTTGTCAGTTCTTTACAAGTTCTTTCAAGTTTTTTTTTGTTTTTTTTTGTTTTTTTTTTTTTTTTTGTTTTTAGTGCAGAATAAAATTTAGTTATCTGGATGTAAATTTACCTACTCATCTACTGAAGGGTATCTTAGTTACTTCCATGTTTTGTCAGTTATAAATATCTGTGCATGTTTTGCGTGGAAATCAATTTTCAGCTCTCTAAAATTTCAATTCACTTTTTCAAAGATTCTTCAGTTTTCCTATGGAAACAGAAAACGTGATTTTGGCACTCAGAATGTTTTACTAACAGGCAAATTTTGCTAGTAACTTTTTTTCTGAGGGGCAAGGGACAAGGCAAAAAAAAAGTCATTTTTAAAATTAGAGCATCTTTATCAAGTTTTGAAACAGACTGATAGATTCAGTACTCCAAGTTATGCTCATATCTTCCCAATTATCTGTTTTATTATTTCAGTTTGATAACATTTTTTTGTTTGTTTGTTTTTGTTTTGGGGGCACACCCGGCGTTGCTCAGGGGTTACTCCTGGCTGTCTGCTCAGAAATAGCTCCTGGCAGGCACGGGGGACCATGTGGGACACCGGGATTCGAACCAACCACCTTAGGTCCTGGATTGGCTGCTTGCAAGGTAAACACCGCTGTGCTATTTCTCTGGCCCCAAACCCTAACTACTTTCTTTCTTTCTTTCTTTTTTTTTTTTTTTCCGGTTTTTGGGCCACACCCGGCGTTGCTCAGGGGTTACTCCTGGCTGTCTGCTCAGAAATAGCTCCTGGCAGGCACGGGGGACTATATGGAACACCGGGATTAGAACCAACCACCTTTGGTCCTGGATCGGCTGCTTGCAAAGCAAACACCACTGTGCTATCTCTCCGGGCCCCAGTTTGATAACTTGACTTCAGTTAAGGAAGAGGAATGAAAAGTCAAGCCCATCATTATTTTCTGCTGCGTTCTATTATCATTGCTGTGTTCCCTTAATCTTTGATATGCATCTATCAATAATACTTCATCGTTCCATACAGTTTTTGTATCCTGATGGATTGTTGGTACGTGCATCATGATGCAACTGAACCTTCCGATTCTAGCTACAGCCTCTTTCCTCATTTCTTTAATAGATATCATGATGCGATTAAAGTGAAGGAAATCAGCAGGAGACACTGCAGACAGATAACAAAAGAATAACAAACTTTGGCTGATAGGCCTATAATAAATGTGAAGTTAAAATTAAACTTAAATTATCTGAAAGGTTTTTTGCCCATCTAACTTGTCCAGTGAACAGTTTTGAAGGGATGGGACATAGTTGATAATGTTAAACATGACCTACACTTCTCAGAATTAATTTATCTTTAGACAAACTATTTTATTTTACAAAAAAAATATTCTTGTAATATTTACTTGGTAAGTTTTTGTAATTCTCATCTTGAAAGAAGTTTCAGAGGAAACAGAAATATTAAATTTTTTCTAAAATTACAGCTGAAGAAATTTATAAATAAAACCATCATTCATAAGACCCTATAAAAGTCAACATTCTAAGTTTTTTATTTTGTTTTTTTGGGGGGGCCCACACCAAGAAGTGCGTGGGAGACGACATGGCTTAATGGGGAGCTCAAACCCATGTCAACTATCTCCAAGGCATGTGTCCTGCCCACTGAGTACAGCCCCCAGATCAACATTCTAATATAAAACTTGTAGTGATAATTGTGATGATCAACATTTTATATAATTTTAGTGGTAACTACAATTACTGTATAGCAAACACTAATATTTTAAAAATGTAGTAAAATATCTTTTCTCCTATATGTATATTACTTTACAATAAAATGTCATGGATACATAAACAAAAACTGACCATTCAAACTTAAGCATTGGTTGGAGATAGTTATCAAAGATAATAGCATTTGAAAATACATAATTTAGAATTTTCTTAGGACATATTTCATGCAACAATTTATTATTTTTATATATTCTTTCACAGTTTACAAAAATATTTTAACTTTCATTATCTCATAGCTAACATACTTTCACAATATTCATAGGTAGCTTTAAATATTATTTTGTCATATGAACTAGTTAGAAAGCATGATAAATTACTCAGTGTCATAGGATTTAATTGATTTATGTCTTTTCATTTTTGCTTCTTATTGTACTGTTATTTCATAGAGCAACAGAAATTATTCAGTTGAATAATTTTGCTTACTATATTGATTATAATTTCAATTTTGTAAAATGTGTTTCATAATATTTTGATATAACATTTTGCTATTATTTTTTTAACTTAATTGATTGATTGATGGGTTTCTGGCCCACACCCTGTGGTACTCAAAGATTATTCCTGGCTCTGCACTCAGAAATTGACCCTGCCTGGGGGACCATACGGGTTGCCGGGAATCAAACCAGGGTCCCTCTGGCTCAGCCTCTTGCAAGGCAAACGCCCTACCGCTGTGCTATCTTTCAGGCTCCAAATGTTGCTATTACTTTTAAACAAGCTATTACTTTTAAACATGCTTTAAAACTTTTGTACATAATAATAATTGTAATTCCACTAAATTTTATGTGTTTTTAATGTATGAGAAGCATTTCTTTGCATAGCCTCATTGGATAATTGGGAATGTTAGAACAATCCATCTTTATATAAATAGAAGAAAAACCAAATTGGATTTTTCTAAGATCACATAGTGATAGTGAAAGTGATTTAAATAACACCATTGATTCTATAGAATCAATAAAACTCCTAGGAGTTCTATTTATAATATTGAATATGTTACTAAATATTGAGTAAATATTGCTTCACATTCCACTTTGTGCTTAATCTTTTTCATTCACTCTCGAGAATTTTTATGTATAGGGTTTTTTTTTTACATAAATCATTTAGACAAAATATGTCTTGCTACGAAAACGTACTTAAAACAATTCATAAGCCATTGCTCTTCATTTTAATAATAACCCGTTCTCCATGGATTTTGTTGCTAGCATAACAATTATATATATATATAATTGCTTTATATATATATATAATTGTTATATATATTTGGTTTTTGGGTCACACCCAGCAGTGCTCAGGGGCTACTTCTGGCTCTATGCTCAGAAATTGCCCCCAGCAGGCTTGGGGAACTATATGGGATACCAGGATTCGAACCACTGTCCTGCTTGCAAGGCAAATGCCTTACTTTCATGCTATCTCTCCGGCCCCAACAATTCAATATTTTTCCAGTAAAATAAAAATGAAAATTTTAAAGTTAATAGTACTGGCTCTAAAGTTAGGCTAACTACATCTGCATTTGACTTATTTCTTATTTACTGTGATATTTTATACAAGGTAAAATTTTTTACCTTATATAGATGGTAAAATTATTAACTATATTAGTTTTATGTCAACTTCCTCTGTGAAATGAAATAATATGGCTTGGTGACTTTTATACTATGATAAAATAAATGTATATGCAAGTGTTCCTAGAATAATTTCTAACATATAATATTATTTTTTAATCAAAATTTATAAAGGACAGGCTGGAGTAATAGTATAATGGTTAGGATGCTTGTCTTGCATATAACCAATTTGGATTCAATCCCTAACATCTTCTCTGGTCCCCTGAGGACCTTTAGGAGCGATTCCTGAGTGCAAACCCAGGAGAAAGCCCTGATTATTGCCAAAGTGTACCCCTCCCAAACATCATAAAGTTATTGCCCATATAGATAACATTAAATTGCTCAATTGTGAAGAAGTTCTATTTTAGGAACCATATTGTGCTCATAAAAGTCAATTTACAAAATACAATTTATAAATTATAATTTATATTGTATATTATATTTATAGTTTATAATATATAGATTATAACTTTTTTTTGCAAATCACAGCAAACATGGAAACTCCTTGTTTGCTATTGATTTGGCACAAAATTCTCCATTGGTAATTTTGATAAGTTTTGTTTATTTTTTGAACCATACTCAGCAATGCTCAGAGGTCACTCCTGGACATATTCAGGGGAAACAATGAGGTACCTGGGACTGAACTTGGCCTCACATATACAAAGAATACATTTAGAGCACTGACATATCTCTGGCCCTGAATATTAGTTCTCTAGGAAAAAATTAAGAGACCATCTTTATAAAATTTTATTTTCTTCCTCATGAAATGGGACTGTTAATGTACACCTTCACAATTTCCTAGAATACTACGAAGTTTTATAAGGCTTAAACACTACTTGTAAAGCTTAGACACTACTAAGCCTTGTAAAGTATAAA
Organism: Suncus etruscus; assembly: GCF_024139225.1. Taxonomy (NCBI): domain Eukaryota; kingdom Metazoa; phylum Chordata; class Mammalia; order Eulipotyphla; family Soricidae; genus Suncus; species Suncus etruscus. The sequence continues at coordinate 107,037,285 of NC_064850.1, read as the reverse complement.
AAAGAATCAATGTATGTAGGCAGTTAATGAGCAAAGACGTAAGACTGCCTCAATCTCAAGCCATTCTGGCTCTTAGTTTCTTCCCCCACTATGTCTCATTCTCATTACTGCACAGAGAAGTGTGGTAGCTTTGGAAACCACATATCTTGTGTCTGGCACATGGACAAATCTCTATTACTTTCACTCGGTCAACTCAAGTTAACGAGACTTGATTACATTTGATGAAGATTCTGAGTCTAACAGACACTGAATGGTGTCTGCCATTTGTCATTTTTGTCACTGTGATTCATTCCCAATCACTGTGATTTATCCCATCTCTTTCCATTTACCAACTATTTTCTGCAGACTAGCAAACTCAATTTGTTAAGAATTTGAAGATAGGGTCTGAGAGAAAGCACAATGAGGAGGGCGTTTGCCTTGCACATCGCAGACCCAAGAGCTATACCTGACATTCCATAGGGTTCCCTGAGCCTGCCAGGAGTGACTGCTGAACGTAGAGTTAGGATTAACTCGAGCTCTGCCAGATGTTGCCTAAAAACAAACAAAAAAAGAATTTGAAGATATACCCCAAGTATTAGCAGAATTAAAAATAGAGCTCTCCTGTCAAGAACGTAATAGGAAAACAGGAAAGAGTTTGAATAAAACAAAAACTATTTGATGATCATCCTGCTCTGCTTCCACCCATCTCGTTCAAAAAAGACAACAATAGTTCTCTCACAAACCTTAAAATAAGCTCCATACATTCTTCTAGGAACTCCTATAGTGAACAGACCATCATCCATGCTGTCCTCCAAAATAAATCTATTCAATAATAAAAACATCTAAATATTTGTTGTAATCCCATCTGAGAACTGATTCGAGATAAAAGTACCTTCTTCCCCATAACTTGGCTGACCGGAGAAAGAGCCACTGTCTTCTTATTCTCACATACCAAGCCTGACACTGGCATTCTTTCTCAGCTCACAGAGATATGTCTTTATCTCCCATAAACAAACTGCCATTTCAATGTCTATCTTGTCCTGGGCTATATAGTTGAGCCCCTTTTGGCAATTTTTTCCTTTAGGTTTTTATCTTTGTTCGGTGATCTTACAATGTTAGGAAATCTCTCCTGTCATTCTCAGGAGTGGCCCCTAGTTCCATTAGAAACACATATCTTAGAATAGTCACTTCCTTTTTTTTCTTTCTTTCTATTTTTTTTAAGTTTTTGGACTACATACAAAGATGTTCAGGGGTTAGTCTGGCTAACAGTGATCAGAGCTCACTCCTGATGGGCTCAAAGACCATAAGGAATGCAGGGGATCAAACTCAGGTTGGCTGTGTGCAAGGCAAACATCTCACCCACAGTATAACTCTCGGTTCTCTCCAAGCATTTTCCCAGGTTTCCATACAAAAGCACTCATTGCAGGCAACTGGTAATTTAGATTTTTTTAGCATAAATTGTAAGTTAATTTTGCCCTTCAAATGCAGGTTTAGTGTCACCTACTTTTGTGCCTTTTGTTGAAGCTTATACATACTCTTGAGTCTAAAACTCAGTTGCCTTCTTTCCCTGTAGTTGTGGGGTATAATAGGGTGAGGCATACAGCAATGCAGTAGTCTCCTCAAAGGAAGTCTCAGCAATCAACTCTCAATTATAAACTTCTTCTACTTTCAGTGAGTGAATCATTTTAACACAGAATATTCTGGAACCCCTCTTTGTGTACTCTATATGACTGGATTTGTTTTATTTATTTGTTTGCTTTTGGGCAACCCCTCACATATGTAGGGTTTACTCCTGACACTGCACTTAGGGATTACTCCTAATGAAGGTCAGAGAACCATATGGGATATTCCAGATGAGATATCTCTATGCAAGGGAAGTGCCTGACCCACTCTGGACGCTGATCCAGTAATTTACTTGATATGATAAAACTAATTACTCAAAAGTCAAAAGTACTATTTTTAAATCATTTTAATTATCTAAATACATAATTCATGCAGGTGGATTATGTGTCTTAAAGTCAAGATAATTTCCCTTTATTTTCTGGGGTGCCTCACCCGGTGATGTTCAGGGGTTACTCCTGACTATGTTCTCAGAAATCGCTCCTGGATTGGGGTACCAAATGTGATGCCAGGGGATCGAACCTAGGTCTGTCTTGGGTCAGCCGCCTGCAAAGCAAACACCCTACTGCTAAGTGATAGCTCGGGCCCCATAATTTTCTTTTAAAAAAAATTATGGTTCATGCAAAAACTGTCTCAGGGATGATGTCATAATATGGGATAAACTCATCAAAAGACAAAATCAGTGGTAATAGATCTTTAAATTATTTGAAAGAAGATAATTATGTTTCCTATGGAATACAGTTAGCCATGATACTAACACAGATTGTATACAAGATTGGAATCCAAGGCAAACTGAGAGTATATTAGAGGAAGATAATTATTCCTGTTTCTTTAATTCTGGGAAGTGTGCCAAATTCCAATTGATTACCCTGCAACCAGGACATCCTGGTGCTTTGGTTGCCCAGCAACCATTATCCTACATTTTTTTTTCTCCAAGAGGTACAGAATACAGTATATTACAGGGTTGAAGTTGGCAGATAAGAAGTTCAATCTTATTACATCAGCCAAGCTTATTTGGTATAGACATGGGCTGGGCTTTAAAGTCAGATAAACCCAAAATATAACCTTGAAAAAGATAGTTAATCTCTTGGCATTTGCTTTAAAAGTGAATATAAAATGTCAGTCACTTTCCTGTCTTGTCCTCCTCACAATCTACTGCTTAGGAAGGTTGTTTTTGAAGAGAGTCTTTGAATGTAGACAGCTGCTCATCACACAGCAATGAGGTGGATGTTCTCCAGGAGAGAGAAGACAGCCTTCCAACAACTGGGAGAAGTTCTCTGCCATAGGAAGGTGATGATAGGTAGCCAAAGAAATGATTTCTTTTTTACTCAAAATATGACTATGGATATTCTCATATATATGTTATACATTATGACAGGCATATTATTTTAATTCTGAAGATAGGTTTAACAACTTGCCTTCAAATGAATGTGGTAAATGTGGGAGCAAATAGGAAATAAATAGGAATTTTAAGTACGAGGTTACTGCTAAGAGAGAAGCTAAGGAATGAAGATAGCTATAAAGAAACTAAGAAAATAAAAGATAGCCTAAAATAGGTAATAAAATGAAAGAAGTCCCTCCCTTCCAGACACACATGAGAAAAACCACTTAATATAACATTCAAGAAGAACCTGGGGCCAGAACAATAGTCCAGGACTTAATAAGCTTTAAAATTACATGTAACCTACCCTGATGTGATCTCTAAACACTTTTGGCCCCTGAACACTGAGCACTGCTGGATATGGTCCCCAAAGTAAAATAGAATAAAATAAAGTTTCATGTTATTCAAAGTAATTATGGAACAATGTCTTGAGGGATGTGTGTGTGTGTGTTTGTGTGTAAAGTGTGGTGATTTAAAGCAAAAACAAAAACCAGAGAGAGTGTATCTTGATGAGTTCCCAGAGCAGTCTCAAGATTCCCTCTGTGGGTGGTGCTCAGTCATCTGAGATTACAGAAGCCTGTGGAGGAATTGTGAAAACCTGGAAGGAAACTCCATCATTTCTTTTGACAGATTCCATGTAAAAATGCTGTAGGAATGTGGTAGGAACCAAGGATGTCAACTTAAAATGAAAAGTATGTGACACAAATTGGAATGTTCAAGTCCTAAGAGCAATGACTTCATAGCTAAACTACAGTGTTGGGAACAGAGAGCACACAATAAATATATTTAAAAAAATATAGGATGTATATAAATACATGTCCCAGACATTCAAGTGTGGTATGACAGTGAGCTGTTCATTAAATCTGCTCCCATATTTTAATTTATTGGTGTTTAAAATAGCCTCATGAAGTCAGGACAAAAGGTACTATGAAAAAAATAACTTGTTATTATAAAGTCTACAGATGTCTTCCATAAACACATATCCAGTCTCTTGCTCTCAATGCCTTAATTCTCTGTTTTAAAATATTTATTTTCCATTGTTATTTTCTAAATTATATATAATAAGCAAAATCTGAGCGTTTATCATTGTTTGTAAAAGGGAAGGGCTGCCTGCAAGCCATGCCTCAATCATTAACTCTGTGACCTCTAAAACACAGAATCGAGTTCTCATGACACATCAGAGTGCATATCATTTATGAGAGGCAAATAAAATTGTGCCGGCTGCTGTAGCAGATTACTGTGCACAGTCTATTAGCTTTTAGAAAGGATGAATTTTCCAAGTGCATACAGGTAGAAATATTTCTAATCCTAGTATAAAGACAAAATGTGAACTCTAACTCATATCTCTATCACAGCTAACTGAACATTCACAGACATAATTAAATCCACAGCATGAGCAGCTCTTGTTTGAATTCTGTTGATAACATATTTTAATACTCATATATAAAGTACATATTAATAATAATAATTTAAAGTACATATCATTAATAAAGGGAAAATATATTTCCAGATATAATTGTTTCCAAAACAGCCCTGGCTTACTGAAACCAATAAAGGGTAATAGTTCATTGGATTAAAAAATAATATTTTCCAGTCAATAAGTGCTAAAAGTAGTATTACTTTTGTGCATTTTTCATGCTTAGCTATTTCACATCTTTATGTATGTCATTGCAGAAGTTTATAAACAATTTTTATAATTACTTTATTTAAGCATCATGGTTACAAAATTGTTCATAATTGAGTATCAGTCATACAATATGCACCACATTTCACCAGTACACATTTCCCACCCCAATGTTGCAAGTTACCTTCCCCCCATCCCTTGCTTGCCTCTGGGGTAGGCTTCTCTCTCTCTCTCTCTCTCTCTCTCTGTCTCTCTCTCTCTGTCTCTCTCTCTCTCTGTTTCTCTCTCTCTCTCTCTCTCTCTCTCTCTCTCTCTCTCTCCTATTTCCTTTTTGACATTTGTGGTTTTCACTAATCCCATTTAAGCACCCAGTTCTTGTCCAGAGTGACAATTTTAATTATGGTTGTCTTAGTGAACATTTTTGACCTGAACTACACTCACCACTCTTTATTATAAGCTTCTTACCATGGAATGGTTCTCATGATCCTCATCTATATCATCTTAGATATTATTACCATACTGTCTTTTATTTTTCTTATATCCCACAAGTGAGTGATGTTATTCTATGTCTAATCCTCTCCCTTTGACTCATTTCACTTAGCATAACATTCTCCATATCATCCATGTATAGGCAAATTTCATGACTTCATTTTCCCTAACAGCTGTGTAATAATCCATTGTGTACATGTACCACAGTTTCTTTAGCCACACATCTGTTCTTGGGCACTTGGGTTGTTTCCACTTTCTGGCTATAATAAATAGTACTGATATGAAACCTAGGAACCTCAAAATACCATGCAGATAAACACTATTTTTAAATAGGAGTCACTCCCTATGTCTATGTGAGCCCAAAGTTTTTTGTTCAAACCAATGATGCAGTGTTGCTCTTGACCTGGTAGTGTTCAAGGGTTAGTTGAGCTGTACCAGCAACTCTGAATGGGAGAATAATGTGGTGTCAATGATTGATTTTATATGCTAGGGATATTTTTCTACACTTGAATGATCTCCAATCAAAATTTTTTATTTGCTTGTTTATTTTTTGACCAAACCCAGAAGTGTGGGCGTTTATTTATGGATGGGTTTGGAGGATCATATGAAGTCCTAGGGTATCAAATCCAGATTGGCATTGTTCAAAGCAAGTGCCTTATCCACTGTACTATTCTCCCTAATTCCTAATAAATCTTTATTATTTTTACTGAAACTTATATCATGTCCAATAAAAATATTTTAATTGTTTGAGTATTTACATATGCTTTTACATGTAAGATAACTATAAATTATATTTAATTGTTTGAATAATCACATGAGTTTTTACATGTAAGATAAACATAAATTATATTTGAAACTAACCTAAGGAGACATATAACATGAAAAAGTAAACTGCAATTAAGTTATGTGCTGATTTTATTGATGTAATTATAATAATTTAATTACTAGTTAATTTTTTTAGGGAATTCAGAAGTAAGATACTTTATTTGAAATAAAAATTCTGCTAACTACAAATTTGAAAATTGCTAGCAAAACTTTTAATTACTAGTTAATTTTGAAAAAAGACAAAGCCTTAGAAGAATAACAAGTGGCCAGAGTGAGTATAGTAATTAAAGCACTTGTGTTACATGTGGCTGACTGGGTTGATCCATGACACCATAGATGGTCCCACAGAATCACCAAGAATGAGCACAAAACTAAGAGCAGCCTTGTGTCTCTGACTCCCTTCAATATCCCTACTCCCAAAGATAATACATGTATTATTCCATTTTCAAATTTGGTTGTGGTAGTTGGATCTCGTGCTTTCGACATTATTAACTCTGAGTTTTAGACATACAGGCCCATCAAGAAGTCATGCTGGAAGGTAGAAGAATACACTGAAGAGGGAAGTTGACACTGGTGGTAGGATTGTTGCTGAAATATTGTATGCCTATTATAATTTTGTAAATCACTGTGTTTTAATATTTGTAATAAATTATCTCTGCTTTAGAAAGGGAAAAATGTCAAGAGCTTAAATTCTAACTATGTTTGAAGGATATTTGATGACCAAATTCCTTGACCCCAATTTAGAGTGCTATGAGAAGGTTCAGCTGGCCATTCAGGCAGGGAGCACAGGCAGGAAGTGACACAGCACATCAACCTCATGTTTATTTATCTCACAGTCACTGAGAAGCACTGACCAGCTATTATCTGCATAGTGATCTCTCAGGCCTAAAGAGAAAGAACACAACGAACACAACATGTAGACTTGGTTCTTCTCTAGAATCTTGTTTATTTTAAATTTAAAAAATAGAGAACTGAAAAGCACTTCTTTTTCATCCACACAGGGTAATATTTGAATAAGACAACTTAATATGTGCAAAGATATAATATATAATACAGACATGAGAACGAAAAAGAAAGGACATTTTGATTGGTTGGTTTAAGAATGTATGAGCATAAGAGTTAAAAACAGAGCTGAAAGATTAAAATTAGGTTGACTGGGGATACAACAAGGAAAGCAATGTCACTCAAACGAATAATTTTCATTGGAATCTTTTTTATTGGTATAGTAATTTCTATTGGGCAAAATCAGGCAGAAATATTTAGTAGGACCAAATCTGAAAATATTATATTCTGGGACATGAAAACTAACACTTGAAAGATTGTATGTGAGAGTCATTATTTATTTTATCATAGAGGAAGGCTATGAACAGGTCATGCTATGAACTGCATAGAAAGAAAGAGAACTTGAATTTGTTTTAAAATACCATATAAAATTTATAGTTATGGTATAAATTTACTGTTTACTTTGGTTTTGCTGCAGTAGACAAATCAGGATGAATTCTGTCCTAAGTCCCCACATTGAAAGACTCGGGTTATAGAAATCTTTTTGATTTCACATTTCTGTATTTAGGGATTTAGGGGTCTCTGTGAGGGAAGTCATTTCTCTGCAGTGTGGAATCGGAGACCTTCTCGCCTCTGTCTTTTGGACACATCCTGTCCCATCTTCTACTCACTCCTGATGTTGACCTTTCTGAGTGAGCTCTTTGCCTGCTGAGAAACCTTGAAGTTGTCTTGTGACTAAAAGAAAAAAATCTAATCCCCAGGAGATAAATTATTTATAAGCCTGCTTGGCTACATGTCTAAAAGCACAATCTAATCAGCTTTGTAAGTAATGACACTAACCTTTTCATATCTTGAACAGTAATCTCTATCTAGCTTTCCCATAGCTCTGAAGTAATGAGGGGAAGAAAAGAATTATTTGCTCTTACTACTACAGTGCTATATTTTGATACTGGAAGAATTAAGGCCTAAAACCATTTTCTAGCTTTGTTCTCTTAAATTCTGATTTGTGGAGAATGTCTGACAAGCAAAGGTGACAATACATGCTTTGAAGGGTCTAATTATGCGATTCCCTAACTCCATGATGGATACAAAGTATGAAGAACTGTAGTATGCAATGCCACAATGCCCAGCTTCCCTGCAACACCCAGAATAGTTATTACAAGGAGAGGAAGGGCACTGTGGGAAGCATCTCATACAAGAGTTAGTTCAGAGTTCCTAGTTTCAGCAAATACAGTGCTTGCAAAATTCTAGGAAGTCCTAAATTTAAGGAAGATCTCCATTTCCATGGAGAAATTATTTCTAGCTATTCTCATATAATTTGAAGCTGTACCTTTTTGCACCTTGAAAGATAACATTGTGGAAATGCAGCCAGTGCCACCTCTAAAGCCTTCCCCTAAGCTGCTTTTGCATCCCACAATCGGCGCTGAAATCCCTGTTGTATCTTGCATGCAGAGAGAGGGACTCTGATCCCTTCAATCAAAGGCAGCTAGTGCTGCCTTCAAAATTTTCCCCCAGGCTTCTTCCATGCCCAACCGTCAGTCCTGATCTTTCTGCTATCTCTCAAACAATCTCAGGTTTGTCTGCAAAAAAAGAGGCCCTCTGGTCCCTTCCATCAACCCTCCTCTTCCCAAAGTGCGTGGAACTGTGAAAAAAAAAAAAAAACATTTTAAACTTATATTAGACATTTTTAGGCACAGTCGACCTTGTGCTTCTTTCTTTTAGAAAATATACAACTCAAAACTCAGTTGAATAAACCAATAAATTAGTTGGCAATAATTTTTTTATCAGACTTAGATAACCTTGTATGTTTAGGAAAATAATCTATAAATCAGATATACCTCTAGCCACCTTTTATAAACAAAGTAATAGATAACTTTCATAAACAACCTGAAACTCCAGCATTACAACCCAATAAATGCAAAGAACAATTGAAAAATTAAGGAAAACAATGGCAATTAGGATTATAGAGAGAACCCCTGGCAGATTTTAAAAGCCTACCAAAACACCTGTGACTTAATGATGAAAACCTAAAATCAACACTTAATGTTTTAGAAACAAATCAAGGAGTTACTAGCTTGCAAAACTAAGCAATTTATAAATGTACAATTCAACCAACTCAAACAATTCTTTCAGAAGATGAGAAAATCTATAATAATGGAACTAAAGGAAATAAAAAAAATGTTAGCAAGTCATAGTAGCAAAATTATACCAGTGGATAATTTCATTGATAAGCTTGAAGACAAATTACAAACCAGCATTATAAAAAAGTCAAAAAATAAAGGAGAGGAAAAAATAATGAAAGAAAATGGAAGGTAGTTAATGAACAAAGACAAAAAATTATAGAAATACTAAAAGGGGAGGAAAAGGGATAGGTTAAAGAGGCTGCTGTACAAATCCAAGAGGCAAAAGGGTACCAAACAAAATAGACAGAAAACTAACAGAACAACACCAAGACATATAATAATCCAAATGGCAAAATTAAAAAAAAAGAGAGATATGGACTATTTTAGTAAGGGAGAAGAATGACCTTAAGTATAAAGGAAAGAACATGAGTATAAAACCAGATCTCTCATTTGAAACAATCCAGGCAAGAGAGTGTAATGATATATTCAAACTACTGAATGAAATACATTTTCAACCTAGAGTCCATGGCCCAGCAAATATTTCATTTATATGGGAGGGAGGGATAAAAACATTCTAAGACAAAAGAGAACTCACAAAATTCACACTAACCAAATTGACTATAAATAAACTACTCAAATATCAATTATAAAAACCAAACTGTAACAGCAACACCCAAACACAATATAATGGCACAAGAGCCCTTTCTGTCAATGGTTTCCTTAAATGCCAATGAAATAAACTCCCCCAACAAAAGGCACAGAATGGTGGGTTAGATCAGGAAACAAAACTCAGCCATCTGCTGCCTGTAGGAAACATACTTAAAATATCAGAATAGCCACCGGCTCAGAGTAAAAGGATGGAAAAATAATTATACAAGCTACTGGAAAACAAAACAAAATAAAAGCTGGGACAGCCATACTTATATTAGACCAAATTGTATTCAAACTCAAAAAAGTACTTAGAGACAAGGATGGACACTACTTATTGATCAGGGGAACAATAGAATAAATATTAACTCTGATCAAAATGTACATATCAGGGGGTTGGAGAGATAGCATGGAGGTAAGGTGTTTGCCTTGCATGCTGATGGCCATTGGTTTGAATCCCGGCATCTCATATGGTCCCCTGAGCCTGCCAGGAGTAATTTCTGAGCGTAGAGCCAGGAGTAACCCCTGAGTGCTGCGGGGTGTGACCCAAAAACAAAAAACAAAAACAAACAAACAAACAAAAAAACCCGAAAGGGGAGAGATTAAAACAGATAAAACAGAATCCCAAGAAATCCAAGACATCATGAGAGCTTGTTTAAACAACTGTATTCTATTAAGCTAGAGAAACTAGAAGAAATGGACAGATTTTTGGAAAAAAATATAATTTCCTAATACTAAATGAGGAGGAAGTAGAAAGCCTAATCAGGCAAATCACAACTAAAGAAATTGAAATGGTAATTAAGAAAGTCCTCAAGAATAAAAGTTCATAATCAGATGGGTTTACAAGTGAGTTTATCAAACAGAAAATAGTTCCTACCATTAATACTTAGACTCTTCCAAAATATAAAGAGCAAAGTGTCTGTCTACAAAGTCAATACAGGAAAGAAAGTTGTATTCTTTTATATAATGACTCAAAGGAGAAAGAGATCAATGAGTGTATCCCTTTTAAATAGTGTCCAAAATTATCAAATGTCCAGAATCAACTTAACAAGAGAGGTGAGGGACTCTCCTATAAAAACTTGAAAATGCTTCAGAAAGACATTGAAAAAGACCTAAGAAAATGGAAGAATATTTCATGCTCATGAATTAGAAGAACCATTATCAAAATGACTATCTCACACACTTCTATATAGATTCAATGCAACCCCTATTCAAATTCAAAAAATATTCTTCAAAAACTTGAAACAATCTATTATAAAGTTTGTTTGGAACCATAAAATATCTAGCATAGCCAAATCCACATTGAATAACAAGAATCTGGGAGGCATGTCATTATCTAATCTAAAGCTCTGCTACAAAGCCATAGTGATCAAAACAGCATGGTATTGGAACATGGACTTCAGACCAATGGATCAGAATATAATATCCAGTGAAAAAATTCCAATTACATGGTCAATTAATCTTTGACAAAGGAGGGCCAGGGTCCTTTTGAACTCAGGTGCATTGGTAATGTTAAAAAAAAGACAGAGCTAAATATCCAAACCAAATGCAACAACAATGTAATCAATAGACGCAAATCTCAGCAATCTAAACTTAAAAGAGGCCTGTTATACTGGCAGGCTTGGAAGTATGGGGTGCAATAGGATGCAATTGGGAAACATTGGTTGAGGGAGGTGGACACTGGTGGTGGGATTGGCCATGATTCATTGTATGTCTAAAACCCAACTATGAAGGACTCTAAATCACAATGGTTTTAATAAAATTAAAAATTTTAAAAAGGGCAACATTGTGGATGACAAAACAAGTAGCTAACATTTCATTCATTTGTTTTAGCCCATAGTTCACTTGCTCAGGGCTTGTTTCTGGTTCTGCATTTTGGGATCACTCCTGAAGATTTGGGGGACCATCTATAGTACAGGATCAAATATGGGTTGGCCATATATAAGGCTCTAGCCCTGTTCTTAAAATTGTTAGAGTAGAAGCCAGATTTTATAATAAGGATTATAGAAATCAACAATTTGTATGTGAATTCGTACAAATTTCCACCAAGCCTAGAGCAAATGGAATTACCACACATGCATCCTAATCATGACTCTCATCAGAGCTGGGGGCTGAAGCTTGCCATCTTCAGATCCTGGCTTCAAAATGTTCCCGTTTTTCTAAAACAGAACACCAGTCTTTCCCATTAAATTCAAAAGTTTAGTAAATCCCAGAAACCCCTAATGTTGAAGAATTAATATAATTAATATTTATATATCTTCACTTCCCAGTTAGTATGAAGTCCTACTTCCAAGCCTGATAATATAAAAAAAGATGATTTGTAGGAAGTTAAATAAAAAAGATTCCTAATGAAAGGGGCTAATGCCCCAATAATAAGAGACTGAAAATGGAATGCTTGATATCTTTTTACTTTCAACTACATGAAGGTATAAATAAATACCTGCTTATAATTCAGCAAAAGCGTTTTCACCAAAACCTAAAGGTACATATATACCATCATCTTGGACTACCAGCCTCTAGAATGGTGATAAATTCTTTAAGTCACTTAGCCTTTGATATCTTGTTATGGTGCCTCAAATAATCATATCACATATCTAATTTTTTATCATAGATAACTTTCTACTACACTCTTTCTTGCTCATTTCATTTTAGTCACAATGGTCTTTTCTATAGTCCTGTAACTTGTCCAACAGGATTCTAGTTTCAGGACTTTTGCCTTGAATGTTTTAGTTTTACTCCTTTCCAAGATACTTGTAAGCTCTTCATTCTTCCCCTAATTTATTTTCTACCCAATGTCACCTTAGCCCTGTGCTTTTCTATAGAATTCTAGGAAAAGTCATTCATACTGCCCTTTTCCTTTTCCCTGCAAGAACTAATCGTGTACTCTAATTTTTACCTTTAGTATTTAATAATCCTTGCATATAATATATATTTTTTTGGTTTTTGGGCCACATCCGTTTGACGCTCAGGGGTTACTCCTGGCTATGTGCTCAGAAATCGCCCCTGGCTTGGGGGGACCATATGGGACGCTGGGGGATCGAACCGCGGTCCTTCCTTGGCTAGCGCTTGCAAGGCAGACACCTCCAGCGCCACCTACCCGGCCCCTAATCCTTGCATATAATATATTAATGCAAATCTATTATTATTAGCTATCTTATAACCCTATTTAGTAAGCTCCAAAAGGCCAGGTTTTTGCTCCCTTGGCAAGAATTCTCTTTTCTTTAACAGTGTTTGAGCCATAGGTTGACACTCAATAAATACATTTTAAGGAAAAATGGATAATAAAGTCATGGAAACATGATTATTGAACAGAAAGGCAAAATGTCCTCCAGAGAGCTACTGGGCTCCTGGATGCTGTACTTTTATATTATTTTTATATTTCAGCATTCTTAACTTTGCAAAAACTTGAAAATATTATTTGTTTGGTTTTGTTTGGGGGGGGGACACACTCAGCAGTGTTGAGGACTAACTTCTGCTGTGTGCACAGCAATTACTGTTAAAAGGGCTCAGGAAACCATATGGAGTTTCCAAATCTAACTTTACATGCTGCATTATTTCTCACACCCTGAATATATTCTTTAATGATCTTTTCTCTACCTTTTATTTGATAAATGCATTCACATTTCTTTTATTTTGTAAATATCTTCTCAAAGGAAAAAAAATAAAATATTCAAAGTGAATCCCTTTTTTCGAATTTCTCAGGATCCTGTCTTGCTAGACTCTATTTTTTTTCAGATCTTGAGCAAATACTAAGCTACCCAAATAACTTTTCTAAAAACTTAAGCTTCCCCAGTGATTATTTAAGAATCAATCCTCCAAGTACAACAGAAAGTCCTTTGCTATTTCAAATCTTGACAGAAGAAATTTGATATTTTTATTTTACCCGAACTTTAAAATTCAGCTTGCATCTTTGGTGGTCCACGTAGTTTTGTCATAATTAGACACCTGACAAATTAGAAAAATTTTCAAATGCCACTCATAAAATCAAGGATTTATGACATTATCATGAAGTGTGATAAATAACTTGACATAAAACATTGTCAGTCTATAGTCTATAGACTTTTTATATTTTAATGAAATATATATATATATATGTCAGTATATAGGTATATACTTACATGGGTTGTACTACTTTTCTTAATGTTAGTCTCTGGATAGTTTTGTGTCAAAATATCCATATTTTCTATAGGGTAATGTAAGTAATACATTTCCCTGTTTTAAATAGCTTAGCTTGTTAAAAATGCAGGCAGCAATGAGGCTTGAGTATTGAAGAAAATCCTAGATGTTGAAAGTACCTTGGTTGGGTATTTACTGAACATAGAATACATCATCCAGAATGCTTTCCTTGGCTAGTCTTTCATAAGAGGCTACAATTGTACATCAGAGATGATTAATGACAAAAAATTTCCTTTTAGCATAAAGGTTAGAGTATGGGAAGTACACATAGACTAATTATTGTGAAGCTACCATATATAAGCACTGTTTTAATCTTTCTAAAATCTTCCTAAGATATGTTTACTTTAATTTTGGAAATGGAAAATGTGAGAAGAAAAATGTATTGCAGTTATATAAGAGCTAGGCATGCTGTAAGACATAATGAATGACTTGAGCAGAGCATATTATTACTCATAGAGTTGCTTTGTGACTATTTTATATATTTTATATTTTATATATTTTATATTTCTTTGAGGGTTTTTTATAAGTGAATATACAAAATAAAATTTGATAAAAATATTCCTATGTATTACTATACAATACCATCAAAATGTACTAATTGATATACTCCTTCAGGGAGTAAAATTGACTGATAGACACATTTTTGTGCATTGGTTTCTATGGATGTGTGAATCTCATGATTCAGCATGGTGAAATACTCAGGCCTAACCACTTAAATTATACAAGATTCTTAAATTAGTTTTTCTGGCAGGAAACACCTTTGGCTTGGACAAATATTATTAAAGGTGCACTCATTCTACCCAACGCTCTTCTTTTTCCCTCACTCTATTTGAAACCAGTTATATCTGGTTAGGGTTAGGGTTAGGATTAGATATAATAGTATCTACATAGTACCTGTCCATATTTTATTGCTTCACATATAAATAAAAATTGTATGTGATTAACTCAACAAATATCTTGGTATCTTCACTTTAGACTCAAAGGAACATACTATTGTTCATGACAGATCCCTCTCAATAGAAGTTTCTTTGATCCATTGTGTATCTATCCAAGTCATTGCAGTTATAGATGCTACACAAAGGACATATTCATTAGAATAAATATAGAGATATAATGAAAAAAGACTATGATCCTTATGAAAATATTTAAGGGATAATAATTGAGAAAGTCAAATATATATAAGGATGGTTATCATAAAGAAGAGTTTTAGGGGCCGGGCGGTGGCGCTAAAGGTAAGGTGCCTGCCTTGACTGCGCTAGCCTCGGACGGACCGCGGTTCGATCCCCCGGCGTCCCATATGGTCCCCCAAGCCAGGAGCGACTTCTGAGCACATAGCCAGGAGTAACCCCTGAGCGTCACCGGGTGTGGCCCAAAAAAAAAAAAAAAAAAAAAAAAAAAAAAAAAAAAAAAAAAAAAAAAAGAAGAGTTTTAAACTGAGATGTGAATAAAGTGTAGTAACTAGCAAAGCAAGAAATGAAATAAAGAAAATGGTTACTAAGCAAAACAATAAAAAGAGCACATAGTATTGTCATAAATTATAAACTCAACAACATGTATGACCTGAGTTATATCTTTGGGAATTTGAGTTCAAAGCAAAATTGAGCAGATGAGATTATATCAAATAAAGTTTCTTCACAATAACTTAAATTATTGTCAAAATTAAAAAATGTTCTATTGATTTGGAGAAAATGTTTTAGGTCATACACCCAACAAGGATTTAAGTTATAAAAATAAAGACAGTGTTGCCAACTTTATTCACTGCCAAAGCCACACCTGTTACCTCTATTACCCAGAATCACAATTTTCCCAATGTCTTGACTAAGCACCCTTAGGGCACACAAATTTGACCACATTTTAGGTATGCCAATTTGGGGGCTGATATCACCAGGGAATTTTTGGAGCAAGTGTGGGCACCCTCCCCAAATATCTTCCATCTTCAGGTTGCCTAGCAGCTGGGTGTATGCCCCTAAAAGTTACAGTATCTTTGAAGGTTTGGACAACTTCATTTGTTTGATGCTGTCATTCCTGTAGGAACACACCAATTCAACAGAATTGACACCTAAAAACAAAAATTACTAAGCCATCTGCCATTGCATCAATGACTATTGAATTTGCAATAATTTTCACAAATATGCTTGCTACTGTAATTTTTCTTTTTACCCTTGTAAAAAAACTTTCTTTCTCTCTTAATTTTTCTTTTTTTTCCATTTTTTCAATAACTTTTCTCTCACATATCTGAAAACAAATGTATTTTGGTCAGCTATATCAACTACGTGATGCATTTTTAAATAAAATATAAATTATATAAATAAACAATAACAAAGGAGAAAATCAACAATACAAATTTTGAAAATACAAAAAAACCTAATACACAGACCTTCAACAAAACAATAACCATAATAACTTATTAGTAAACACATAAAATCCCCCCAAATTGATGAGCCAGAGAAGCATTTCATGTAATAAAGCACTTGCTTCGAATCTGATCAACTTCACTTCAATAATTGATATCACATGGTCTTCCTGGGATAAGGCAGATTACTGAGCATGGGTCATCCCAAACAATACCCATCAAAACTCCTACCCAAGCGAAATATTACCTCATGCTTATGAGGTTTACCATACAAAAATAAAATAAACATTTGTGGAAAAGGGTATGGAGAGAAATAAACCCCTTAACATTGTCAGTGGAATGTAGATTGGCATTTATGACTGTTTTTCAAAAATTATAAGTAGATGTGCCATATGACTCAGTTCACTCCAAGGTGTCTACCTAAAGAATCTAAAGACATAACTTTCAATAACATATCCACTTTTGTGTAAGTTGCAGAATTATTTGCAGTAACCAAGATATGAAGCCATACCTAGGTGTCCAAAAATATGTTACTCTATAAAGAAGAAAAATGTAACATATAAACAAAATGTGATACCATTATCTTTAAAAATTAAAATATGAATATTAGGGATAAGTATCAACATTAGAACATGTACTTTGGATGTGTGATGCTCTGAGTTCAGCTCCACTGAGTGTGATTCCATCACAAATTTAAGTGTGCAACTAATTTGTTGGTAGCTCAACAAATTTCACTTTTCAATTCACAATGCTGAAACAAGAAAAACGTGTCTTTCCATTTGTGACAACTTGAGTAAAAATGGCAGACATAATTCTATGCAAAATTAGGCCAAGTGAGAAAGACAAATTCTAGATTATTTCATCTGTGCACTATAAATAAAGAAAACAAAAGAACAGAAAAATCAGAGCAAAAATAGTCTTGAATCCTGGCTTTTGAACTGACATCAAAGTGTGGTAGCAATGGTGGAGGGATATAGAAGGATATGGATCAGGTTATTAGTATTTGGTGGTGGAATTCATGTCCATCAAACATTTGAAGCAATGTAAAAATGTTCTCCTAAAACGCATGCAATATCATATAAAAAAGGAGAAACAGTAGTAAAAAAAGAAGTAGAAGGAAAGGAGTGATAGTAGAAAAGGAAGGTGGAGGAGGGGGAGGAAGAGAGGGGAGAAAGAGAAGGGGGAGGAGTAGAGTAGGGAGGAAGAGGGGAGGAGGATGGGGGAGTATGGGGGGAAGAAAAGGAGGAGGGGTAATAAGGAGGAGGGGTAATAAGGAAGAGGAGGAGGAGGAAGAGAAGGAAAGGATGGAGGAGAAGAGGAAGAGGAAGGGCAGGAGGAAAAGAAGAAAGCTGAAGAAGGAGGAGGAGGAGGAAAAGGAGAAGGAGGAGAACAAAGAGGAGGAGAAGGAGAGGAAAACAATTTATTTTTCTGGTTACTCACTGGATCTAGGAATGGAAATGAGCAAAGGCAACAGAGCTGAGAACTTGTCTACAGAACTAATATTATGGTGAGGGACAGATTTAGGGGTGGGTGGAGGGTATAGTGTGTTAAGTTAAAATGAGGAGTACACTCTGGTGGGAGGTATGGTGTTGAATATTGTTGCAGAAAACCCTTTTATTAACAGTATTATAAATCATAACAGTATTGCCTAAATTTAAAATATTTTAAATAATAAATTTCATGTACTTGTGAGCTACACATAGAACTTTAAAGATATAAACAAGAAATGTTTTCTGGATTCATTTTTCTTTTCCAGGTAATTGGGATGAAGGTTTTATCTAAACTTCTGCTTTTTCTTTCTCTTCATATCCTTCTACATATCACTTAAATGAATACTAATATGTCCCAGGTACTTGTTGTGTTTGTTCCTTCCTAATTATAAACTTTAACTGTAGTCATATTTGACAATAAAACTAATGCTACTATTGTTAATAAAGCTCAGGTATATGTTTCAGTAAATTTTATTAAGTTTCATCTTTATGGAGCTTTAAATTAAACAGCCATTTTTAATCTGGATATTTAATATAATATGCTTAACTAGATAACCCAGCTAATATTAAAACTTTAAGAATGTGTTTAGTGCTTTCCATAAATTCTATTGAATATAATTTTTAGAAGTTATTTATTACAACCAAAATCTATTTGTAGAGAAATAAAATAATTTATCGAAAACAAAAAAGAACAGTCTTGATGGAAATATTTTTAAAGAACCTTCTCCATACAGAATAAATTTGACCCCTTCTATTTTTGTTTCTATTTATTTATCTATTTATCTTTCACTTCTTTATCATCATTATTATCATATTTTAATAAACATCTCTTAAAGATATCTATAGAAATTAAGGAAGATAATTTTTCACCTGATTTATTCAGAAACTTCCATCCAATTGATTCTATTTTTTGTTAAAGAATATTTCTTTCTGTATATAATGTAATGTTATTTAAAATAGCATAGCACCAAAATGCAGTCCCTTAAAATACGAATATCAAATTTTTTCTAAGCTTAATTATAAATCTGTCATCTTACTCTTTCTTTCTTTATCATGTATTTTAATGAAGCTGTTAGATTAACAATGATGTTGCTAAATAAGGTAACTAATTGTACATTTGTATTAAATGTTAAAGAAAATTATATCTTCCTTTGAGAAAATTATTAAAGTATAAATATAGTATGACACCAAAAATAATTTGCCAAGAATGTCAAGAAAAATGTTTTTAAAATAGAAAGACAGCACTGAAGACATCTAAACTGGATGCTCTAATATATTATCACATGCAAATAAAATGAAAAATAATACTATATATAATTTAAGATAGAACCTCAACATGTAATACATTTAGAATTATGGCAAACATATTTGAATTCAAATATATACATTACTCGGGAATTCAAATATAAAGCATGTCATAAGGAGAGAAAGATAGTAAAGAGAGAGTAGTGTAATGCAGAAGCAAATGACCATTTCAGATGTCTCTTATTTAAATTCCTCCATTCTTAACATATACATTCTGACATTTACTTGGATAACTGCTGGAAGACGTAAGTAACTTTGAACTAAATCATGGGTTAGCAACGTTAAGACCAGATAATATTTTAGTCTTCTTTAAAATTTATTTTTTTTGCAGATATAAAAATTTTTATTTTTTTCATAGTTCCTTAGTTCAGCTAGAGTAGAGAAAAATCAGCCTTATCTTCTAGATAAGTCAATGCACTTGATTATGTTCTAATGAAATTGATTACTCAAACCTGCAGCTGGCATGGATAGTAATCTATAAAGCTTATAAACGAGTATGGTGAAAGATAGGATGGACTTTTAGAATTCATTACCCTTAATGTAATATATATAGAGATAGATAAATTTGAATCTATGATATATAACTAAAACTTATATAAATTTTCAAAGCTATATTAAATCAAGAAAAATCGTATAATAAATATAATATAGTATACCTAAAATATAGATAACTTTAAACCTTTAGAATTCTTTCTTGTTTGTTTTGGGGCCATACCAGCAATACTTGGCTTCTTCCTGGCTCTGTTCTCAAAAATCACTTCTGGCATTCTCTGGGACCTTAGGGAGTACTGGGAATTAAACCCTGATTATCCAGGTGCAAAGAAAATGTCCTATCCACTGTACTATAACTCTGGCTGCAAAAAAGTATTTATTTAATTCTTTTTTTTTCAGTTAAATTCATGTGTTTGAAAGATTTGGGGGTTTAATTTTTAAAATTGTGTATATCAAGTTAATTCATGTGTTAACTTGAATACTTTTTTTATATTCTGTCTTCAAAATTAGACAAACATTTATTTTCTATATTCCAAAGACAGAAAAGGCGTGGCTCTACAGAGAAAGGAAATGCTCATGACAAAAGAACTATGGAAACTCACATTTTGGTAGATACCATTGTGCAGCCTATATAATTTGTGAAAGTAATACTATTAATCTAAAGTATATGTAATGATATTTTTCATTTAACTTCATTGAACCCAATTAATTAAATAGAAAAAATGTTTTTTTTGTGACTATTGTTTCAACCAAAATTAAGTCAAAAGGAAAATGACAAATGGCATGTAACTTTACTCACATGTGAGATATAGAAAATTGAGGCACAAGAACAGAAAAAATCAATACCAACAAGACTCTCACTATAGAGGGAAGGTAAGGAGATGATGGAACAAAAAGGAAGATGATTCAATTGTCTCAATGTGTTGGTGTGGGAATGGGTGGGTGGATGGATGTGATATTGCACACAGGTGGGGAGTATTATAGTAATGCTTTGAAGGGTATAACATTGAGGCCTAAAACACATGAGTTCTCATAAACTAATATCCCAAGGGGGAAAATGATAATGCATCTCTAATAAAAATACCAAACAATGGTGTCTGTCTCGTGTCAGTGGTGATGAACAATAAATAATTCACTTATGACTAAGTTGCATACATTGTTTTAGAAGGTGATTTATGCTTTGAAAACAATGGATATGAAAGCAGATCAAGTTGATAAAGAGAAAATAGTATGAATGCTATTTTGAATTATGAAGAAAAGCAGCCAAGTTTGGTCTTGTGCAAGTGAACATAAGCTAGGTCTGAGGGACAAAGCTAAGTCCCCAGTAACTGAAAGGACAACCATAGAAAAGAAAAGACTAAGCCTCTATGTTCTGTGAACAGACATGGGTCAGAGTTGTGTGGGGGGGGGGGGAGGGGAGGTAAGCAAGGAACACAATGGGGTAGAAGTAGGTCAGAGAGACAAAGGCTAGAGTAGGATCTATAGACTCATCAGACTCCCGTTTTTCTCTGATAGGAATTCAACACTTTAAGATTGAAGTCAAGTACTGACAAAATATTTAGATTATCATAAGTATTTCTTTATTTTTATGATTTTAGACCCTAGAGTAGAAAGTATGTATGATGGAAGTTAAAGGCAGAGAATAAATAATCTTTTGAATTGAAGGAACTCTAAATATCATAATATACTCATATTTTACTCTTTGGATTGAGGAAGTCTTTGCTAGTTTATTTTCCCAGAAATACAACAGTCCATTTCTCATAAACCTTTGGGAAAAACTCTTCGATTTTTATGAGAATCTATTTTTGCTGCAAGAAGATAAAATATTTTCTCTTTATCTTTATATGCAAACTTGAGTGTGAAAAGTGGTGGCTTATGGTGCCATTTCGTCTGAGCCATCCCAGGTTCACATTTTAAAAACATACAAAGATATCTTTGCAAAATATATTCAGTAGCAAATGCCAGCATTCATAGTCTTTATTTATGCAGATCATTTTGCTTAATTGGAGCTTATAGTGATTGAAAGTAATCAGAGTTTATATTCCTGAGAAATTTCTCCCCTGAAGGCCAATTCATTTATCAAGGAAACCACATTTTAAGCAATGAAAGAGTCCAGCTGGTTTTATTGTCAAGGCATTTTCATCTTCTACAACTTATTTCACTTTTCAAAATATTGCATATTCATTTGAGAAACTTCTTTTTGAATTAAAATTCATGAAACTCACAATGTCAGGGATGTAGAACATCCTCTATTCTTCTGATATCTGAGAAACTGTTATCCAGAAAAAACTACTCTTAAGAGAGTTGATTATGGGGCTGGCATGGTGGTGCTAGAGGTAAGGTGTCTGCCTTGCCTGTGCTAGCCTAGGACGAACCACGCTTCGATTCCTCAGCGTCCCATATGGTCCCCAAGCCAGGAGCGACTTCTGAGCGCATAGCCAGGAGTAACCCCTGAGCGTCACTGGGTGTGGCCCAAAAACAAACAAACAAAAAAAAAAGAGAGAGAGAGTGTTGATTAGATGCACTGTCCAGCTATTAATGTTTCTCTTATCAAGAGAGGCTGATCAGATAAAATAAGAATAGCAAAACTCAGGATATTTTAAGAATTTAGGCTGAAGGAAATAGTACTACAGAATTAGAGAACTATAAGATACAATCAAACTGATCCAAGCAGGTTCAATTCATATGACTTTTGTTGGTTTTCACACACCATGAGACCAACTTGATATTTATGCCAACATGAAAACTTCCCCTTTATATAATAATCTGATTAATACACATATTCATAAAACTTACATACTCATGCTTTATAGAAAGTCACAATTTTGATCATTTTTTATTTATTCCATCATTAAGTGTTCAGTAAAATAGAACTGAGTTGGTTCCAATAAGAATCATCAGGAAGACATTTTGTTAAAACTTTGTTCAATCATGTCCAATAAGAAAAATGTAACTTCAGGACTAATTCAGATTTGGCTTTCCCCCACCCCTGCCTAGGATCCTATTTTTTTTCTATCTTCTAGACTCTCAATATCTTTTCCTGTGTATTCACTGTCTATTACTAGAAAGGAAACTATAAATGATAAAGTAATCAAAACCAAGATTTTGAACCAAGAAGACTATACTATTTTAGCTATCAAACAAAGTTGCATACAACTTTATGATTTCAGAATGTTAGTGGCCTTATATTTAGCTATTTATTTCATATAAATAATAAGACATCTTAAAACAGTGTCTTTCTATTTTACAACATATACTTGTCAACATGATTTGCATTTGTGTACTACATATCAAACTTCGTGGTCAGTCCATCAGGTCAATTTTTCACAATAACAGCTCCTCCCTACATTTTTCATATACCCAACCAAAGATTTCTTATACTCATTCAACACTAGCACTGGACAAACTATGTATGAAGCAGATGGCACATACATCAGTTAATTGGAAAGCAACTATTTAAAATATTCACTTAGAGTTGGGGGTGTGATAAGTGATAAGTGTGATGCTCACTCTATAGCTGGCCAAAATAACAGTCGTTATATTTTTATTCTTAGAATAAAAGAGGGAGACATTACTGAAATTCAGAGAGTTACTGAGGTGGGTAGAGAAAGAAAGTTTCTTGATGATAGCTGTGTTCTTTAGGTAAGGACATGTTACACAGTCAGCAAATTCTTCTAGTAGAAGCCCCTAAAAATTACTTCACACTCATCTGTCCTGCTATTCTCTTCAAGAACCACATCACCTCTCTGCTGAATTGAAGCAGGAAATAGAAAGCAAGGAAAAGTTATTTATTTTGCTACTTTTTTTTTTTAGATTACATCCAACAATGTTCAAGATTTACCTAGCATTTATGCTCAGGGATTCTTAGCAGTTTTCAGGAGACTATAAGGAATTTTGGGAATTGAACTAAAGTTGGGTATGTGCCAGACGAGTGCTTCACATGTATTATCTCTATGGCTTGCAAGATTTTAATTCATTCTTTACGGTTTAGGTGCAAAGGAGAGATAAAAGTGGAGAGAAACAATGTGACTTTCAAGTGGTTATAGAAATTGAAGCACAGATTACACGTAGACTTTATTATATAATTGGACAGTTGGCAGAAAAGAGAAGACCGTCTTTATGGTCTGCCCAGGGTTACCAGGAGTCCTTTCTGTAATTTGTGCTGTAGCTAAATTTTAGGTTTCTTCATATGGGCCTCTTGAGATGCTTATGTAAGAATCATGGCATGAGTAATCAATTTTTTTGGTTAGTCTTGCCAAGATATCTGTGATTAGCAGACTGCCAATTGAATTTTTTAGGAGACTAATTTGGATGCCTATCCATAATTTAGTGAAACTACTTAGGTACTGACAGTTGTCCGATACAAGAATTGAAAGGAAATCAATATAAATAATGAAGCTTTAGATAACTACAATTGAGTTCAGACTTCATCTTACTCAACAAAGCATTGATTTTAGAGTGGCATTACATTTAAAAACCACATAACCAGAGAGATGATATGGGGGTTCAGATGCTTGCTTTGCATGCATTTAACCCCAGTTTGATATATGGTACTATATACTCTACACCACCACACATTAAGTGTGGTCCCCAAACCAAACCAAAAAATTTTTAGATCACTTTGAGTATTTTATTAAATCATTTTTTACAAACAATCATTCAATTGCTTTCCCTAAAATTGGTCAAGGAAATCTCCAACATCAGGTGGTTCTATGGTTCACGCAGAGGGATCATCTCTTTATAGTAAATATTAGTCAAGTGACATTCTAAACCAGGAAAGATTCTAGAACATAAAACTTTAGCTGCTCATTCAGAGAGAGCATAGAGTTAAGGCAGTTGCCTCTCAGGCAAACAACCCCAGTTGTATCCTCGGCATTATATATGCTACCCCAAGCACCGCGAGGAGTGATCCCTGAGTGTAGAGTCAAGAGTAAACCCTGGGCTCAGCTCACTCTCGGCTCTCTACTGTATCTTCTACTGAATCACCACCATGTCCCCATTGTTTTCCTAGACATTTATTGGAATAAACCTCTAAAGAATAAAATTCTCATCCAAAAGTTGCAAACACTTAATTGACTGTCCTATAGTATTTTTTTACAGATGATACTACCTCTAAATAAATTTTGATCTCTTATTTTCAGTATGTATATCTGTATGTTAATTAACTGCCTTTCCTGCCTTTTGAATTAGCTATAATGTCAGTGCAGAGTACCGTAGAATATGTGAAAGAAGAAAACATTTTTATTTAATAACTGTAGTATGATGCTTATATTATTATTTTTATCAAGCTGAATACTTTTATTTTTTCTAAAAGTATTAAACACAGATGTATTTTAGTGGTTTTTGTATATATTAAGATGATTGCATTTATTTATTTACATCATTTTGGGACCACAGTTTAGTGGTATTCAGGCATCTTTCCCAGCTTTGCGCTACGGCTCATTTCCACGAGTACTTGCGTGTACTGGTGGTGATTAAACCCTGATTCGCCTATATACAAAGTATAGAGGTGTGATGTTAGGCCCCAGGATAACGTCTTCACAATTCTATCAACCATTTATAAATCAACAAAAATAAAATTTAAAAATGGTGATTTATTTAAGAAATTCCAATGAAATTACCATTTACAATTGATGTTTAGGATAATTCTGACAGTTTCATTACATTCACATGTGTTGATTAGCACTGTTTTGTTTTCAAGACACCATTGTTTTTATTGTGTAAGTAAGCTTGGATAAATACATTTGCATTATTCATCTGAAACACGTGTTTCACTTTATCATCTCAACAAGTCATGTCATGTTTAGAACGTAGCTCATTAATTTTCTTCTAACCTGGGCCAAAAGTTCCTTCAGGTTACAGTTAAGTCTCTCTATCAAGTAAGTAAAATTTATACTCCATAATAGTATCATCACATAATATTAGAAAGGGTAGCATCCCACAAATACAATCTATCCAACTGTGTGAAAGACAGGAACAGAAATACCTGCTGTGATGGGTCATCTGAAGGAGATAAATGCCACTCAACAGTAGATATGTAAACAGAACTTGGCAGAAAAATGTCTTGCATTAAAAATTCTTTTTCTTCTAAGATCTCAAGCAGAAATAGCATGCACAGATGTTCATTAATCTTGACCAGATTGTTGCTATTTTGCCTGGTTACTAACAATTTAGGCATTAGCAGTAATCACTAATTTCACTTCACTATTAGTGCTGTTGTGTTCATAAATTTATTTATTTATTTATTTACTTATTTATTTATTTATTTATTTTGACCTCATAGTCACAGCAACACTTAGACTTTTTTCTTTTTTTTTTCTTTTGGTTTCTGGGCCACACCCAGTAACACTCAGGGGTTACTCCTCACCATGTGCTCAAAAATCGCTCCTGGCTTGGGGAACAATACGGGTAGCTGGAGGATCAAAATACAGTCCGCCCTAGACTAGTGCGAGCAAGGCAGATGCCTTACCGCTTGCACCACCGCACCAGCCCCTCATACTTATTATTTTTTTTGTTTTTGTTTTTTTTGGGGGCCACACCCGGCTGTGCTCAGGGTTTACTCCTGGCTATCTGCTCAGAAATAGCTCCTGGCAGGCACGGGGGACCATATGGGACACCGGGATTCGAACCAACCACCTTTGGTCCTGGATCGGCTGCTTGCAAGGCAAACACCGCAGTGCTGTGTCTCCGGGCCCTCATACTTATTTTTTATTCCAACAAATATTTTCAATATGTAAATAGTAATTAATAAGTTCTTAACATCTTCAAAATAGCTCTCCTGTTTATCTTCAAAAGTGCATTGAAATCACCACAATAAAAGCAGAGAGCACAGCTAGTAGTACTTATTCATCCAGTAAAGACTGAGCAGTATAAAGAATAGCATCTATGGGGCTACAGAGCAAGAGCCATCTGTGTGACACACAACGAGTGGCCTTGAGTGGGCCACCTGTTTCAAGTATCTGAACCTTTGGCTTTTCTTCTTTAATTAGTCCAGAATAGGAGTAAGATGCATCTATTTTCCTTGTGATAAAGTACACAATTGGAAACACGATGAAACAAGGAATACAAGTCATTTATTGTCATTTCTTTCAGGCCTGAATGTAGATAATAAAACTCCCTAGTTTTTGTTTGTTTGTTTATTGGGTCACACCCAGCTTTGCTCAGGAGTTACTCCTGGCTCTGCATTCAGAAATTGATCCTGGTAGGTTCAGGAAAAATATTGGTTGCCAGGGATCAAACCTGTGTCACTCTAGGTGAGCCAAGGTCAGTTGCTGTTCAATCCAGTGCAGCAAGAAGAATGTGAGAAACTGTAATCCACAAAAGCATTAAAAAAACTATAGGTCATGCAAATGATCACAAGGTCAGAAAGAGTATGAAAAGAATACAACAGCCTTCCTTTTGAAGTTTCATATACATTTAAAATACAAGGGGCATTATAAAAGTCCAGGCTAATGGAAGAAAGAAAATCCAAAAAGACTAATGGAAGAAATAAAATCTAAAAAAGGATAAAAATGTGAATAATTTAATGAATGTATTCTAATTCTATAGAATTATAATATAATGTATTATGTTTATAGACATTATATATTACAATTACATATTTATCAGATAATCGGGCTAAATCAGAATAGCTAGATTAGTTTCTAGGTTTTTTTTTTTTAATTCTGTCCTCATGATTTCTTTATTGAGGAGAGTAGAAAATGAGTTCACTAGCAATTTTAGAGACTACTTCTAGCTTCAGGCTCTGGGATTTTTGCTTATGGTACTGGGGGAAATATATGGTATTATAGTGACTGAAGTCAGGACTCCTGCATGCAAAACATGTGATCTGACCCATTGAACTACTTTAATAGGGTTGAATTCTAAACTTTGTTTAGCCAGAGCTGTGATTGAAGGACTTTGAGTGATGAAAAAAAAGAGCTGTGAAGGCAGAGAGGTCCAGGTTCCATTTGAAATTACATGATCTAAGAAATGGAAAACTCATATTAGAAGACCTAAGTTATATTCTAAAATTATACACTTCTTAATTATCTATCTGGTTTTCAAATATCTTTTCTGTAGTCAATACAGTTTCTCAAGGAAAAGGCAAAGGATGAGTGAGAGATTTTTCAGTCTTCATGCCAATTCTAACATGGTCTTAATAAGCAGTTATTAGAGTAAGAAAGGCAGGAAGGAAGGGTGGCAATAAAGGAGGAATAACAATATGATGACAAAAGAATTTAGAAGGAAATAAAAAAACTTAGGGCGCCCACAATCAAAGGCAGAGTCATAAGGTCCAGTGAAGTTGTGCCAGATTTCTCATGATGAGAATCGATCTCCTAAGTCTTAACTTGGCAAATATTTACTGTTGTGTGAATCATTCCTTACTGATTGTCAATTAGCAGTTTTTAAATTATCTAATTTTCTTAGCAATAGGAAGCTGGATACTTAAAAAAAAAATCTACTAGTACATTTCCTTACTAAGAAATTCTTTTTCTAATGCTCTGAAAAACTTGTGGTCTCTTGATCTTTCGATTGAATGCCAGAGAAATCTTCACTCCATGTCAGCTGGCAACTGCCCTGCCAGAAACC
Source organism: Suncus etruscus (assembly GCF_024139225.1). NCBI lineage: Eukaryota > Metazoa > Chordata > Mammalia > Eulipotyphla > Soricidae > Suncus > Suncus etruscus. The sequence goes on along the minus strand of NC_064850.1, from coordinate 107,009,207 downwards.
CTAGAATTCCATGGGTCTGACTTTAGAACCTTTGAATTTTCAGAGCACAAGCTACAGAGTCCTGAACACTTTTCTAAATACATCTTAAGCTTCGTGGCATTGCCAGATACACTGAATTGTTCAGTATTATGTTCAGAGTCTATAATTACAAATTTGGCAAAGATTTACAGAAGAGGGAGGTAAACAGTTTTTAGCAATTTCCCTTCCTGATAATGAGCACCCTCATACTGAAATATGTTTATACCAAGGGGTCAGTCACTTCAATGCCTTATGAGAACTCCCCACCCAACTAAGGCATTTTTCTATTTCACAGTGTAACCTTGAAAACCACAAATTGGAACTAGTAATCACATGTGATTGCTGAACACTATGGGAGTCAACAATGTTCCAGGAATAGGAATTGGAATAAGTAGAAAATAGCAGCAACTTGCTGAAGACTTGCTGAAGAGTCTTCTGATTTCCTATCAAGTAGTTCCTATAACTTGTGGTATTGTTATCCTTAGTCAATGTTTTGAATTGTGGTTAATAGCAAATCAGTGTCAACATCCTGTGAATGGAGACAAACTCCTGAATTATTTACTAAGAGTTGTTTGATTCTTACAGAATTATTATAGTCTAAAAGTTCTATTCCACATTTTTATTGTTGAAGTGATTTATTTACAGTTGAACTGTAATTGACAGTTTTTCTACTAAATACAATATTTGTGAAACCATGTTAATTCTAAAACAATTGTAAGTTACCAGTCTTGAGTACATAAAATCTGGTGCTGCCATTAACTAAATTTACTGTGTTAATCATTTTATGTTATACACATATCTTGAGATTATTATATACACATAAAGTAGATCTAATATTATATATCCAATAGATATTAAACAAGAAAAATGCTCAATTTTATAAAGTAAATTTGGATACATATAAAAATTTGGATACATATTGGGCCATACCTAAAGGCTTATTCTTGGCACCATGCTCATAGATCACTCTCGGGGATTACTCCTAGTACCCCCTCTACCTCATATACTGCCAGAAGTAAAACTTTAAGTTGACTGCATGCAAGGCCAGTGTTTTACCAGCTGTCCTATCTCATTGTCCAGAATATTTACTCTCATATATATATATATATGCATATCCAATATGATTTTTGCCTTATTTTTCTTTTTAAATGTTAAGTAGAAATGTCATCATAATAGATATATTTGATGTATATATAAATAATATAATATATTAATATATAATTTATTACATTAATTAATATATAATTGATTAATATATATTAATATAATATATTAATATAATAAATATATAAAAATAATATGTACTATAGATAGATTGTTTCAAACATATTAGAACAGATTTTATAAGATGTATAATACCTTGAAATTGTTGAATCTTTAGTTTATCCACTTATTTGTTATATATTTTAATGTAGTATCATAGAGTATATTTCTATTAAAGTCATTTTACAGTTACAGAGTTACTGTGCCTGTTCATGCATTGAAGTTTAAAGATCAATCCCTCAAGCATTATCTCCTGGTACCCTTTCCCAAACCACTCCTGAATCCTCAATCTCAAATCCTCAATTTACTTCTACCGAGTACAGTCTAACCCATTTTTGATCCTTTTATTCACATATTCATGAGATAATTTTTTTAGTTACCCTTTACATCATGACTCACCTCACTAAACATGAAACTCTCTAGTTCCATCCAGGTTGCAACTGAGTATAAATTTTGTCTTTTCTTATAATTGAATAGTAGTCTACTATATATATATATATATATATAGACCACAGTTTCTTCATGTACTCATTTGTTGCTGACACTTGGATTGTTTCATAGCATGAATATTGCATATAGTGCTGTAGTAAATAAAGATGTGCATATTTATTAGAATCTGCCCCCAAGAACATATTTATTTTTTGACGTCGGGAACATCTGTGTTTATTTGCAACACTAAATCAGTAAGAGTTCTCCAACCATTGGAATGGGGTGGATACAACTAGATTTGAGGATAGGAATCATTCCTGGGTTTAGCAGCCAAGACGTGGAAGCAATGAAACTCACAAAGACTATCTGCATAGTAAGTAAAATGTAAAGTGTCAGCAAAACGAAATATTTGTATTGTAAGTGGGAATATTCTGGGCTCCTATTATAGCTCTCCCACACCCCTTCCTGAAATGTGGAACCCGCTATAGCCACTCATTTTTTCATAGCAGGGCGGGATTGCCCCCTCACCCTCCGCCACACAGCCAAGTGAATCAAGTCTTTGCCTATTACTCATTCACTCTTTCTCTACTCATATACATAAATCGAATCTTCTACTATTTTTGAGTGGGGGCAGGGCAGCCTGGATTTGTATACTGGGTCTAAAGTTAAGCTAAGGCTTTGATGACCCTATTGATGCATTGTTAGGACTGAGTTGTGACTACTGGACCCTCAACCTCTAAGTAAAACCTGAAGTCTTCCTGGGTACTCAAGGAGAAGCACATCATTGGGCTTTCATTTTAAACTATGATGCAGTCATAAGATAGAATAATATCAACTATAAGTCACAATAATAAAATTTAACTTTTGTATCAAGTGTTGTAAAACATAAATTGTACTTACTGATTTCCTTGTCTCAGTAACCTGTAGAAAAATGAGATAAAGAAAGTTCAAAGGGGACACAACAGCAAATAATGCCTGGGGATTTGGGCCCAGCTAGTTCAACTCTGAACTTTCAGTGGCTATATACCACCATATGTAGCTTCCCATTTGAAATAATACTGAAAATAAATGACTAATCACATAAATATACTCATTATCTGTATTTATATTATTTTTCTTAACCTAAGATAATTAGGTTAAATATGATTTAGATTATGTCACTGATTAGATAAACTATTAGAGTCTAAAAGAAAAGAGTGAGAGGGAAAGAGAGAGAAAGGAAGAGAAAGAGAGAGAGAAGAAAAATGTGTGCCACAGAGGCAGGCAGGGGAGTGGGTGGGGTGGGGTGAGAAAGAAATGGGGACATGGATGCTGGAAAATGTGTACTGATGAAGCAATGGGTGTTGGATATTCTATGACTGAAACTAAATTATGAACAACTTTATAACTGTGTATCTCACAGTGCTTCAATTAAAAATTTATTCATCAATTTTAAAATTATGTTAATTGGGTTGAAGAAATAGCACAGCAGGTAGGGCATTTGCCTTAAATGCAATGACTAGGGTTCAATTTCCAGCAACACATATGGTCCCCTGAGCACTGCCAGGAATGACCTCTGAAAGCCAAGTCAAGAGTAACCCCTGAGTACTACCAGGTATGAACCAAAACCAGAAAAAATTACGTTAATTATACAAAGATGTGTTAACATGAGATTTATGTATATATAAACATATACATATATAGTCATGTAATCCTATATGTATACAAATATATGTATAGAAACAGAAGGACAATTCAGAGTATTTTATATATTGAAAGTTTTACAAAAGTTTGATAATTGAACTTTTTTTTATTTTTTCTCTATGATATTACTTCACCACAATCATCTCTAAAGCAACAAAGTACCTTCCTTTTGTCCTTAGGTCCCTGTCTGTTTGCCCTTTTTCTTCTTCACCCTTTTTCCTACCTGTCACTCAGTCGTGGTATCCTCAGTACTATTGTCATAGTCTAAGTGTTAGCTTTCCTTGTACATTGTCTATTCCATTTTACATACAACATATATGAAATCATTTGCAAACTTTCTTCTTCTAACTTATTTCCATTAACAGGACATCCTCTAGTTTCACCCATATTGTAGTATCACTTCTTACACCTAAGTAGTATAATATTATGTGTTTTACAAAACTGCTATTAAGATATCTTTTTAGTTTATTTCCTCTGCTTGTTTGGAGGCCACACTTAATGATGGTTTTGGGTAGAGAACCCCTATCTATGGACTGTGCTGGCAAAGGCTCACCAAGGTCTTACCAGGTTCCTGGGAGGCTATGCCAAAGCAGGGATCAAACCCTGGATTTTCCATATGCAAGAAAAGTGCTTTGCCCATAAAATTCCATCCTAGCACTGGAATTTTGAAGATTTTTTTAAAAAAATTTTTATGAAAGAACCATGAACTCTTCTGTTTTTCTGTTCGCATTTTGTTATCAGAATGATAAAATAATTAGACATAAAGTTTCCTAACTTGCTAATTTTCTCTCTAAATTTCTCAGAAGTTGTTTGCTTAAACTTTGTTTGTTAAGGATCCACTGTGGAATTATTTCCTCAAGGCCTTGCATATCTAACTGTTTGTTTTAATTTTTTTATTTTGTTATTTAGTTTATGGACTATATCCGGCAGTGCTCAGTGCTTACTCCTGGATCTGTGCTCATGGTCATCCCTGAGACCTTGAAGAATTTGGAGGAACTTGTGAGACCCAGTTCACCCCCAATGTGGTCATGAACACGTGCCTTTACTACAGTATTATCTCTATGGCATCATGACTTTTTGTTTGTTTGTTTTTTGTTTTTTTTGTTTTGTTTTGTTTTTGGGTCACTTCCAGCAGTGCTCAGGGGTTACTACTGGCTCTAGGCTCAGAAATCGCTCCTGGCAGTCTCGGGGGATCAAAGGGAATGCCGGGATTCAAACTATCGTCCTTCTGCATGCAAGGAAAATGCCCTACTTGCATGCTATCTCTCCAGCCCCTCGGCATCATGACCTTTATTTAATTTCTTGATATATTTTTGTCTTGCTAATCTTCCAAATCTCTCTGAAGTTTTTAAATGACATGGCCCTTATTAGTCATTTAGTAAGCTATTAACCTGTGTCATGTATAAACAAAATTCCCCAAACTATAGTATCCCAATTCTAGTTTTAAACATGGATGTTCAGATGCTTGAACTTAACATAAATATAAAAATTTCAATAACTTAAAATTAAATTAAAAAATTTTAAAGTTAATTCCTCAGTTATATGCACACTCTTCACTAATCACACAATAGAAATAGCTTCAGTATTTCAGTGTTATTTCATAGCTGTGGTGTATTATGACTATTATTTTCCCTCCCCATATAGGCTGCTGAGTTGCAGAAAATAAATTTGCTATGCTGTGTTTGCATGCTCTTAGAGCTAAAGTATTCTTTCTTCTTTTTGCCTTTTTTTAGTTTTGCTAAAACATCTAGAGATATCAAATATCATCCACTGTGGAAGATAATTGTTTGCCATTCACCCATATGGAATTTGAGATGAGTGTCTTATCACTATGCAGGTATAACTTCTGCCATGCATTTTGTTGAAGCATCAGATGTTTTCATCTCAGTTTTGAATAATAGTACTGAATATTACTCACATTAGAAGTGTCATATTGAGGTGACAGTTCCATTTCTAATGATCATTACAACAGGAATGCCTTTGAATTTTGTCTTTGGCTATAAAAGTTAATAAATCATTGTCTCCTTATGTATGATATAGCAAATAAAAGCACCAGACAGAACCATTCCCAAACTAGCTTCTGAATTCAGATGACAGAACTAAGGTTGACGAAAGGAGAGGGTAGAAGAAGTACAAAGAGTGGAGAGCATCTAACAGATATTTATTCAGGGATTTAAGTATTTTAATGGTGAGCATAGAGAAATAACTCTCTTTTTAAAAATTTTGGCCACATATGTCAGTACTCAGGGATCACTCCTGGTTCTGCACTAAGAGGTCACTCCTGGTTAGCTCAGAGGACCAGATGGAGTGCCAGTGATCACAACTGAGTTGGCCGTGTAGAATGCAAAACCTCAATCTGCTATACTATTACTCTGGCTTCCTAACTCACCTTTTATAAAGTTTTGTTAAATATAAGTCCTGGAACATATAGAATGATATAAATCCCAATTTAAAAAAAATTAGAAATACAATGGTCTGTTAAAAAAAGCCACTGGACTCATAGTTATAAAAATTATTCTGGTTGGGAACATGGTATGTGAATAACTATTGTAAGCCACTTCATAAATCATAATGCCTAAATACAAATAATGTTTAAAATTAAAATATAATAAAATGAGTAAATTATGTCAAAAAAAAAAAGGAGAATAGTAGAAAACCCTGATTAAACCTTTGGTGACTTTAGCCTAATTCATCATCTGGCTTCACAGCAGAGAAATTCTGAAGATAAAGACCCATCTGAGCTCTTCCTGCTCTCCATACAAATAAAAGTTATGAAATAAAAATATACATGCTGCTTTAAGACAAGTTTGTGATAATGCAACATAAAAATATGCAAAGAAAGTGAAGTGGGAGAAAGTGAGCTAAAAGGAGCATATAACAGCTGTCCCTGGCAGTTTTAAAGAGCTTGTCTGGAGTTTCTACCAACACTTTTGCAGTATCATCCTCTACCCATACCCTTTCTATTTATTTTCATATAAATATATATTACAAACACATATCTGTCCATCTCACTACATTTTTATGCCTGTCAGAGAATCTGAACACTGAAATCTTACTAAAATGTAATGAGTAAATTCAACATTATAATAGAATTAAAATGTAATTTGGGCTAACAAAGAAAGAAATAGCTTCGTAAACACTTGTTTTAGATCCTAATTATGTCTTTTTCTTTATAATACTTGAACCCCTCTTAAAATATTTCCATATAGAGACAGAAAATTGTGAGAAGCCTATCTGTGAAAATTAAGTGTTTTCATCATGACTTGGCCTCAAGCAGTAAGAAAAAAAGATCATCATTATCAAATAGGAGTCACCCTCTTTTAAATTCTATCTTAACTGATCAGCGCACACTTTTCATAATCATAACAACCAGTGGCTACATATCTGGAAAGCAATAGTACATTTTTTTTAAATTTCTGAGTAGTCTTTGTGATATAAAAGTTAATCTGACATTTCAGTAAATATTAGTACTCTGTAAACTAGATACAGGTTTTTCTGCTCACATTTATCCATCACTGGTCACTTTGAAATAGTGAAGTTAAGATAATAGATTTAATTCTCAGAGGTAACACTTCTGGAAATTATTTTTAACATAGAACTTGCTTTATTATAACAGAATATAATAAATTTTCTGTATTAAGCAGAATTTTACTAGGCTTTTGGCTAATAATTTTAGGTATTGAGGCTACTTAACAAAATAATGAGCAGATATATATTTTGGAAGTCTATTTGAATTTTTATAAGTTTCATAAAAAATTTAAGGATCAAAGTGAAAATCATGACACACTTGTGTCTCACAGAAGTTTGTTATTAAATCTTCTTCACTTGAAGTTTTCTCATTTGTAAAGTGAATAAAAGATTTGTATCTGTATGCAGCTGTGCGAATTTTATCTTATGAAAAATTTATCAGAATCTGCAGTTTTTGCCTAGGCTGGGATGATTACCACAAATGAAATGAAAGGTGTCAATTCATGTGATATACCCTCAAAATGAATAGAACAGACAAAGAGAAAAAGAGCAAGCATTAGCTGTTGGAAATCATGCATGTCTTTTGGAAACAAAGGGTCATTTTCTTTTATTTTTCTTCTTATGGAAGAGTGATAAAGCTAAAAATAAAGTTGATATAAAAGAGGTATTGCTTGGCAACACAAATACTTAGCAAAGCAACTAATATCATTTGAAACCAAAAAATTTTGGAAATATTTATGAGGCTTAATGAATATCATAGAAGAATCATTCTGATATGAGTTATTAACAGAATATGGACAACTCATTTTAGATAGAATTATCTTTGTTGTCTAGAGCTATTTTAATAGGTACCATAAGAATAAAGTGAGCTTTAACTTTCCTTTTATCTTTTCTTCCCCTCTTTTCTTTTTTTAAATTAATATCTTTATGTAAATACCTTGATTACAAACATGATTATAGTTGGGTTTCAATCATGTAAAGAACACCCCTCTTCACCAGTGCAACATTCCCATCACTAATGTCCCACATCTCCCTCCTCCCCACCCCCCCTGAACTCTAGACAGTCTTTCTACTTCCCTCATTCATTCACATTATGATAGTTCTCAGTGTAGTTATTTCTCTAACTGCACTCACCACTTTTTGTGGTGAGCTTCATGTCGTGAGCTGAAACTTCCAGCCCTCCTCTCTTTTGTTTCTTAAAATTAATGCAAGAATGTGTTTTATTTTTTATAAAATTCATAGATGAATGAGATTATTCTGCGTCTATATCTCTTCCTCTGACCTATTTCACTCATCATAATAGATTCCATATACATCCCTGTATAGGAAAATTTTATGACTTCATTTCTCCTGACGGCTGCATAATATTCCATTGTGTATATGTACGACAGTTTCTTTAGCCATTCATCTGTTGAAGGGCATCTTGGTTGTTTCCAGAGTCTGGCTATTATAAATAGTGCTGTCTTCTTTCCTTCCTTTCCCTTTCTTTTATTTTCCCCGTCCCTTCCCTTCTTTTCACTTCTTTCTTCCCTCACTTCTTCCCTTTTCTTTCCTTCCCTCAACTCAAAATAAGTTTTCTCTTTTATTTTTATTCTCAAAACAAGTTTTCTATCTCAGCTGAACAAGGGTCCTAGCAGCAGAGCCTTCATCTGTCAAGTGTTATTTAGCAGCATTTTATATTGGTGTCCAGACTAAATTAGAATCATAAGCATCTATCAATTTGATGAGATGGATGGACTGTAGACTTTCTTCTTGCAATCTCAAAGTCACTAAAAGCAACACCTTTGCCAATGCAAAGAAAGTAAAGTTTCCATGTCCAGAGGTAACTTCCACAAAAACATTCACATTTTATAATGTCTTATAATCTCAGCTTATTTGCTTCACCCACTTTGTTTAATTCTCATTTTTATAATCCATGTGATATGTCTTTTGTTTTTCTTTCTCTTTTCTCACTATACATGGTCCTTTTCTCCTCACTTTTCACCATATATCTTCATTTTACTTTTTGTTTGTTTTCTGGACTATACCTGGAGACACTCAGGGATTACTCCTGGCTATGCGCTCAGAAATTGCTCCTGGTGTGGGGGACAATATGAGACTCTGGGGGATCGAACCATGGTCCATCCTAGATCAGCCATGTGCAAAGCAAACACCCTACTGCTGCACCACAACTCCAGCCCCCGTTTTACTTTTCTATTTCTACTCTGACTCTTCATTTTTTTTCTCTTTTGACTTTTTTACTTTAAACCACTGCGTAAAATATGTGCCATTTAGGTAGCTTCAGTTGCACAGAAATTCCAAACAATAAACTTTATTTAGAGAAGATGGCTACTAAAAATTAGAGACATTAGAAATTATTATGATAATTAGAAATTATCAGAGAACTTAAAATGTTTGGGTGGTAAATTCTGTGTGGTACTGAGAATTTGCTTAGTTCTTTTTTTTTTTTTTTTTTTTTTTTTTTGGTCACATCCGGCAGCGCTCAGAGGTTACTTCTGGTTTTATGCTCAGAAATCGCCCCCGGCAGGCTCAGGGGATCACATGGGATGTCAGAATTCGAACCACCATCCTTTTGTATGCAAGGCAAACACCTTACCGCTGTATCTTTTGATTTCATCTTACTGTTACGTGATTAGATAGAACAACCTGCTTTTAGATCAAGTTGTTGTCATTTTCTCATTTTCGGGATGTCATGTCAAAACTGGCACAAGTTGGTGCTAGAGCAGTATTAGGAATTTCCCAGGAGTAGTTTGGTTCCTGGTGCTGTTGCAAGGAACTGTGTTTGTTCCATGTCTGGGATCTGTGGCTCGGGATTGGACGATTGCTCTCTGATCACATGGAATCTAAATTGGGTCCACATCACACATGTTCAAGGTGGGAGTAGTTCTGTATTATAAAATGTATGGGTTCTTCACAAAGACTGACTTCATCATAAGTCCCATCCCTGGAACTGTGCAGATACTGAGATCGATAGATACAGAGGTCTGATTGTATCACCTAGGACAGAACAGAAGTCTTCCAAACAACACAAAAGCACCACCGGGAGAGTAAAGGATCTTGACCAGAGTCTATAGTTGATCCCGTGACAATATACTCCAAGGACGGAGAAACCCCATATCTCTTAGGCCAAGTGAATTCCTTTTGGAATGACCCCAATATTTACTGTGCCAGGGCAGGAGGGAAAGAAACAAAACACAAAATATTGTTTATCTTTTTATATATTATTTTTTATCTTCATTTATTATCATTATTATTTTTATTTACCTATCTATTTTTGGTTGATTTCTTTGTTTTGGTGTGGTTATTGAAGCTGTTGCCCCCATTTACACTTTTTTTTCTTTTCTTTTCTTTCTTTATGTGCTCTGCCATGTTTCTTATCTCAAGACTGTGGCGTTTTTTTTCTTTCTTTCTTTCTTTCTTTCTTTCTTTCTTTCTTTCTTTCTTTCTTTCTCTTTCTTTTCTTTCTTTCTTTCTTTCTTTCTTTCTTTCTTTCTTTCTTTCTTTCTTTCTTTCTTTCTTTCTTTCTTTCTTTCTTTCTTTCTTTCTTTCTTTCTTTCTTTCTTTCTTTCTTTCTTTCTTTCTTTCTTTCTTTCTTTCTTTCTTTTTCTTGTTGTTGTGGTGCTTAGCATTATTGTTGGAGTCCTCACTGGATATTTGACACTTCTTTTTGTACTGTTTCACCTTTTTCTCCTTCGTCTCTCAAACTGAGGATGAGACCCTTTAGAAGAATTACGCTTATTTTCTGCGTATTAGATTTTACCCCAGTTTACTACTATTCTCTTCTTCAAACAAAGCCATGTAACTTGAACTAGCTAGTCCTGCCCCCCAGTTAGAGGGGGAAATAAGGGAGGCACCAGGACCAAACAGGTGCAAGACTACTAAGTATTAGGCTAGATACAGAGGGGACAACATATTCTGGCAGCCCTGGGGGTGAGGGAAGAGCATATGGGAGGTAGGACAAAAACGGAGGTGTAGGGAGGACAAATTGGTGATGGAAATCCCCCCTGATTTTATGTAAATATGTACCTAAAATATTATTGTCAACAATATGCAAGCCACTATGATCAAAATAAAAATTAAATTAAAAAATGTATGGTTTCTTATCCCTAGTAGATAAGAGCTTGTTTCTATACATAAAATTCCCTTCCTTTTTAGTATGCCTTTGCAAAAAGGAGTGGAGCTATATTATTTTGCTGGTGCATTTGAGGGTAAGAATATCTGGCTACACAATCTCTGTGCTCTGGTTTTGACCTGAGCTTTTATCCCAGCAAGACTTTTTCTTGTAGGTTTTCGTACCAAGCCAACACTACTGCTGACTCATGCTTTGTGGCCCTTCTTCTCACCCTCCCAAATGTGGACTTTTGCATGATACCAGATTCAGCTCCAGAAGGACCCCAGGGCAAGGACTCTATCTGATCCCTTTCTGCCGCAAATCATTTCTCAACTCAACAAGCCCAGGATGGGTGATAAAACTGTGCCCTGGATTTCACTATCTCAAAAAACCCAATGGGGAAGCCTATATTTCCTTTATATGTTTAATACCTCTATAATAATACCTTTTAGACTGTTTATTCCCAAATGTAAAGTAGCCTCTTACATCACTTTTTTAAAAGTTTTTTGTTTTTTGGGGGGATGGGGGTGGGGGGGTGGTCACACCTGACGGTGCTCAGGAGTTACTCCTGGCTCTATGCTCAGAAATTGTTCCTGGCAGTCTCAGTGGACCATTTGGGATGCAGGGATTCAAAACACTGTCCTTCTTCATGCAAGGCAAACACCCTACCTTCATTCTATCTCTCCAACCCCTTAAATTTATTTTTATTTCTTCTATTATATATATGTATATATATTTTCTTTAACCCCAAAAACACTTTTTAATTAAGAGACTATGTATGAATTATTTGTTCTCATTAAATTACTGGGTTAAGATCTGATTTTAATTCCTCATTTGCTGTTTCAGTTTGCTTACATGTCAGATAACAAATAATAACAATTCTCATATTTCAAGAAAATAAAACACATACAATTAATTTTTAAAATATTCCCCAGTTAGTAAAGTAGGGTGAAAAAATTATGAGAGAAAATTATTAACACTGGAACCTGAGAAATTGTTCATCGGTGGGACATTTGCCTTGCATACAGATGATCCAGATTAGGTTCCCAGTACCTCATATGGTTCCAGAGTACCACTAGAAGTGTTTCTCAAGTGCATAACCAGGAGTAAGCTCTGAGCACAACTGGATGTGTTTCTCCCTCAAAGTCCATCCCCCAATAGAAAAGAAGAAAATGAAAAAATAAAAGAAGAAATTGGTCATAGGAACAATTTATTCAAAGCCTATATAAAAAAGAACATTAATAAGATATTGGGCTAGAAAAAGGAAAGAAAAAATCTTGTTTTGTGTTTCTAGAAAATTTTGGAGATTCATTTTGAGTTTAAAATTCTACAAATAAGGAACTGGAGCAATAGCACAGAAGTACAGCATTTGCCTTGCATGAGGCCAACACAGGACAGATCCTGGTTTGAATTCAGGCATCCCATTTGATTACCTGAGCATGCCAGGAGTGACTTTTGAGTGTAGAGCCAGTAGTAACCCCTGAGTGCTGCCATGTGTGACACCCCCAAAAAATCTACAAATAAAGGAGCATAAATCTTACCTTAAAATAATAGCACTATGGGGCCTGAGAGATAGCAAAGCGGTATTTGCCTTGCAAGCAGCCAACCCAGGACCTAAGGTGGTTGGTTAGAATCCCAGTGTCCCATCTGGTCCCCCATGCCTGCCAGGAGCTATTTCTGAGCAGATAGCCAGGAGTAACCCCTGAGTGCCGCTGGGTGTGCCCCCCCCCAAATAATAGCACTATGCATGCCCCCATAATATTGAGGAAAAGGAATGAAATTGAGTGGGGGAGGAGAAAGACAAATATGAAAGTATGTGGTACAGGCGCTAATGGGTTTCCGATGCACTGGTGGCCTTATGAAAGTATAGAACTAAATATCAAAGCCAGAGTTGACAACAGTGAAATAAAGAGACCCAAACTTTAACAACCAAAATTAAAAATGGAACTGTTAAGCTGGCAGCCTTGGGTGGATAGTGATATTGGATGCATGCTGCGAATATATTGGTGTTGGAGGTTGATACTGTGGTAGGATTGGACCTGAAATATTTTATGTCTAAAAACCAATTATTAATAATTTTGCAACAATGGTCTAAAATTAAAGAATAACAACACTAAGATTCTTGGAAAAGAATCTAACATTTTTCAATTAAATAAATAGTACATATAAAAGATCTACTAGCAGACAATCCTATCTTATTTAGTTTGCTGTTGCCATATAAAAAGGATAATATATAGTAAATTAAAATTCTGCTGAAATAAGGCAACATAGCATATAGTCAGCCACAGAGTGGTTGACAGTGTAAACTCTGGCTGTGTTCAGGTGTTACTACTATCTGTGCTCAGAAATCACTCCTGGTAGGCTCAGGAACCATATGGAATGCCAGGAACCAAACAAGGGTCCTTACCAGGTTGGCTGCATGCAAGGCAAATGCCTTGCTTTTGTACTATCAATCTGGCCAGCAAACTAAAACAATTTTATTGTCTTTTATTTTGATTTGTTTTTTTGGGGGGGGAGAGGGGCCACACCCACTGACCCTCGGGGGCCACTCCTGGCTATGCGCTCAGAAATTGATCCTGGCACAGGGGACCATATGGGTCGCTGGGGGATCAAACCTTGGTCTGTCCTAGGTCAGCAGTGCTCAAGGCAAATGTCCTACAGTTGCACCACCACTCTTGCCTCAAACTAAGACTATTTTAAAAAGAAAAATTCTTCCCAGAGTTTAGGAGCAATAATTTAATAATTAAATTAATTGATGATTCCATTTTGTCAATTTTTTAAGGAATAATAGTGTCCAATTAATGTTGTTTACTATTTTGACTAAGGAAAATATAAAATTTTATTTAAAATGTGTAATTCTACTAACAATTAAAAATCATAATACATTACATGTGAAGTAAGTCTCAGTACAGCTATTCTATTTGTGTAATGAACACAGCACATTTTATATATGAATTATTTTAAAATAATGTTATAAAATTATGCTTACATATACACAGAATTATTTTCATAAATATATAAGCCAAAAATTCTTTAGAATTTGTTACTATCTATATAAAAATCTTCAAATTAATGGAACAAAATAAGAAAACGTATCTAAAACCATAAGCTATATTTAGGAATTTGTCAAGATGCCAAATTCCATGGTTTTGAATATCTGACCCCTTGGCATCTTCCCACATAATCAGCCCTTTAACCCAGACTTGGAGTAAAGGGAATATAGTATTTATTTCCTTCTCTGTTTAACTTGGCTTGATTTCCTGTAGAAACTCCTCTTTCCCACAGCCTAATTCCAAGCAAATTGTAAAGTTAACAATACCCTTACCATACTTAATTCAATCACTTTTTGCCAGTTAACCTGATGAAAGACCAACATTAAATATGATTTCCTTTTTAGGTGAGAAAGCAATTAGTCATTTCAACCTCAAATTGACTTAAAAATCTTATTAGTGAATTTTTCTTTTTTCTTGTTTTTACTAGAGCAGATGTTCCCAATTGTGAACAAATCATAACAAAATAATAGCAAATGAGCTACAAATATTTACCCTATCCCTTCAGAAGTAGCCAATATGTAATAGATTTAAAGAAATTTATCATGCACAAATCATTGAAACTGTTATAAGGACAATTTGGAAGAATCAAATGTCTTGTTACTTTTATGGTAGGCCTCAGAGAAAATAAACATGAGAATATATGAAATTACTATGCTTATTTATATATGGTTCTCATTTTTTGTCATTATAAGAGAGCATGTAGAAGTTTAACTTTGACCACACTCCATGTTTAATAGTAGGAAAATGAAGAAAAAAATCCAAATATCCGGGGCCGGCAAGGTGGCGGTAGAGGTAATGTGTCTGCCTTGCAAGCGCTAGCCAAGGAAGGACCGCGGTTCAATCTCCCAGCGTCCCATATAGTCCCCCCAAGCCAGGGGCAATTTCTGAGCTCTTAGCCAGGAATAACCCCTGAGCATCAAATGGGTGTGGCCCAAAAAATAAAAAAATATATCCAAATATCCAGAGTAGCTATTTGACATTAATACTGAAATTTGAGTAGTCATTGGATACTAACTACTTAGAGACTTTTCTTATCTTCTCATCTATTTAACTGCCCTTAATTTTCTCTCTAGGCATTTAGATATTTTCTTAACAATAGTTACTCTTCTTACCAAAGATTATATATTTTATCAGTTAAGAAAAACCTGGCCCTTCTGTGATTATGCTTAAATGCAACTGACATGATGGGTAATTCTGTTTTGTTTAATTGATAAAATTAAAAATAATCAGCAATGAGATATCTCACTGCAAAGAGATGGATCTGTATCAAAAAGAAAAGAATCACTCCGTGTTGTTGGGGATAGAGGGAGAAGGAACCTTAAAATTATGTCAGCAGTAATGTAGTCTGGTTGAGTTTCTGAAAGACATTTTGGAGACATATAAAAAACTCAAGAATTTGGCTTCCGTAAGACCCAGGATTTCCACTTCTTGACATCTACGCCCAAGATTCCAAAAGTATTTTTTTTTAAAGAGACAGTTGCACTTATACTATATTCACTCTATCACTGTTTACCAACCTAATATCTCGAAATATCACAAGATAAAGAAATTATGATCTATAAACAAAATAGATAAATATTATTCATCTATTAAAAAGATGAAATATTGCTCTGTACTAAGTGGGATATTATCCTAATGAAAATCAGAAGAAGAGGATCAAATGTAGAGTGATCTCTTTCATATGTGTAGAAACATAGTAAGTGATTGAAAATCAGCTAATCATAATAGAGTCTGAGAGTTAGCTCTTGGAGCTGAGCCTGTTGAAATGGTAATGGGATAGCAAGAGGTCCCTGTAGACATGGTAGGATGCTAGCACAGTGAGTTGTGTCATATTGGAGCACTGTAAGACTACACTATTACTATGAATAGTATTATAAATCATGGTGACTGTATTTTGAAAATATATTTTCATGAAAACTAGACACTAAAATTTACCTGATAAGCTTCACATCTTCCTCCATATTATAAGAAAGAATAAATATTTTAGAGGGAATTATTAGAAAAATATTACATATCATATAGTAAAGAAGGTATGTAATCCTTGAAATCTTTTATGAGACTCCTGTGACTTGATTTGAAGAATTTTGCTACCCTGACCTGCAATTTCCAAAAGTGTCAGATTATAGTATAGTTGTTCATAATTGATTTAGGTCATTATTATTTTTTTTTTTTTTGGTTTTTGGACTACTCCCTGTGAAACTCAGGGGTTTCTCCTGGATATGCTCTCAGAAATCGCTCCTGGCTTGGGGGACCATATATATGGGATGCCGGGAGATCAAACCACGGTCTGTCCGAGGCTAACGCGGGAAAGGCAGACACCTTACCGCTTGCACCACTGCTCCGGCCCTAGGACATTAAATTTTTAATGATTTAACTATCCTCAGAAAATTGACAATGTAACTACGAAGAATATAATAATGACATTATAATAAAAATACACTTTTTATTGTCAGAGGAAACCATGAGAACCATATTTTAAAAGTGGTTTTTAAATTTCACTGCTTTTTTTCTAGGGGGTTAATGTTTGGGCTACCCCTGGCAGTGCTTAGGAGTTACTCCTGGTTCTGACTTCAGATACTCCTATCAGGCTGACAGGCTTGGGGGACTATATGGGATGCTGGGATCGAACCTGGGTCAGTCCCTGATCATTCACGTGTAAAGCAAACGCCCTACCGCTATACTATCACACCGGCCTTGGTTTTTAAATTTAACATTATGACACGAATATAGCAGTCATTAAATGGTCCAATTTTATTTTCTCAATACTATAACAATCCTTATTCTCAGGGCCAGATGGCTAATTAAACAGAGTGGAATATGGCATTTGCAGACTGGAGGATTCAATAGGATTCCCAGTATTTTATGCTTTTGTCAGCACTACCAGGAAGAATCCCTAAACAGAGATACAACAGTAGCCTCTGTGCACTGCCAGGGGTGATACCAAAATAAAAGCAGATAATTAAAAAGATCGTATTTTTATAACTACTATCAGAGAAAATATACTACAATGTTTAAAGAAAGGAAAAAAGAAGAGAGGAAGAGAATACAATATTTGAATTTTATTAAAAATTTCAAAAGTAAAAATATTTCTCAGCCTTAAATATACAAATTTCTATAATTAAACAATTAAATATTACAAATAACTGGCCATTCCTAAACACCTTCCTATGCTATCTACCCAAGTCAATTTTGTTAGCTTTCAAGGCATCAAAAAGTAATCCATTTTAATTAGAATTTAATATATTAAAATTAATATATGTATATATATATATTAAAGCTTATGTGTGTGAATGACTAACATCCCATACTAGGTCAAGAATTTTTTTTAATTTTAAACTTTTTTTTCTATATTTAAACATCTTGATTACAAATATGATTGTGATTAGGTTTCAGACATGTAAAGAACACCCCCCTTCATCAGTGCAACATTCTCAACACCAATGTCCCAAATCTCCCTCCATCCCACCCCAGCCCCACCTGTACTCTAGACAGGCTTTCCAGTTCCCTCATTCATTCACATTATTATGGTAATTCTCAGTGTAGTTATTTCTATAACTGCACTCACCACTCTTTGTGGTGAGCTTCATGAAGTGAGCTGGAAGTTCCAGCCCTCCTCTCATTGTCTCTGAGGATTGTTGCAAAAATGACTTTTATTTTTCTTAAAACTCATAGAGGAGGGAGACTATTCTGCCTTTCTCTCTTCCTCTGACTTATTTCACTCAGCATGATAGACTCCATGTACATCCATGTATAAGAAAATTTCATGACTTTATCTCCCTTACGGCTGCATAATATTCCATTGTGTATATGTACCACAGTTTCTTTAGCCATTCGTCTGTTGAAGGGCATCTTGGTTATTTCCAGAGCCTGGATATTGTGAATAGTGCTGAAATAAATATAGGTGTGAGGAAGGGGTTTTGGTATTGTATTCTTGTGTTCTTAGGGTTTATCCCTAAGAGTGGAATAACTGAGTCAAATGGGAGCTCAACTTCCAGTTTTTGGAGGAATCTCCATATTGCTTTCCATAGAGGTTGGACTAGACGGCATTCCCACCAGCAGTGGATAAGAGTTCCTTTCTCTCCACATCCCCACCAGCACTGATTGTTCTCACGCTTTGTGATGTGTGCCAATCTCTGTGGTGTGAAATGGTATCTCATCGTTGCTTTGATGTGCATCTCCCTGATGATCAGTGATGAGCATTTTTTCATGTGCGTTTTGGCCATTTGTATTTCTTTTTTATTGAAGTGTCTATTCATTTCTTTTCCCCATTTTTTGATGGGATTAGATTTTTTTTTCTCGTAAAGTTCTGTCAGTGCCCTGTATATTTTGGATATTAGCTCCTTATCTGATGGGTATTGGGTGAATAGTTTCTCCCACACGGTGGGTGGCTCTTGTATTCTGGGCACTATTTCTTTTGAGGTGCAGAAGCTTCTCAGCTTAATGTATTTCCATCTGTTTATCTCTGCTTCCACTTGTTTGGAAAGTGCAGTTTCCTCCTTGAAGATGCCTTTAGTCTCAATGTCATGGAGTGTTTTACCTACGTGTTGTTCTATATACCTTATGGTATTAGGTCTGATATCAAGATCTTTAATCCATTTAGATTTTACCTTTGTACATGACGTTAACTGGGGGTCTATGTTCACTTTTTTGCACGTGGCTAACCAGTTCTGCCAGCACCACTTGTTGAAGAGTTTTTTCCTGTACCACTTAGGATATCTTGCTCCATTGTCAAAAATTAGGTTTTTGTATGTTGGGGAACATTGTCTAAGAACTCAAGCCTATTTCATTGATCTGAGGGTCTGTCTTTATTCCAATACCATGCTGTTTTGATAACTATTGCTTTTAGTACAGTTTAAAGTTGGGGAAAGTAATGCCTCTCATTTTCCTTTTCCCTAGGAAAAAAGCTATTCGAGGGTGTTTATTGTTCCAGATGAACTTAATAAGTTTTTGATCCACTTCTTTGAAAACTGTCATGGGTATCTCTAGAGGGATCTTAATAAATTTGTACAATGCTTTGGGGAGTATTGCCATTTTAATGATGTTAATCTTGCTATCCATGAGCAGGGTATGTGTTTCCATTTCTGTGTGTCCTCTCTTATTTCTTGGAGCAGGGCTTTATAGTTTTCTTTGTATAGGTCCTTCACATCTTTGGTCAAGTTGACTCCAAGATATTTGAGTTTGTGTGCCACTATTGTGAATGGGATTGCCTTCTTGATGTCCATCTCTTCCCTATCATTATTGGTGTATAAAAAGACCATTGATTTCTGTGTGTTAATTTTGTAGCCTGCCACCTTGCTATATGAGTCTATTGTTTCTAGAAGCTTTTTGGTAGAGTGTTTAGGGTTTTCTTTTTTTTTTTTTTTTTTTTTTTTTTTTGGTTTTTGGGCCACACCCGGTGACGCTCAGGGGTTACTCCTGGCTATGCGCTCAGAAGTTGCTCCTGGCTTGGGGGACCATATGGGACACCAGGGGATCGAACCGAAGTCCGACCAAGGCTAGCGCAGGCAAGGCAGGCACCTTACCTTTAGCGCCACCGCCCGGCCCCGTGTTTAGGGTTTTCTAAGTAGAGTATCATGTTATCTTTAAACAGTGAGAGCTTGACTTCTTCCTTTCCTATCTGGATTCCCTTGATATCTTTTTCTTGCCTGATCGCTATAGCAAGCACTTTCAGTACTATGTTGAAGAGAAGTTGTGAGAGCGGACAGCCTTGTCTTGTACTAGAATGTAGAGGAAAGGCTTTTAGTTTTTCTCCATTGAGGATAATATTTGCCGTTGGCTTGTGGTAGATGGCTTCAACTAGATTGAGAAAGGTTCCTTTTATTCCCATCTTTCTGAGAGTTTTTTTTTTTATCAAGAATGGTTGTTGGACCTTATCAAATGTTTTCTCTGCCGCTATTGATATAATCATGTGATTTTTATTTTTCTTTTTGTTGATGTTGTGTATGATGTTGATAGATTTATGGATATTAAACCATCCTTGCATTCCTGGGATGAAACCTACTTGATCATAGTGTATGATCTTCTTGATGATGATGCAATGGATCCTATTTGCCAGGATTATGTTGAAGATCTTTATATCTGCATTAATCAGGGATATTGATCTGTAATTTTTTTTGGCAGCATCTCTGTCTGGTTTTGGTATCAAGGTGCTGTTGTCTTCATAAAAGCTGTTTAGGAGTGTTCTTGTTTTTTCAGTTTTATGGAAGAGCCTGGCTAGAATTGGTAGTAGTCCTCTTGAAAGGTTTGAAAGTATTCATTAGTAAATACTTCTGGGCCTGGGCTTTTCTTTTTGGGTAGATGTTTGATTACAGTTTCAATTTCCTCAATAGTGATGGGGGTGTTTAGATATGCTACATTTTCCTTACTTAATTGTGGAAGGTTATAAGTGTCCAAGAATTTACCCATTTCTTTTAGGTTCTCATGTTTAGTAGCATAAAGTTTCTTAAAGTAGTCTCTAATTACTCTTTGGATCTCTGCAATATCTGTTGTGATCTCCCCCTTTTCATTTCTAATATGGGTTATCACCCTTCTCTCTCTCTTTGTGAGTTTTGCCAATTGTCTATCAATCTTGTTTATTTTTTCAAAGACCCAACTTCTGCTTTTGTTGATCTTTTGGATTGTTGTTTCGTTTTCCACTTCATTGATTTCTGCGTTCAGTTTTGTTATTTCCTTCTGTCTCTCTATTTTTTGTTCCTTTTGTTGATTATTTTCTAATTTTATGATCTGCATCATTAAGTTATTCAGGATGCCCCTTCTTCCTTCCTGATGTGTGCTTGTAAAGCTATAAATTTTCCTCTCAGGACCGCTTTTGCTGTGTCCAATATATTCTAGCAGATTGTGTCTTCCTTATCATTTGTTTCCAGGAAAGTTTTGATTTCCTCTTTGATTTCATCTAGGACCCACTGGTTGTTCAGTAGCAGGCTGTTTAATTTACAATTATTAAAGTTTTTCTTCTGTGTGCCTTTGTAGATCACATCTAACGTCAGAGCCTTATGGTCAGCAAAGGTAGCCTGCAAGATTTCTATCCTCTTGATTTTATTAAGGTATGTTTTATGTATCAGCATGTAGTCTATCCTGGAGAATGACCCATGTACATTGGAGAAAAATCTGTATCTAGGTTTTTTGGGGTGGAGTGTCCTATATATATCTACTAGTCCTCTTTCTTCCATTACTCTTTTCAGGACTGGTATGTTTTTGTTGCGTTTCAGTCTGGTTGACCTATCAAGTGTTGACAGGGCCGTGTTGAGGTCTCCCACAATTATTGTGTTATTATTGATGTCAGATTTGTCAGTAATTGTATTACCTTATTTTCCAGCATATAAGACGACTTTTGAAACAAAAAAAAGTCAACCAAAAATCGGGGGTCATCTTATACGCCGAGTATATCCTGAAAAAGTTTTAAATATGCCGCTAAACGAAAATTGTCTGAATTTTCCAACTCGATCCTGCACCAATCACTGCAGGGCTGCTTGGACCGTCTCTCTAACTCAGCCAAACTAAGCAGGCTTTTTATGCATGCAAATTAGATAATGTTCTGGACCAGAATCTACACTGTAAAAAGCCTACTCAGATTGGCCAGGGTCAGAGAGGACGTCTATTACAGTATAACCTTTGAATCTTTGCTTGTTGTGATTGGCTCACTGTGGTACATACAGTTGCAGCACAGGAACGTTCTGTTTGATACAGTGAATATAGGCCTAAACCTATGTTTTAACTGCAAAATTAGGAGGTCGTCTTATACGCCCAGTCATCTTATATGCCGGCAAATATGGTAGATAATTTGCTGGTCTCTCATTGGGTGCATATATGTTTAATAGTCTGATTTCTTCCTGTTGCACATATCTCTTGATTAGTACATAGTGGCCATCTTTGTCCCTTACAACTTTTCTGAGTATAAAGTTGGTATCATCAGATATTAATATGGCCACCCAGTTTTTTTAAGGGTGTTGTTTGATTGAATGATTTTCCTCCAGACTTTGATTTTGAATTTGTTTCTTCTGACTATTCAGGTGTGTTTCTTGTAGGCAGCAGAAGGTTGGATTCTTCTTTTTAACCCATTTTGCCACTCTGTGTCATTTAATTGGTAAAAATAGTCCATTGACATTGAGGGAAATGATTGTCATAGGAATTAATATAATCTTTGTAGATAAGTTTGCTGTATTTGTCGGTCTCTTTTGTCTTAAAGTAGACCTTTCAGTTTTTCCTTTAAGGCTGGATTTTCATCTGTGAAGTTTCTGAGCTGCTGTTGATCCATGAAGCTATGTATCCTTCCTTCAAACCTGAAAGTGAGTCGGGCTGGGTGCAATATTCTCGGTGAGGCATCCATTTCATTCAGTCTTGTCACAACTGTCTTCTGGCCTTGAGAGATTCTTCTGACATGTCTGCTGTAAGTCTTAGGGATGCTCCTTTGAATGTAATTTCTCTTTTTGTTCTTGCTGCTTTCAGTATTCTATCTCTGTCTGTGGGATTTGTCATTGTAATGAGGATGTGTCTTGGGGTGTTTTTCTTTGGAGCTCTTTTAGCTGGTACTCTTCGGGCATGCAGGATATGATTGCATGTAGTGTTTACCTCTGGGAGTATCTCTTTGATGATGTCTTTGACAGTTGATTCTTCCTGGGCCTCTGGGACTCCAATGATTCTTATGTTGTTTCTGTTGAGTTTATCAAAGACTTCTATTTTCATCTGTTCACATTCCTTGAGTACTTTTTCCATTGCCTGATAGATCACACATAGGAGGAGCTCTGTGAAGGCAAAACATTGACTCAATCACATATGTACACACATATGTCAATATTATTTTTTGATTTTTGGGCCACATTCGGTGACACTCAGAAGTTACTTTTGGCTATGCACTCAGAAATTGTTCCTCGCTTGGGGGACCATATGAAATGCCAGGGATCGAACCAAGGTCCATTCTGGGTCGTGCCAGGCAAATGTCCTACAGCTCTGGTCCCAATATGTCAATATTTTCTATCAAGAAACTGAGTTCATTTTTAGTGCTAATGTTTTATTTTAATTTAGTTTAATGCCATACTTTGATAACATTCTTTTCACCCACTTCTTTTAATTTTAGTTTTTTTAATTATATAAAAAATACATTTGAAAGAGAAAAGCAGAAGTCTTGAAAAGCTTACATTTAATATCATTATGGATTTGGTGAAAGCAGTACTTTGTGAAATTGTTGGCAACCTTTTTAAATTGATGAATCTGTCCTCTACTCAGGATAGTTGAGCAAAAATTTAAAATGATTGCATTCATTATGATATCATTTCCTAAATTCTCTGAATCCAAAGCATAATTTCTAGTGGCAAAATAAATAAAATCAACTAAAACATATCTGAAAAATAAGTACACAAACAATAATTTTTACACATACTGGATGGGATGTTTTCCTAGTTCTAAGTCAAGGGTTTTATATCTCCAATGTGTTTCACAATTCAGGAAACTGGAATAACTTGAAAAAATTGTTCTCTTAAACAGTAAGCCTGGATTCCCATCATTGATGTTTTGGTTTACGTCAACTACAGCAATGATCAAATAGTTTAATGGTAAAAATATGTTAAGTGATTCTATTTATTATAATGTAATATCACAGTTCTATTAATGGTTTAGGAATAGGAAAATTACAGTAAAACATATAATATTAGCCATTATCTTTTCTTTAGAGGCCCCCTATTTATCTCGTTACTCCACTCTACATTGTATATTTGGCTGATTTTTTCTATCTTTACTATATTAAATTTTTTGATATTTAACACCAAACTATTTGAAACCTCTCATACACTTATATCCTAGACATAATAAAATGTAAAGAGCCATAGTTTTTTTTTTTTTATCCTTTTGGTTTTTGTTATTTGTTTTATTTTTGGGTCATAGATGGTGATGTTCAGGTCTTACTCTTGGCTTTACACTGGCAAATCACTCCTTGTGCTTTTTTGGGGTGCCCTACAGGGTGCCAGGGATTGAATCTGGTTTAGCTTTGTGTAAAGCAAGCACCTTACCAATTGAATGTTCTTTCTGGCCCTAGAGTCATAATACTTTTAAATTTCTCAAGTCTATATCTGATTTAATTCACCAATTACACAACCTCTGATCTATGATGGGAAGCTTAACTTAACATAAGCTATTTCACTTGACTTCCTGAGGCTACTTGTAGAAAATATCCCCCTAATAAAGATATCAACGTTAGGACTGTTCCCTGGGTAAAACAAGCTGAGATATGATGACTGCAGCTCATGAAGCTAAGCAGAAAGCATGCTAGGGGAGAACAAGATATTATCAATATACTTTTATATTAAATGTATGCTCTGATTGCTTATCTCCCTATGAACACAGCTCTGTAAGTAGTCTAGTTTTTGTTCTTAAAGAATATGTTAGTTCATAAAGAGATGGAGCTAAGAGGAAGGTTATATCATGCTAAATACAGAGTCCAGACATCTTTCTAAAGCTATTCAGGTAAACCTATTGCTTGGACAATAATTGCATTTGACTTATCTCTGTGATCAGCACAGCTTGATGGAGGTAAAGGAAGCAATTCAACTGGTTTTAAACCAGTTTGGTTAGCTGTGCCTGAGCCCAGCCTCAGATATTGATGACCTCTCATATCTAAAAGATGGCATAGCAGTAGGGCAGTTGCCTGGCTTGCAGCCAATTCAGGACTGATGGTTGTTCGAATTCCATATGGTCCCCTGTGCTTGTCAGTAGTCCCTGAGCACAGCTGGGGGTGACCCAAAAACAAAACAAAACAAAACAAAAAGATGGCCTTCCATCCAACACATAAAATGTGGCTTTGGTGGATCCTCCTCGGTACTACTAAATGTAGCCCTAGTTGCCCCATAGCTCTACTATGTCTCATTCCTACTTAAAACCATCAGACAAACAAACACCTTAGTTAATTCCAATGAAACCTCAGTACTGATCTTAAGTTTAACAAGTGCTTTGTAGCATTCAAAATAACCATGTTATGTTCATATTGAGTAAAAGAGAATCTTTACCAAAATGGAGGATTACTTCATGGTCAATAGCATGCTGAAGATCTGGTGAAAATTTTAAAAAAGTAACAGTAGTTCTTAGGGCCTGAGAATATGGCTCAGTGGGAAGCACATGCCTCATATGTGTGAGGATCTGGATTCAATCCCAGGTATTGCAAAAAAAAAATGCTAAATGTTGGGAAGGATGGGTTCTTCATAGCAGTATCTGCACAATGCCAAGTTCTTATAATTAAGAGCAGTCTGACACTGTCACAGTGCAGACAGCTTGTTTATTCCAACCTCAAAACTTCTTTTCTTCAGAGTTAAAGTCTTACTTACTCAAGAGTAGAAATATTAGACTATCTTTATATATGGCATCACAGCTCCTTGCTTCTTCCACCTGTGGTCCTGGCTCTCCCATAGATATTTTCCACTCAGGCTTCCAGAAAACATATATCACTGTTATTTGAAGCATAATTCCTCTGGTCTGTATCTTTTCTGTTTTCTCTCTCTAGAAGCTTTCATTGTGAGATTGTCTCCTCACTCTCTTGCCAGTCTCTCTATTTTCTCTTCAGAGTCACACTGAATACTTAAAAAATATGTCTCCTTATGTATATCATTTATCAAACCTGACTTTCTGGCTTTCATTATTTTTTTTTAAATCTCCACTAGCTGCTGTATATTTCCACTTAAAAGAATTACTGTCTTTCTAAACACAGTATGTTTAAGCATAACCTCTCACTTTTCCTTCTCATCCATTCTAGAAGCCTTAATACCAAATTATCTTAAGTACATCCAATATGTCAGTATTTTCTCAGGCTGAAAATCTTGAGGCATATTTAATCTTCAGTGAGCCAATACTTTATTTTCTCTATTATCCTTCAACTAATTTATCTAGGATTTATCTAGGATATAGTTTTTTTTTAAAAAATTTATTCTCTATTAGTATCCCCATGTGCAGAAGGTCTGATCCATGGAAAGATTCATTTAAAATGTTAATTACAGTAAATTTATTGAAGTTCAGAGACTTTTAAAATGGACATAATTGAAAGGAAGGAAAAGGAAAAATTGGAAGACGAGAGGGAGAAAGGAAAAACACAATTTTTTTTTATTTAAGCACCTTGATTACATACATGATTACGTTTGAGTTTCAATCATGTAAAGAACACCACCCATCACCAATGCAACAATCCCATCACCAATGTCCCAAGTCTCCCTCCTCCCCACCCGACCCCCGCCTGTACTCTAGACAGGCTCTCCATTTCCCTCATACATTCTCATTATTAGGACAGTTCAAAATGTAGTTATTTTCTAATTTTCTAATTACAGCTTTTTTGTAGTTGAGAAGTTCTCTGGGAAGCAACATAGTTTCTTTCTTTATACTTTTTGGTTTTGGTCAGCAACACTCAGGAGTTAACTCCTAATCTGTGCTCAGAAATAGCTCCTGACAGTCTTGGGAAACCATATGGGATGCTGAGAATCAAACCACTGTCCATCTGGGTTGACTTCGTGTAAGGTAAATGCCGTACTGATATACTATCCCTCCAGCCACTATCCAATCATCTGTTCTTTGAATCATGCTATTTTCAGATTGTGTTTATTGTGAATATTGCTATAATGAACATAGAATTGCAAACATCTTTTCTGAATTGAATTTTGGGGCTATTGTGGTTAATGCCAAAGAAGTGAAATTGCTGAATCATATGGGATATGGCTTCCTATTTTTTTGAAATTTCTGTATTTTTTTCTAAAAGGTTGAACCAGTTAACATTTCCACCAGCAGTGCATGAGGATTCTATTTTTACCACATCCCCCACCAACACAACATCATTTAAATCTTAGTCATGTTTACCAGTATTACTAGTGTGAGATGATGATCATTGCTGTTTTAATCTTTATTTCCCTAATGTTTAGTGATATAAAATATTTTTCATATAACTTTTGGATTTCTATGCTTCTTTTTTGAGACAATTTTTGTTCATCTTTCCCCATCATTTTTTTGATGAAGTAATTTGTTCCCCCCTCCTTCGCAAAATTTTGTTAGTGCTTTAAATATCTTGGACTTTAACCTTTTGTCAGATGAGTGGTATGCAGATATTTTCTATTAATCTTTGGTATGTTTTTTTATTCTGTTCATCATTTCTTTTATAGTTTAGAAGTTTTTTGATTTATATAATCCCATTTGTTTATCTTTGTTTTTGTTTGCCTGGCCAATGATATTGAATTGTTGAAGATGCCTCTAGATTCAATGACACGAAGGGTGCTCTCTCTTTTTTCTGTAATGTAACTTATGGATTCTTATTTGATACATTTGGAAAACAGTGCTGTCATATGCCAAAACAAAAATATAAACAAACGCCTAAAAAACCGAAAACCTCAGACAACCCCTCAGACAAACTCCTTTCTAACATTTCACATAAAAATGTCAAATAAAAATGGTATTAGTTTTACATTTATTTTAATCTAAAATAATAGAACAAGGAAAAATTGAATTAGAGATATTAAGTAAGAGTTATCTGAATATAGTTTGCAAGACAAAGTGAGGATTGATTGATATCATCCTTAAAAATAGCATTAGTATTAGTAATAGTATTAGTATTAAACACAGACCAGAAGTGTAGTTTAGGGCACCAGGATTTTCATTGCACTTTCACAAAACCAACCGGGTTTGATGCTGAGCCTTATCAAGAGTGATCCTTGAGCAAAGAGCCATTTTTAAACCCTGAAAAACAGTAGGTTTGGCCACTCTTCTTCCATATGATAATGCGGCATAAAAACGATTTTCTGTGGTCTTTAGTAAGAGCCAGTCTGCCTATTGCATTATTACCCTGTTCCTTAATAATAATAGGCTGCTCTTGCTGAGGCTTGCTCTCATCACTCAACACCAAATAGCCAGAACATTTGACTAGTGAGTAAGATAATTTAGGATTCATTTCCCAGCGCTATGTGTCTTTGGAAAATCATATTAAAAGTCATCTGTTAGTTTTCTCATTTATAAAACAGAGTTTTTAACACCTCTGCTCCATAGGAAGAATGTTGTTTGGACTTGAAAAGCTCCATAGTATAGGTTGAAAGTCTTTTGAAAAACAAAAACTTATTTTAAATGAAAGTTGATATTATAATGTTTACTCCATGATGGGGAATTCCTAAATCTATTTTGAGGTCTCATAAAATATGAAGAAAATAGAAAGTCCTTTGCCAAATATTGCCAAATAGACATTTCTGACATGACTCATTCTTCCTTTGAAAGCAGTTAACAGATAAGAGTCTATTCCTTTTAAATAAAAACTAAAGGGACATTTTAAAAATATCTTTACAAAATAAAGTTGATTTTTAATGTTATTTACTTTAAGGTTTCCATAATGTACAATTATGACCCCAATTAATTTCCATCAGACAGATGTATTATTCTAATGGTATGTTACATTTGGATTAAATTTTCCAATTATGTCACCAATTCCTCAGTAATTTTTCTTGTGACATTTTCAGCATTAACCAAAAAAAAAAAAAACAGTGAGCACATTTAAATCTAAAAATAAATTCTAGGTATCTTATAGAATTTGCTCTGAAATGACTAATGTTTCCTATAACTTTACTAAACATAATTATAATCTCTTTTTTAGCAAGTTTTATTTATGTAGATTAGGGTCAATCTTCAATTCTTTAATTATTTAACTTAATTATTTAATTCTTGCAATTTGGGTGGGGAGGGAAGGACACACCCAATGGTGCTCAGGGGTTACTCCTGGCTCTGCACTCAGGTGTCACTCCTGGAGGGCTCAGAAGGTAATATGAAGTACTAAGTATGAAACTCAAGTAAGCTTTATTGTTACTTAAACCCCTGAATTTTATAATTTTAAAAGATTAAAACTGCCTATTGAAGCAGCTAAAAAGAAATTTTGAGTTTTTGATTGCATGTCAAGTATTGCTTTAAATACTCTGTCAAGAGTAGGATGTATGACCAGTTAATTATAATATTCTTTTATTTTCACAACCAGTAAATTCCCCAAATATAAAAACTTTATGAATGTCACCACAGTCCATAGAAATATAACTTAAAATATTAAAACCTTAGTACACATATAATAAAATTTAAAACTATTTTAGGCAAAATTGTAAATAATAGTAAATTTAGTCTTTCTTATGCAACATCCATTAAGTATTTGAGTTATCGTTCATCCAACCTATATCAAACAACACTCCCCTGGATTATAAACTTCTTGAGTCCTCAGAATCTTTCTCAACATGATGCCCAGGCAACTATGTCTAATCATCTAGAATTGACAAAAAAGAAATAACTAATTTATCATTTTGATAAATATTATAGTCAATACTATAGAAGGGTAATAAATAACTTTAATACATAAATTATTTATACATAGCTATATCTAATGTGTAAATTTTATTTGCTAGTTCAAAATAGTTGGGATTTTTGTTGTTGTTGTTGTTGTTGTTTGTTTTTTTGGGCCACACCTGGAAGTGCTCAGGGATTACTCCTGGCTGCTTGCTCAGAAATA
Organism: Suncus etruscus; assembly: GCF_024139225.1. Taxonomy (NCBI): domain Eukaryota; kingdom Metazoa; phylum Chordata; class Mammalia; order Eulipotyphla; family Soricidae; genus Suncus; species Suncus etruscus. The sequence continues at coordinate 106,979,695 of NC_064850.1, read as the reverse complement.
GCTCCTGGCAGGCACAAGGGACCATATGAAAATAGTTGTTTTTAATGTATGGAATCAACACAAAATATATAAACAATTACTGTTTTACAGTATGAATGCTATTTATTAACAAACAGTATTATTGTTCAGCAGTATTCTTTCATCCTTCACTACAATCCCAAAATAAGAAAATGTTTTCGGCTAATTGCTAAATTCTTATTCAGAAGTCATTATCACACTCATTTCAAATAAACTTCATTTTAGGAGAGGAAGAGTATGTCGATTTTAAATCTTATGCAAACACTGTGTTAGCACCTCCTTACCTATAATCTATTTTTTGCATCTCAGCTAATCTTTTCACTGCGCTTTTCAAAGCCATCATAATACATACATTTATTATACACTAATGTACAAAGTTGTAATTATTCTTTTAGGACGTATCTTCTGGATTCCTATTGAAAGTTATTTTTTCTCCTTTTTTTATATTCTGAATTTTACCAAATAAGCTCCAGTAATAACATTAGAAAATCACACTATGTAGCCTTTGAAATCATGCAGATTTGTGTTGACAAAATAGCTATATCAAATTTTATGCCTGGACTTGAAAAAGTTTTAATGAGTGGAAAGGAAATTGCTAAGAAATGAGTTGATGGGAAGCAGCTGTTTCTGTTTTAAACATTCCATCTGTTGAGCCAGATTTTATATTTGTACCTTTTTAAGTCAAATCTCCAGCAAAATTTATCTTTGTCATTATTTAGGAGTAAAGGCCTGGTAAGTTAGGTTTAGATAGTTTCAATAAATTTGGGGTTGAGAATTATGTTGTATATTCTAGGAAGGGATTTTTGATAACTTTATTGGATTGCACATACTTTTATTAAGTGCTTGAAATAGAATTCTAATAGCTATGGAAAGTCCAATAATATCTTATTGATATATTTTCTTTGTAATGTGAGCTCTTTAAATGCAGTTTTTTAAAAACATACTGAAAATACTGAGTTTGGTAATGCTTTTTGAACCAATACATAATATGACTCTTTCTTTAAGACACATTTAAAACTCACTTTGTAACAAATTTCTATGCCCTTGCTCTGAGAGTTTTTATAGTCACTTATAAATAAAATTATATTTTATATTATATTTTAAAATATAAAAAAAGAGATAGCATAGTGGTAGGGCTCTTGCCTTGCCTGAGGTGAACCAGAGCTCAGTCCCCACCATCCAATAGGTCGCTCAAGCCCTATAGGAGTGATTCCTGAATACAAAGCCAGTACCAGATGTGGCCCCAAACCATCAAGAATATATTTCAAATTAGTAATTAACAAAGGGGCTGTAGAGATAGTACAGCTTACAAGGTGTTTGCCTTGCACGCAGCCAACCAGAGTTTCATTCCCATCAGCCCATACAGTCCCCCAAACACCACCAGAGTGCAGAGCAAGGAGCATATCCTGAGCATTGTCGGGTGTGGTGTGACCTCCGAACAGAAACAATAACAATAATATAAATTTTTATTATTTTTTGTTTATTATATCATAAATATGTTATTATTTTAAATCAGAATATTTAAATTACATTTATATTGTTAAATCACTACTTTAAAATATTGAATAATAAGTGGATAAATTAATTTTCTTAATTTTATTACTATTAATTATCTTATTATTAATTGGCTTCTAAATTACAGTATTTTCTTAAAAATAAAAATTACTTATTTAACGTTTCAATCACATAATACATTTTCAACTGGTTTGTAAATATAAAGACAATGAGACAATTTCTGCTTACATGGAATATACATAGGTTAGTTTCAAAATATGATTTCAAGTCACAGGTCAATAAAATGTTTAAGTCTTGGTCAAATTCATTCATCTCTTAAACTTTTAGGAAGACAAATGAAAGAAGCCACAATATTATAGAGAAACTGAACAGAAATACATGACAGATTCTGCTATGGAAAATATTCTGCCAACTGAATCAAGCTCACAATTCATTTGGGATTATGGTATTTAAAGTTTCTTGACTAACCAAGTATCTTAAGGGAAAATTAAAATGATTTGTCTGCTGTGTGATGCAAAAATAATATCAGAAAACTAATTTTCATGATCCAAGCATATTGCATATGGAATACTATAGTTCCTATCTCAAACCAAAAATCAGTGAGCTGATGACTTTTACTGAAATACATAAAATATTATTAAGAATTTGTTTAGTAATAATAGTGCTGACAGGTGCCCGGAGAGATAGCACAGAGGTAGGGCGTTTGCCTTGCATGAAGTGATCCAGATTCTATGGTGGTTCAAATCCCAGCATCCCATATGGTCCTCCATGCTTGCCAGGAGTGATTTCTGAGCACAGAGCAGGAGTAACCCCTGAGTGCTGCCAAGTGAGACCCAAAAACAATCAAAAAAACAATAATAGAGTTGATAAAACATCATCAAATATCAGTCACATAAACAAAATATATTAAAATGTAAACTAAATTTATATACTATATAAATTTTAATATATGCAAGATATATGGGTCAACCAGATTCAACAACTTAATTTTTTCTAAAATATTCTCACAACTAAATGTAATTTTTGTTGAAAGCATTTAACACTGGAAGCAGAGCACATGTTAGGCACTTGTTTTGCATTCGACCAACATGAGTTCAATCCCCTGTACAGGATATAGTTTCTCAAGATGGCCAGGAGTTATCCCTAAATACAAAGCCAGGCGTATGCCCTGAGCACCACAGGTGTACCACTTTTATACACACACACAAAAAATTAAAATATAAACGACATAAAATAAAAAAGTAGGTAGAACTCTCTGGGACCCAATTTTGATAAATCACATAAAGCAGAGGTTCTATGTGAAACTATAAATTAAACTCCGAATGATGAGATTGTTACTTCTAAATAGGTAGATTTCAACATGTACAATTCAACATGCACATCAATATCAGAGTGCTTAAGTAGAAATTGGGTATTTACTGTAATAAGATTCTTTCATTGATGTTGAACTCACCTAAAATAAAATGTCCTTAAGTTTAATAGATGAAATATCCTGATTCATGCAAAGCTACAGTATTAAATGAAATAGACCTTTTAAATTGTAATTTGTCAAGAAGTTGTGTTATGTGTTCAAAGCTTTACCACTTTCAATGATACATTTGTTTAGGCAACATTTCCTTGTGAATTATATATAGTTAATTTGTCATTTTTACAAAGGTTTCTCTCTCATTAGCATTTAGAAATGTCTTCTTGGGGCCGGGCGGTGGCGCTAAAGGTAAGGTGCCTGCCTTGCCTGCGCTAGCCTTGGACGGACCGCGGTTCGATCCCCCGGTGTCACATATGGTCCCCCAAGCCAGGAGCAACTTCTGAGCACATAGCCAGGAGTAACCCCTGAGCGTTACAGGGTGTGGCCCAAAAACCAAAAAAAAAAAAAAAAAAGAAATGTCTTCTTGAGTAGAAGGGGAGAAAAGTCACTAATGAGTCCACTGAAGCCATGCCTTCTTTTGGTTAAATTATTGTTTAAATAAATCCTTGGGACCTGTGAGATAATGCTTTGTTGGGATAAATAAAAGCATAGGAACTCTAAGCTGAAGATTAGATTAGACTCTTAAATGGAAACTATTCAAGTAAGATCATTATTTTATTCTAAAATTCAAAATAAACCAAAACATAAGGGCCAATCAGAGTCAAGGGCAATAGATTTATATTGGAAGCAATTTCTGTCCTGACATATGTTCTTCAAAGTTACCTTTCTATGATTGTTTCAAGGAGTGAAGCACCTTTTCACTGGATCATTGGATCACTCACTTCACTTAAAGCCTGCAGCAAAACTATTGCTTCTCTGTGTGGGTGTGTGGGTGTGCCCCGGGTGGTTTGGGGCAATGCAGTGCAGTAGACAGTTAAGAGCCTCACCATAGAAGATTTATTCTCTACCATTTTTAGTCATATTTTCAACTATAAAATGACTTTTAAGCTGATGTTTACTCACTCATTCAATAAATATTTAGTAATCTTCAATGATTAAGAAAGCTCTTATCTTCAAAAAGCTCATAGTTGGGAAATGGACAAGATACATAGAAAGTACTGCAATAAAATGTTCTGAGTCTTATGTAGATTTGCTCAAATTTTGTTAAGGAAGCCCTGACATGTCAGAAAGATAAAGCAGGCAAATGTAGTAAAATCTGAGGAATGCCAGTGTTGTGCCTGGTATGTCTCATTTCCTAAGTACAAATCTTAAGGTTGCAAGGAAGTGGAGCCCGACATTCTCCCATTCTAATCAACTTTATTTAAAACCTTCCAGGGAAAAAATAAATATGAACAAAGGTAGAGTAAAAATAAGGTACAGAGTGTGAAATTCTATATGAAATTCGTGGCGTGAGCTTCATATTGCTCCACAGAATACTGTGGGGCTTTTATTGTTTTTATTGTCGCCTTTGTTTGTTTGTTATATACCATATCCAGTGGTGCCCAGGGGTAACTCCTGGTTCAGATGTGCTCAGGGCTCACCTCTGTCTATATAATTAGGGATCACTCCTGGTTGTGCTATGGAATCCTTGGGATAAAATCTAGGTCTGCTGTTGTATAGCAAGCAGTTTGCCTACTGTATTACCCTGGTCTAGAGAGTATTTAAACAGATCTGACTCTGAGAGATAATTTCTTCTCTATATGGATCAGAATATTAATTTATTCATTCCTTAGGTCTCCAAACCAGCTAAACTAGATTCCTTTTATTTTCTAACATACTCATTTTGCTGTTCTCAAATATTTCACTGTTAATATTCCTTCCGTCAGTAACACTTTTCCTAATACTCCATTCAATTCTCATGTACTCTTCACATTTCATCTAACTTCATTTTAGACGTTTCCTTTGGCATATGTCCAACTACCACATGCAAAGATGAAATACCTTTATAAGATCTCATGTTCCTCTTTATCTGTACTTTAAATTCTTAACTCTTCTAATTAAATTTATATAGTGGTATATATTATATATACATAATTTTATATATATATATATACATAGTGTTTCTTCCCTCTGAGGCAGTGGGGAAAATATTAAACTGATTTGATATTACTTTAACTAGCAACTGTTTATTTAGGAAAGAGTCTATTTAATAAAGAGAAATATATGACTAATTTTGCAATTTTTTATATACTATATCATTGTCTACTTGTGATATCCTCTATTTCTAAATTGCAACATGAAACATTCCAGACTTTTTACTTCTTTTTCATTGCACTTCTCTTTCTATAATATCAAAAACCTGAAAGAAAATTATCTTGCATTTTCAAGAAAAGCTTAGGGAAAATCATATTTTTATATTTTCTGTTCTTTTGTTATATCCAGTTTTGCAGTTAGACAACATTTCTTCTGAGAAAAAAAAGACCTCTAAGCCACAGAACCTTCTAATGTGGACTTAGGAAACTTCTGTTATAAACAGAGGAAGTCAGATTTTTCCTTTTGCATAACTTCTAAGAAATTATTATTACTAACATCTCTTCCCACCTAGGAATGTAAGTATTTCAATACAAATCCTTGATAAATTCTCATCACAAAAATTGATTTACTCCATCTTGCAAAACAAATCTTAGATAATATTATATTCAGATATTTGTTGGTTGCTTATAACAGTTTATTTTATTTAGTAATAGGAGATTATACTACATTTGCTGCTAATGTGAGAACCTAATTTTACATCTATTAAGTGTTTGATTTGAGCAATGTTTACAACACAGTGAGTCTTTGTAGATAGAATAAAGACCTGGAATTAAGACAATATGATTTTATATCTATTAGCGCTTGATATTTGCCATATAATTTTTATTTCAAATTAAACATTTTGGAGTGAGGGAATGTATTAAAATTAATTCTTTTGAAATGTCTATTTTAACAATAATAACTTTTATATATATCTTTTCATAATGTCTATTTTCAATTTTTATTCTTTTAAAATTAAAAATTAAACATCTTCATAAATTAAAGAAAAATGATACCTTGTCAGGGGGAGTTTATCTAATTCCATCATTTCCTTTTACATAAGTAACAAAGGCTTACCACTAAGCCTTAACATGAGAAATAACACTAATCCACTAGAGTGATGCTAATGGAAGTCATATTCCAAAGTCATGTCTACTAAGTGATTGAATTTTAATCTAAAGATTATAGTAAAAAACTTTCAATAATAACTTACCTCCACACCTATAAAGATTTTATGGCAGCAGTAAACTACAACTAATATTGTTGTGAGAAGTACACTATACTGAAAAATGTTATCTAGGAAAGCCCAGAGATTAAAAAACAATTAAAAGAGCAGAAATTAAAATAGCAAGAGGAATAAGGAAGTTATATTGACAGTTAAAGAAAGCATCAATTGTAGCCCAATGCCTATATAATTGAAATATGTGCAAAATGTCTATTGTCCTTAATTTCTGTGACCCAATATAACACGTGTAGCCTTATCCAAATATAATAAATATGTCAAAAAACAAGAAAAAGATGAAAAATATAATAGGCATTTCAAGAACTATGTGAACATTTTTAAATGCTTAAAAAGAAACACTTGTAAATAGAACACTTACCAAAAAGAACAAGAGAGCTGAAGAATTATTTGAAAAACAATTAAAAACTTTACAGAATTTTAGCATACAAATATTTCCTTTTGTGTAACATTAACACAGAAAGTATTAAAATAATGGGACCTGAGCAATGGTGCAGCGGTAGGTAGGGTGTTTGCCTTACAAACGGCTAACCCAGGACGGATTGTGGTTGGATCCCCCGGCATCCCATAATCCCATATGGTCCCCAAACCATGAGCAATTTCTGAGCACATATCCAGGAGTAACCCCTAAGCTTCACCTGATGTGACCTTCCCTGCAAAAAAAAAAAAAAAAAAAAAGAATTGAAATGAAAAATCTTGCTAAATTAAAAAATCATCAATAGTGATATTGACTCATTTGCCTAAAATAAATTTAATAGAATCATATACATACTTCAGTTACAACAGTAATCTTAATTATTTTTGCTAACAGTAATATACCCCTACTTTAATATGATCTTGTAATTTGTTATTATACATTTTTCCATCTAAATGCCTTTTATAGAGCTATGTTGCCAGAAAAGAAATCACAAATATAGTTGTGAAAAAAATATCTACTTACAAGAACTGTTCAAATATAATATAAGAAAGGCTACTAAAACATTTATATTCTATCCACACTCTATGTGTAAAAATGATATTTAATATTAATAGAACAGGATATATTTCAATGTTCTGGAGTCCCAAAGGTTCTCCATGTTGTTCTGTAACCTTAGAGTTAGGAATAAACATGACCCAACTCTTCATTTCAAGGGTAAGGCCATTTTGCAAAGAAGTGAGTTCCTTTAATGAAAAGCAGTGTCTCTGTCAGTGCCCCTGCCTCAAGGACATCTGTCAAGGTTGCTAAGCAGAATGGCCCTTCCTTTGCTGGTGGCACTCATATTCCCATGTCTGAACCCTAGTCCTAATTCTAATTCATGTGGCTAGGTGCATCCCATAGACTAGCCATCCTTCCTCTATGTTCTCCTTAAGATTTATTCCTCTTCCCCATGTTTATAAATAGGATAATTCTCGGTACCCCCAAAAGATATTTTTTTTACAGACAATGCATAATTTAGGGATTTGTAGATTAAGTTTCTCCCAACAACAATGAGATGGGTTCTCTAGGTTCTTTTTCCTTTGAAAGTGGGGAAAGAGTAGAGAGAAGCACACCCAGCAGTAGTCAGTGATTACTCCTGGATTTGCACTCAGAAGAGACCACTTCTGGTGGGCTTTGTGGACTATGTGAAGTATCAGGATCAAACCCAGGTTAGCTGTGTCCTGTGCACTATACTATCATATCATTCCAGTCCCCTCTGCTTTTTGAGGTAGTACTATAACTTTGGGCTAACCTTACATTTAGTTTTCTTCTGGTTATGGGACCACACCCTGCAGTTCTCTGGCTTATCGTTACATTGCACTGTTTTTCAAACTGATTAGTTTCTTTCAAATTATGTTCACTGAGACTTCTTAGACTTTAAATTCAGTGAAAAGCATAAGATAAAAAACGACTCTACTTTTCTCTTTTTGTATAGCACAAAAAGGGGGTGATTCAATAACACTATCAGTATTATCAGTATTGGAAATGCCATAATGCTAACGTGTATATGATAAGCTAACTATTAAAAATGTCATAAAAATCATGCAAAATAAAAATTACTTTAAAAGTAGTTAATTGAGATGGAGAGCAGTGTAGTAAGTAAGAGAATTACTTTATATGCAACCCACTTTGGTTGAATGCTTGTCACAACAGTGGTCTGGATAGTGCCTGAAAACTAAAAATAAACTAAAATAAAGCAAAGAAAACCTCACAAACCTGTATAATCTTTGACTTCTCTAACATATTAGGTTGAATTCTGGTCCCCACAAGATAGAGCTAGTTGGAATCTAAGAATGCTTTCTTAATTAAAATGAAGGTAGAACTTTCAGAATGCCTTGTGGCACCTAAATCCAAAAGACATTAGAGGAGAAGATTTGATGCCTCAAAGGCCACTTGGAGGAGGAGATAGAAATGAAAATGATAGAGCAGGAGACAGAAATGAAAATGATACAGCAATGGACCAAGAAAGGCTAAGCATTATTCCAACAAAGCTAGGAGAGAAGATTAATTCTCCCTCGGAGACATTACAAAAAAACTATTCTGCCAAAATCTTAATTCAAGATTATTGTTCTCTTGCACTATGGGAGAAGATATTCTGTTGTGAAAAGTTACCAAATTTATGAACATGTACCTTTACAGCCCTTAGAAACTAATACAAATGATGACTTTTGGGAGACAAGTGGAAAAATAACAAATGAATTTTAAATCTTTAAAACTGATAGTTAGGTTCATAGAATAAAGCAAATAACAATGAATAATCATTAGATAAGAAGAGTCCTTCTAATGAGTAACTTTTCTTTTTAAATAACTAAATATGAGAATGTCCTAGAGAAGATTTCCAATAACCTTAAGGTTAATGTTAGCTTTATTACGTTTAGTTGACTAAGATGAATGTTGGATGAATATCTAAGGAGTCAGTTCTGCTCTCTAGAGAGCCTAAGCCCTTGGATAACTGTGGTTATAATGTGATGATTGTATCTTCTCTTCTGCATTATTTTAAGTAACTGCCTCTCAAATCAGTAACATTAAAGCCCCTTTATCTAAAATATTAGAGAATTATAATAATTGTTTTGTAATTAAAATATATGCACAATTACTAAGGACTACACAACAAACTTAGGGATGTCTTTATATTTTCTCTCAATATTTTATGGCTGTAGGAGAATTGATATATGAGTCGAACCTAGACTTAGGAGAGAAAATACTGAAAATGCTGAGCTGTGGAATTTCTTAAAAATAAGTTAAAAGAAAGGAACTGAATATTTTTTACAGCACTTAAAATAAAGAGAAACTCTGACAGTGAGTGCTTTTCATTATGATTTATTTTATAGAAAATTTAAATAACTTAAGAAAATTTATTCTATGGAGGTATAATAACTTGGATTTATTCCACTTTGTTATTCAAGAAAAACAAGATTAAATTAAGCAAGTTTTAAAAATAAAGTTTTACTGAACAATGAAAAATAAAACAAACTAAAAATTCTGTTATTGTTTAGCTAAGAAGTTGATTGGTAGTCTTTATTTTTTATGAAAATGTAAGTATTACATAGAAAATACAGAAGTGAACTTAAAACATACATTTCTAAATTACTTAATGTTCATAATCATCCCTGTTTTTGGAACTGTTTTTTATCTCCTTACATACAATCATTAGAGAAGCTATACAAGTATTACCCTGTACTTTTTAAAGAATACCCAACAGAAAACAATAACTTTTATCTGAAATTGAATTGTAGAGCAATTTCATTCAAACAATTTTAATAATCCCCAAATCATGATTCAAACTCTTAGGAAAATTTGAGAGCCCAGATTGTTATAATAACCATATAGTAAAGTCATACTTATTTTCTCATAAATTTCCCCTTTAACAAGGAGAATTACTGTTAAATATTTTCTTTCTTTTAAATGCTTCAGTCATCTTATGCGGGTCAAATTAAGGGGATGTCTATGTGTCGATAATTAGTATGTTAATTATCAAGAATTTAGGAGAATGTATTGCTCATGAAAAACATGGATTATAAGTAAAAATGTAACAATTTTTTATAAAAACTTATATTTTCAAAATTCTATCTTAATACACTTTGAAAAACTGAAGTATTTCAAATCATCAGTGTGATAATTGCCTTCTTTTGGAAGTAAAATAAAACATCTGACATAAAATACTCTACAAGTATAATCAAATTTGTTTTATAAGCTCAGAAACTAAATAATTTTCTAACCTTAATAATGTTCCATGTTTGGGCCCGGAGAGATAGCACAGCGGTGTTTGCCTTGCAAGCAGCCGATCTAGAACCAAAGGTGATTGGTTCGAATCCCGGTGTCCCATATGGTCCCCCGTGCCTGCCAGGAGCTATTTTCTGAGCAGACAGTCAGGAGTAACCCCTGAGCACCTCCGGATGTGGCCCAAAAACCAAAAACCAAAAATAAATAAATAAATAAATAAATAAATAAATAAATAAATAAATAAATAAATAAATAAATAAAATAAGAATAATAATAATGTTCCATGTTTATCTAGTAATGAATATTCTCTGAAGGTGTATATGCAAAATTTTATCTATAGAAAATATAAAAAGTATTATCTATTTTTCCTGAATATTCTCAAATTTTCTAAATATCCTACAATAATGAGTAATTAGTAATAATTGTAGAGATGTTTCACATCCTCATTACTCTATTTAAAAGGGGAGATAGGAGATAGGGCCTAAGGCAATAAATATAGAGGGTAGGCTACTTGACTGGCATGCCACTAATCTGGGGCTATAGAGCTAAGTATAAGCTATGGACACCAGATGTGGAGCTCAAAACTAATAACAAAAAATATATAGGAATAATTACATTAGTACACTTTGATTAATGTGACAATATTAATAGGTAGCATTTTACTATTATATTTTATTAATAAAAATTATTCAATTATTCTTGTACATATCAAATTCTCGAGTTATTTTGATTTAAACAACTTCCAAAGAATCACTCATTATTTGTTGAAGGAAGGATGATTAGTTATAGAAGAAAAACATTCTTGCTTGTTTGCTATGACTAAAATGATTAATTTTACTCTTAAACATTAAAAAATCTGTATCATCAGCTGTTCATTTTCTGTGGACTCTAGGCTAAAATCATTGTTCTTATCTTTAATAAAATGAAAAAGCTTACTAAACCTACTGCTGTGGTATTAATGATTTTACTGAGGATTCAATAATTTTACTTGCTAGTGAGCTTTTTCATCTTCCTTTTTTCTTCTCTTCCATTTTATTTTTTAGTTTTCCTTTTTTTTCTATTTTTCTCAATAACTTTGATTTTCCTTAAAACAAATGTATTATGATTAGTTATGTCAACTATGTAATGCCCGTTTTTAAATAAATTTTTTTAAATCTTTGTTCTTACATATATCCATTTCTCACTAAAATTAATACTTGATTTTTTAAAAGCAGATATAAAGATATTTGGAGAATTTTTAAAATGTTTTGTTGAAATATTAAAGATATTGCAAAACTATAAAGTATTTTAACTATTGTAGGTTTCCTTTTAAGTTTTTCCCTTACCCTCTTGGTTCCTTTTGTTATACTTAACTAATTTAAGTGTGGTCCTTCAGGAAGTTTCTGTTATGTTTTTTTCATTGTTGGCATTAGTTAGCAGATTAATTTTAGAAAAAATTGCCACATTTATGTAAGACATAAAAACAGAACATAAAAAACATAAGTGAATAAAACAACGAAAACCCAACAGTAATCTTTTTGCCTTTTGAAATTTGAAAATATAAACCTTAGGAAACTTTAGCAAATTTGATCCTCTTGGGGCCAGAGAGATGGCATGGATGTAGGGCATTTGCCTCGCATGTAGAAGAATGGTGGTTCGAATCCCAGCATCCCATCTGGTCTCCCGAGCCTGCCAGGAGCGATTTCTGAGCACAGAGCCAGTAGTAATTCCTGAGCGCTGCCTGAGATTAAAAACAACAACAAAAACAAAACAAAACAAAAATAAAATTTGATAATCTCTACACCTGTTTCTCTGGGATATCAGATGATCTCTCACCTTTCCTTTGATTTATTAAATATTACAAGGCAATTCAACTCTTTTTGCAAAAAGAACTTAACTCTTACAACTTTACAATTATTTGATTTCTTCACACTTTGTTTTTTTTTTAATGTAAGACTGACATTATCTATGAAACTTAGAAATTTGTTATCAGTTCTTTAAAATTATTCATTACCTTTCTTAGTTTTCTAATATGTTGTTGACATCATAGTTGCCATTTTTTACTACTTACTTTTCTTTCTTTAAATTGCGATACCTGAGGACCATGATAAGTTCTTTTTTGTTTGTTTTGCTTGTTTGGATTTTTTTAGTCTTGATGGTTAGGACACTACACAACCAATAGAATAGTAGTGAATCAAGTGACAGTTGGTAAATTGAAACATATTTGTTGCACTCATTTATCTCATGAAAGGGCAGAAAAGCGTTTAAATATGTAAAATTCATAAATTACTTAAAATGCAATTGATGAGTTGAAGTTCATATAGCTCTTGATTGATGCCTTTACCAAAAAACATAAAATGAAAGTCTCTTTCCTTGTTAACCTCAACTCTACCACCATACAATGTTAGATTCTCTAGATTCCAAACTTCTGAACAATTAAGAACTTACAACTCATATGATAATTACATGCAACAATTTATATGAGCAAATATAATATGCTCATATAACATGACATTTAAAATTTTTACAATTTATATGAGCAAATTCAGTGTCATGTAATAAATATAGTATAAGGGATAATTGGAAAAAGACATACTTCAACTGTAATGGTGGGTTTTTTCAAGCATCTTGTTTTAAAGATTGTTTCCTATCAATTGACAATCAACCTCTCCTGTTCTAGAATTTTTCCTTCAATTTAAATGGAGATAGTAGACCTTTCAGTTCCCAGAATATCTCATCAGGAAATCAAAACATTTCTCTCATTTTCTGATTTCCTGTGGGATTTAGATGGAAGAGACAAAAATGATTCCTTCTCTTTGGCAGTAGCAGACCCCTGCAAAGACCAAGATACAGACTTGGAAAGTCTGTATCATCCACACTCAGGCTGCAGACAGCTGATATCATCAAAGTAATCTTCTCATCTAAACGTTTCTCCCTAAGGTCTTTTAATAGTTCTCTGATGATCTGTTTCTTTTGAAATGCACAGATTGTTTCTATTTTTCAATGTCAAGGAAAAAATGAGAAAAAGATGTCTTTTAAAAGCTCTAAGGGCTATGTGATAGTATAGTGGTTAGAGCTTGCCTTGCACATGGCTGACCCAGGTTCAATCCCTGCTACCCCCTATGGTCTGTCAAGTTTAGCAGGAGTAGTCCCTGAATACAGAGCCAGGAGTAAACGGGGAGCACAGCAGGATGTGATACTAAAACAAACAAACAAACAAACAAATAGAGACTAAGAATTTTAAAAGTTTAACAGAACTTGCAATCCGATCCTCTCCTCTCATCAACCTTCTTTGCTCTTTTTTCTTTATAACAATTCTGGGAATCAAAGTTAGGATATTAAAGTCACATATTATAGGCAAATGCTCCCCCTATACCACTTAAACCATTTTACTAGACTAAAGTTAATCTTACTTTTATTTTTATTGGAGGCGGGGAGTAGGGCACAGACAGAAGAACTCAAAACTTACTCCTGGGTCTGCTCATGGATCACTTATTTTATATATATATATATATGTTTTATATGTATATATATATATACATATATATTGTATAATATATGTTATATATTATATAATATATCTTAATTTTAGTTATTTATTTTTATAACTTCTTTACATAAGAACCATGGTTACAAACATGTTTGTAATGGGATTTCAGCCATAAAATGCACACCCACATTCACCAGTGGAACTTTCCAGCCACCATTGTCTACACAATGCCTACATCACCCCACCCTCTGCATGTCTTAAGGCATTGTATTTCTCTATTTGTCATGGTAGCTGTTAGTGTAGTTATTTCTCTAACTGCACTTTCCACTCTTGGTGATAAGCTTGTATCAAGGACTGGTCCTTCCAGGCCTCATCTCTATTGTCTCTGGGTGTTATTATTATATTGTCTTTAATTTTCTTAAATCCCACATATGAGTGAAACTATTCTGTGCTTTTCTATCTCCCTCTGACTTATTTCACTAAACATAATAGTCTCCAAATACACCCATGTATAAGCAAATTTTGTGATTTTATTTTTCCTAACAGATGCATAGTATTTTCCATAGTATAAATGTACCACAGTTTCTTTAACCACTCATTTGTTGTTGGGCATTGAGTTGTTTCCAAATTCTGGTTGTTGTAAATAGTGCTGCTATGAACATAGGAATGCAGAGGGCATTATTGTATTTGTTTTAGTAATCCTAGGGTATATCCCTAGGAGTGGTTTTGCTGGATCATATGGGAGCCCAATGTTTAGTTTTTTTTTTTTTTTAAGGAATGTTTATATTGTTTTCCCAAAAGGTTTGACTTGCTGGCATTATCACCACCAGTGAATGAGAATTCCTTTATCCCCTCATCCATGCCAGCAGGGGTTGTTCTTGTTCTTTGTGATGTGTGCCAGTCTCTGTGATGTGAGATGATATTTCATTGTTTTGATTTTAATCTCCCTGATTAGTGATATAATTTTTCTCATGTGTCTTTTGCATTTCTTCTTTGAGGAAATTTCTGGTCATTCCTTCTACTCATTTTTTGTTGGGGTTAAACTTTTTTTTTCTTGTTAAATTCTGTCGGTACCTTGTATATTTTAGATATTAGCCCCTTATCTGTTGGGTGGTGTATGAATTGTTTCTTCCACTTCATAAGTGACATTTATACCCTGGTTACTTTTTTTCTTTTTGAAGTGCAGAAGCTTCTCGGTTTAATGTAATCCTTTTTTGTTTATCTCTGCTTCCACTTGCTTGGACAGTGGTAATTCCTCTTTGAATCTGCCTTTAGTTTCAATTTCATGAAGTGTTTTTATTCCACATTTTCTTCTATTTAATTTATAGTTTAAGGTCTGATATTAATCCATTTTGATTTAACCTTTTGGGGGGCACATCCAGTGACACTCAGGGGTTACTCCTGGCTATGCGCTCAAAAAAGGAAAAAAGAAAAAAAAAAGAAAAAAGAAAAAAAAAGAAATTTCTCCTAGCTTGGGGGACCATATAGGACTCTGGGGATCAAATCGAGGTTCATCCTGGGTCAGCCACATGCAAAGCAAATGCCCTACCACTGCACTATTGCTCCAGCCTTGATTTAACCTTTTTGCATGGTGTTAGATAGAGGTCTGAGTTTGATTTTTTTGCATGTGGCTGACCAATTGTCCTAACACCACTTGTTGAAGAGGCTTTTCTTGCTTCATTTTGGCTTTCTTACCCCTTTATCAAAGTTTAATTGATTGTATGTCTGAGGGTCATTCTCTGAATATTCAAGTCTATTCCATTGGCCTGAGGGCATGTCTTTATATAGGTACCATGTAGCTTTAATGATTTTTGCTTTGTAGTACAATTTAAAGTTGGGGAAAGTGATGCTTCTCATATTTTTCCCCTCAGGGTTGTTTTAGCTATTCTTGGGGGGTTTATTGTTCCAGGTGAATTTCAGGAATGTTTGATCTACTTCTTTGAAGACTGTCATGGGAATCCTTAGAGAGATTGCATTAAATCTGTACAACACTTTGGGGAGTATTGCCATTTTAATGATTTAATCATTCCAATCCTTGAGCAAGGTATATGTTTTATTTTCTTGTGTCCTCTTATTTTTGAAGCAATGTCTTATACAACTTGTAATAGAAATGAGGCAAAAAAATGTATCAAGGGAATTCAGATAGAAGAAGAAATCAAGCTCTTCCTGTTCACAGATGACATGATACTATACTTAGAAAATTCTAAAGACTACCAAAAAGCTCCTAGAAACAATAGATTCATATAGCAAAGTGACAGGCTACAAAATTAATGCACAAAAAGTAACAGCCTCCTTATACAAAAATAATTATAAAGAAGAAATACATACTAAAAAAAATTCCCATTCACAATAACACCACAGAAATTAAAATACCTTGGAGTCAAATTAACTAAAGAAGTGGAGGTCCTATACAAAGAAAACTGTAAGTAATGGATCACTCTGACCGTGCTCCTGGGACAACATGTACTGACTCTGTCAGCCCATAGGAAAGCAAGTACATTCCCCACTTTACTACTGTTTCTGTCCTTAATCTTTTGTGTAGTTGTTTGTTTTGGAGTCACACCATTGGTGCTAAGGAGTTATCCCTAGCTGTGTGCTGAAGAATCTTTTCTGTTGGATTCAGAGGAACATAAGGAATGCAGGAGATCAAGCCCAGGTCAATTATGTGCAAGGCAAACACCCTACCCACTGTGCTATCACTTGGGTCCAATATTAATCTTTTTAATCGACAATCAGACATACAGTTACAGTTCCCAGAATTTATTTTTGTTTTTGTAGTCACACTTGATGGTGCTCAGGGGTTACTCCTGGTTCTGCACTCAAGAATCATTCCTACTGATGCTCAGGGAAACTTTTGGGATGCTGAGGATCAAACCCCAGGTAGTACCTTAATCACTGTACTATCATGCGGCCCCCCAGAATTTCTTTTGACAGAGATTTCTATATAGAAGTACAAATACAATAAAAGTTGATTGTTTATGGATCTAATTTCTACAAATACATGAGAAAATATTAGAAATTTAAACAAATTGATATATATATTCCTAGAATTGTTCCTATGCTTTTAATGATGTTTCAAAGAAATTTGTTTTGTTTTGACTTGTTTCTTTATAGGTTCTATTGAACAAAAGTTTTCAAATAACAATGTTTATTTGAACAACAATGTTATTTGAATAACAATGTTTATGCAACAAGAAACATGGTATTTGTTTATTTTGTTCTCTCCTCTTTCTCCTATATTAGCTCATTTTATTGATAATAGTTTTACTAATATTTTTTCCAAATTACAATGTATTGTTTCATTTCTAATTTTTTTATTGAGGGCCTATCAATTACAAAATTCTGAACTTATTATTTCTTTACCTCACTCTTCAATTATTGGAAGGAATTTGAATATACAATTCTAAATCAGTGACTCATGTTTTCTTGCATGTCTAGCAATTTGTGAAAATTATCACTTTTCATATACCTCCAATTGTTTCTGTATATGGTTAGTAAAATAAATGGTAATGCTATATAACTATATGTAAATGTATTATTTTAAAATCCTATTGTTTATTTATATCAAACTCATTTATAAATAATTTTATTGAATTTTTATTTATCTTATGTGAAAAATGTAGATTAACAAGAAAATTTGGTGACTAAATTAAGCCTCAATTAAAATCCTTCACTATTGTCACTTTTAGTATTGCCTTTTTATTAAGTCTTCACTCTGTTGACAGTATCTTTGTTAAATTTCAAATGACCTTTTCAATCTGTGTGCAATTCCTTGTCTAAATTCTGTTTATTTCTTTAGATCTACTTTTGAATTCAAAAATTTTCTCTTTAGTTTTATCTGACCTGCTCTTCAACCTTTATATGAATGTTAATTTTCAGTTTATCTTTTAGTTTTATCTATTCTTTTGGTTCCAGTTTCAAAGTCATCGAGTTTTAGATTTAAATATATATTTATATTGTTATGAAATAGTAGAAATTTGTGGAATATCTTAAATTTATTACGTTTTCTTTATAATATTTGTGAAAGTATTTTTCCTTATACATGGAGTGACTTCTATATTTCAGCCTTATTTTATTCCTAATTGTCATCGATGAGAATTCTTTGCGCTCTTTCTTTAAAGTAGACTCCCTAGCAAGGATTTGTAATGATTCTGTAAGTCTTCCACGTAAAGTTTCCCAAAACCTTACTACTTAAATAATTTCTTTCTGTTCATTTTCAATGTATTAAATTTGTGTATTTCCAATCCAAACTGAAAGTGATTCCTGGCATCAGATACACTTAGGAGAGCCTTGTTTTGTTCCTTCTTCCATTCAACTTAAAAAAAATGGCAGGACATTTCCAAATCTTGATGACATGCTGTTGTTACAAAAGGTCTTTTCATTCTTTATATTCAGTTTCATCATTTATCTTTTCTTTACTCTATTAATAAACGTTCAGTGTTTACACTTGTTATCTGTAAAATTCATTGTTCTTGCTTCTAATCTCAACCCTTACCATTTTAGGATATCATAGTTTGGTTGAGCCTCAAACCAATTTTTTATCCAGCATTGTAAGGCAATATGAACAGAACAAAAAAAGTCTCTTCACACTTGCCAGGGCTTGGAAATGGGTTACTCCTTTTTTCACTTGCATTATCTTTATAATCAGACCAAAATAGCATGTACTTAAAAATAGTAACAAGAAAGTGATGCAGTAAGACATTATTTCTCATAGGTAATATTGTCAACTGTTTAAACAAAGTATTTCATAAATATGAGAGCAGCAGCCATAACTGTCATCTTCATAAAATGATATTTCAACAAGGCTGCCTCTGCATAATTTGCCTTTTCCTTATGTCAAAACAGTCTTCCCTTCACTTTGAAACTTGAATAAGTTTCCTTTTTTAAACCCCAGTCTTGGATGTGCCTTTGGTCTAGTCTGGTGAGCTGGGATGAGCAGCTCCTTCTCCTGGGCTGCCTTTTCCAGCTTTGGAATCTGGCACCTATCATTTTCCCCAAAGCCTGCCTGAACCCCTAAATGGCTTGAAGAGAAAAATGGAAGATTTTCACAAATCATTTCTGGCACAGAATCATGAGTAGAACATGCCATATGTTGGGGACTGTCTTGTGCTGGTATCACCAAGAACACCAGGTCTAATTAACAAGAGCTGTGTTTTGACTCATGGTATTTCAGAGCTTTAAACTCCAAGAAAAATAGCATAAAAAGCAAAAAGTGCTTCATCTGTCACAATTTTGAAAAGAGAATGGACACTTGACTGACTAGAGAGTTTTCCTTTTACCCTAAGTGAAGAAAAGTCCCTATTTCAAAAGTTGCGAATGTGTCTTTTCACAAAACTGTTTTTTACCCAGAGTAAAGCATATTGTCTTAGAATGTTGCTCTCAAAATGTAAGGAATTGATGCCATTTCTATACTTATAATCACATGTAAAACATCTTTTAATTTTGAGTCAATGTTTTCCTCCCAAAGTGATCATCACCCAAGGATGATCACTGCAGAAGCCCAGTGAACTCTGGAGCTGGAGATTTTCATTCTGCTGCAGAAGATGCTAAAGAGCTTATTATTTTTTAAAATAAGATCTTTATTTAAGTACCATGATTACAAACATGTTTATAGTTGGGTTTCAGTCATAAGAACACCCCTCTTCACCAGTGTGACATTTCCTTTACCAATGCACCTCCTTCCTCCCCTTCCACTTCCTTCCCCTGCTTGTATTCCAGACAGGCATTCTATTTCTCTCACTCACTACCATTGTCATGATAATTGTTAGTGTAATTATTTCTCTAACTGCATTCCCACTCTGTGGTAAGCTTTATATCATGGGCCAGTCCTTCCAACCCTCATCTCTATTGTCTCTGGGTATTGTTACAATAATGTCCTTTAATTTTTTTAAATCCCATAGATGAGTGAGACTTTTGTGCTCCCAGACCTAAGAAGGGAAAGTGCAAAAGAAACTTGATTCCAACACCAGAGTGATAGCACATCAGGTAGGACTCTTGCTTGTATCTGCTAGTAACTTCCTTTCTTCTTTCTTTGCCTACCCAGGTTCAATTCCCAGCACATTTTGTTTCCCATAGCCCAACAGGAGAGATCCATGAGTGCAGAGCCTGGTGTTAGCACTGTGTCCTGCCTGGTGTTGACACACACACACACACACACACACACACACACACACACACACACACAGCTATGGTTTTCTGTTGAAGACATTTGTTTATCTAATGTATACTGTAAGACATGCCTGTGAAAAGAGGCATGAGCAAGTCGATCTAGCAATATTTGAAGAATTAGAAGTTACCAAAGTAGATTTTTTTAATATTTGTCCTACATATAGCTTTGTTGAATATTATTTAAAATATTTTGCAAACTATTAGTAACACTCTTCCTTTTTTCTTTGACTCCTTTTCAACTGCTTTCATTAACTCCTTTTTGATTTCTTCTTTGACTCACTTCTCTTTCTCTTCCTCCTTTCCATCCTTTTTTCTCCCTTCATTTTTCCCTCTTTCTCCCTCCTCTCTTTTCTCCCTCCTCTACTTTTCCCTTCCTTCCTCCTTCTTATTTTCCTCCTTTCTTTTCTTTCTTCTTTCCTTCTTAACTTTTTTTACTTTTATCCTCCCTCTTTTCCTCCCTTATTTTTTTCCTTTCTTTCCTCCTTTCTTCCTTTGACTTTCCTCCTTCCTTTCCTTTCTCACTTTCTTTCTTTGTCTTTCCTCCCTCCTTTTCTCCCTCCCTACTTCCCTCTCTCTCTCCCCCTTCCTTTTTTCCTCCCTCTCTCTCTTTCTTTCTCTCTTTTTTTGGGCCACACCCATTTGACGCTCAGGGGTTACTCCTGACTATGTGCTCAGAAATCGCCCCTGGCTTGGGGGGACCATATGGGATGCCTGGGGATCAAACCGCAGTCTGTCCTATGCTAGCACTTGCAAGGCAGACACCTTACCTCTAGCGCCACCTTCCCCCCCTCTCTCTCTCTTTCTTTCTTTCTTTCTTTCTTTCTTTCTTTCTTTCTTTCTTTCTTTCTTTCTTTCTTTCTTTCTTTCTTTCTTTCTTTCTTTCTTTCTTTCTTTCTCCCTTCCTTCCTTCTTTCCTTCCTTTTTCCTTCCTCCCTCTCTCTTCCTCCTACCCTTCCTTTCTCTCTTCCTCTCACCCTTCCTTCCTTCTTCCTCTCATCCTTCCTTCCTTCTTTTCTCCCTTCCTTTCTTCCTTCTTTATTTTTTCCACCCATCCTTTCTTCCTTCCTCCTTTACTTCCTTCCTTCCTCCCTTTTTCTCTTCCCCTACCTCCCATCCTCCTTTCCTCTCTCCCTCCCTCCCTTCCTTCCTTCCTTCCTCCCTTCCTTCCTTCCTTCCTTCCTTCCTTCCTTCCTTCCTTCCTTCCTTCCTTCCTTCCTTCCTTCCTTCCTTCCTTCCTTCCTTCCTTCCTTCCCTCTTACCTTCCTTCCTTCCTTCTTATTAAAACTCATGTTCTCCATTGAATATTTGGTAACTTTACTGAGTATCAAGCAAAGAACTCAAGAAGCTATTGATCAAACAGGATGAAAGGAAAATACTAACCTTCAAAACCATTATAATGTGGTGTCACCTACATTCCCAACGTTTTTGTTTGTTTTTGTGGAGGCCATACTCAGTGGTGCTCCGGGCTTACTCCTGGCTCTGTGCTTGGGGATCATGCCTATCAGGTTCAGGGGCCCATATGAGGTGCTGGGAATGAACCCCTGTCAGCCATGTCCAAAACAAGTACCCTACATACCAGACTGTCACTCCAGCTGCCTAACAGCTGGTTTTAATGGCAGCTTCACAAGGTGTAGATAACGTTTCTGAGAGTATGTCTCAAATATCAGCATGATCAATATATTCTTGGTAAAATATATTTTTGAGGACTGACAGTACCCAGAGTATCCTGTTTAGTAAGTCTGAATTGGGGGTCTTTAATTTGAATAATTAATTAGCTCTTTACAGAATGACCAGAGTGATTCATACCCTGGGTTTATGAGCCAAATAGCCTGTGTGTGTCCTGCATATGCCACTTGCTAGCTGTGGCTTTTCTCAGACACTAAGAGGATATAATAATAGTACTCAATTTTCTCAGATGTTAAGCAGATATAATAATAGTGTTAAATTTCTCAGCTGTTAAGCGGATATAATAATAGCACTTAATTTTCTCAATATTACCTCCATTTTCTCATATGTTAAGCAGATGTAATAGTGCTTACCTCAAAGTATCACTAAGGAAACAAATGATCTAATGCATACAGCACTTAAAATAGTTAATCTTAGCTATTATGTTTCTTTCTTGACAAGTAAAATGCTATGATCCCAGAAAAGAGTTCATTTATCCTCCTTTTAAATACTTTGGTCGTTGCTGTTGATGATGATATTGATGATGATGCTTTCAGCTCTTATTTTAAATCAACGCCATTAAGATAAAAGTAGCATAGGACAATGTACAATCACTTAAGTTCACAGTTAAATGAGCTCTGATATATGGACAGATTCTCAGCCGTACCAAAATTAAATATAGAAAACTTCCATCCAGCAGTCCCTGGTGATTTGTGCTGGGAATTTTTCTCACTGACTTCAGGCAACAAGCCACTGGCTTATACTCTATTACTATTGATTAGATCTTCCTTTTTTAATTATAATTTTATATAAAGGGAGTATGTACATTGACTACTTTGCATCTGTGTTTTTCCCTGAGGAATTTTTTTACCTCTTCAATACCACACGCATCACTCATTTAAAGTATACACTATAGTTTTTGTATATTCAAAAAGTTGTATACCTAACACTGCATTATAAATCAAGTCATTTCCCTTTTATTCTTGTTAATTTTTTATTATTTTGTGGTAACATTTATGATTGCATTTATGCTGTCGCTTCTAATATTCAATGTTTCTACACTACAACTACCCCCCAAGGAAACAAAAGCTCCGTCACTGTACCAGGCCCCTTTCCATCAGCAATAGGCCTTCCTTCCCGAAACTCCCACCCTCATACCTACTGCACCTACAATAGCTGGAGCTTCAGTTCTATTGTCAGAGTGCAAATGTCCGTAGGCATTAGACATTCAGTTCCCTCATTTTGTTTCTTTATGGTACCACATACAAGTCAATTTATCCAGTGCCCATGTTCCTTGACTTACTTCATTTAACAGAACCATCTCTATTTCCATCCATATAATAGAAACGAAGATTTCATCTTTGCTTATAACTCTGTATTTTATTGTATTTGCACACCAGAATTTCTGTATTAAGTCAACTATGTTGAGCCTTTGACATGTTTCCATATCTTAGCTATAGTAAATGAAATCACAATATTTATATGCATGTATATGTTATAAATTAATGTCTTTTGTTTGTGGCAGATGCAGGAAGTAGAGTCACCGACTCATATAAAAGTTATATTTTAATTTTTTTAGATAGTTTCCATGCTATAGGAACTGAACCTTTCAAAATCATCAATATACAGTAAACAATCTAATCAATAGCAAATGAGGAGTCTGTTTTCACTACAGCTATACCAGCTTTACTTAATAAAGGTTGTTCTCACCGTTATGAAATTATATCCAATTACAAATTTGATTTTGACTTCCTTATACTCAGGGATGATGAACATACATATTGATCATTTATGTCTTCTTCGAGGAAGTGTCTGTTGATTTCCTTTTCCATATTTGAGGGGGGTGGCTATTGAGATTTGTGAGTGCTTTAAATATCTTGGATCTTAATCTTTATCAAGTGTGACTATTTAGCAGAGTGGGGTGTCTATTTAGCAGAGTTTTCTTCACATTATGTGAATGTATTTGTTTGATGTATTCCTATTATTTATTTACAACTTTGCTTTCTTTGACAATGGAGTCAAATCTTGAAGACTATATCTAAAGGCAATATCATGTAGAATTCTGTTTCCTCCATGAGTTTTATATATTATAGTTTTCATCTATTTTAATTTCTTTTAATTTGGGTTGGGGGTGTACTTGTCTGTTCTGTGGAGGAGAACTTTAAGCTCTATGTTTGGGAATTGCTTGGCTTTCAACCTGCTTAGGGGATAATGTAGTGCCAGGAACTGAATGGCTGGGCATGCACACAATCTGTTAAGCAGTCTTTCCAACCTATCTTCCCTCCCTCCCTCTCTCCCTCCATCCCTCTTTCTATTCCTCAGTCCCTTTCTTCTCCCTTTCCCCTCCCTTTTTTCTCCCTCTCTCTCCTCTTTCCCTCTCTCCCTTTCTTTACTTTCTTTCTTTTTACTTTCTTCTTTCTTCCTTCTTTTACTACCTTCCTTCTGTCTTTCTTCCTTTCTTTCCTTTTTACTTTCTTCTTTTTCTTTTTCTACCTTCCTTCCTTTTCTTTCTTTCTTTCTTTCTTTCTTTCTTTCTTTCTTTCTTTCTATCTTTCTTTCTTTATTTCTATCTTCTTTCTTTCTTTCTTTCTTCTTTCTTTCTTTCTTTTTTCTTTTTGTTTCTTTTTTCTTCTTTTTCTTTGTTCCTTTTTTGCTTTCTTTTCTTCCCTCTTTTACTTCCTTATTCTTTTTTCTTCCCTCTTTTTCTTCCTTCCTTTTCTTTTTCTTTCTTCTTTTTTACTTTCTTCTTTCTTCCCTTTTTACTTTATTTTTTACTTCCTTAAGACCTTCTTCCTTGCTTGCTTTCTTCCTTCTTTCCTTCCTTCCTTCTTTCCTTCTTTCTTTTTTCTTCCTTTTTATACTTTCTTCTCTTCCTTCCCTCCTTTCTTCCTTCTTCCTTCCTTCATTCCTACCTCCTTCCTTCCTTTCTTCCTTCCTTCCTTCTTTCTTTTCTTTCTCCTTCTCTCTCTTTTTTGTTGTTACTCCTGGCTCTGTGCTCAGAAATCACTCCTGGCAGGCTCAGGGGACCATATGTGATGCCTGGGACTGAACCAGGATTCATCCTGGGTCATCTGCAAGCAAGGCACATGGCCTACCATTGTCCTATCACTCCCACCCCATTTTCTCTTTCTTTTCTCCAATTTTCCTGATAAAATGTATTGAGGAAGATTTCCATTTTTCATCTTATGCACTTAACTCCTTTCCCATAACTTAACTGTAAACACACCCAATGGCTTACTTATGGTTTCTGAACTGTATTTCATTTTTTATGAGAGTCAGCTTTTGTTACACTACCTCTTTGCTTGATTAGTATATCTTATAATAAATATGGAATGCCTCTCTGAATTGCATTAGCTATTAGAGGAATCTTATGGTTCCACACACATCTATAATGATTTTATTTATGTATTTGAAGAATGACATTGGAATTTTGATAGGGATTACATTTAATCTGTATAATATTTTGGATGAGATGTGCATAGTAATATTATTAAATCTTATAATGCAGGAACACAAATAGCTTTCAATTTCCCTGAATCTATTTCTAGTTTTAAATAGTTTCTTATAATCTTCACCAAGCATTTTTTTAAAATCTTCTATGTAGGGTGTGAAACAAATCTTTCAGCTCCTTTGTGAAAGAAAGGCACATTTTTAAAAAACATTTTTTCTACTTTTCTCTTCAAATTCATTGTTTACATATATAAATATAACTTATATTTGCATTGACATTGTAACTCGCCACTTTGTTGTATTACTTTATTGTTTCTAAAAATGATTGTTTTCAAGGAGGGGTCCTTGAGGTTTTGTAGAATTTAAGATACAGAAAAGGCTCACCAGTCCTGATATTCTAATTATAGGGAAACTTTTGGTTACTGTTTCTGCTGTCACCTTTCCAGGTTTCCTTTTTTCTCCTAAATCAGTTTGGAAGGTTGTAGGATTCTAAAAACGTTTTAGTTTTGCTTTGATTTTTGATATTTGGGTCACACCCAGTGGTTCTCAGGGTTCTTCTGTTTTTGCAGTCAGAGATCACTCCTGGCTGGCTTGATGCTTGTATGTGGAGTCAGGACTGAACATTGATCATTCATGTACAAAGCCAGGGCCCAATCCACTAAATTATTGCTCTAGCACTGATTCAAAAATTTTATCTTTTTCTTCTAGGTTCATAATTTTGGTGTTACATAGTTATTTATATTAAGTTTTTTATTGTAGTTTTGTGTTGTTTATTTTAATTTATCCAAATTTCACAACTAATATTACTTTCTTTCTTATTATATTTAGTTAAGACCTTGACAATTTTCTTTATAATTTCACAAAAACAATTCTTGGCTCAATTGATCATTTGTGTTTTCTTTATTTATATCATCTTTTCACTCTAATTTTTATTATAGTCTTCTTTCTACTTATTTTTTAATTTCCTTGTTCTTTTTCTATTTTCTAAAAATATGAAGTTAAGTGATTTTCTTGAGCCTCTTTATTTTTTTTTACTGGTATAAGTCTCTATAGCTATGAACTTCCTCTTAAAAGAGTGATGTTTGCTATCTATCCATCTGCAATTCTATGTGTATAGTCCTCTCTTTTCTATTATAGAATAATAGTTCATTATATCAGTGTGCAATTTTCCAAAATTTGGAGCATTTTAAATAGCCCAAATCTTTGTTGGTAGTAGAAATTCATTTTTATTTATAAAATAGTATGTTTAAAGGTTCAGTCAACAGCGCCAAACAATTCTTTTAGAGAGTAAAGGAATCTCCTTAATGCAGAACTGTGGTCTATGACAGAAAAAATGCTGAATACAACCAATCTTCTCATAAAATGGAGGGAAAATAAAAAGGCAATAAATCAAATATGTGCTTGAAATGTTAGCATAAGAGATTAATAATAGTTCTGTACTTCTTTCTTTATCATGTATTTTTCTGTATTGCTGACTTTTTTATTTTTAAATTTCCTTTCTTTTTCTCTTATTTTTGCTTTTTAGGACACACCAGGTGATGCTCAAAGGTTACTCCTGGCTATGCACTCAGAAATCGCTCCTGGTTTGGGGGACCATATGGGACACAGGAAGATCGAACCACAGTCCGGCCCAGATTAGCAAGTGCACGGCACATGCCCTATTGCTTGCACCACCGCTCCGGCTCCTAAATTTTTATTTTTAAGTGAAAAATGCTTTACTGGGCATCTACTAGTTATAGCTAATACATATTTTATATATTATTACAGTATTTTCAAATAAATTTCTATAATTTTTGTTTTGCTTCATCATCAATCTATTCATTTTGGGGACTATTTTGTCACTATTTCCATTCTAGTCTTTCTTTTCAATGTTATTTCTTTTCAATGCAGTTGTTACAAATTCCTGGTGAAAGGAAGGATTTTAAATACAATAAATACATTTTAAATGCAATAAATACATCAAGTTCTAGAGAGTACTTTCATGGTCTCCTTTTTAAGTATATTGGGAGTTTCATTTATGGCCAACAAGTATTATATAATTATACAAACCTAAAGGAATTCATTACATGAATATTAATTAATACATACAATAGAACATGTAAAGGCAATTGTATATTACATATTTGAATTTTTTCAAATATGATAATAAAATCAGTGTCACCAAAGTGTATTGTTATTATTTTTCTGGGAAAGGCTTGCGTGACACCAATTACAGCTGAGGATTTCCTTAATCATCAAGTTCTTAACTGGGAATTGTTTTGTTTTGTTTTGGCTTTGGGACACACCCAGTGGTGCTCAGGGATTATTCCTGGCTCTGTTAATTATTTCTGGTGGGCTCTGGGACCATACCGATTGCTACTTGTAAAGCAAATGTCTTTCCCCCTGTACAATCACTCTGTCCCTGCTCACCAAATCTTTGGCACTTTTGAGTACTTTTTTTCCTGGATCAAGGGGTGGAGGTGGTTTTTGTGTCATACCTGTTTGCATCAGGGCTTATTCCTTGCTCTAGGTTTAGGAAATCATTGCTGGCAGTGCTGGAAAAATCATCATCCACATGAGATGCTGCGGATTGTATTAGGCTAAACTGTATACAAAGCAAGGACCTCAACTAATATATCTCTCCATCCTCTTTACTCTATCTTTCCTCTTAACTTTATAATAAGTAGCAAAATAAATCACTTTGAATCTTTAACATGTAGTTTTAAAGTTTCTCTGCTATTAGACTTTTTTGCTCTGTGTCTAAGGAGCTTCTTTCCTCAGGTTTCGATAGTGAGTCTCTAACCTTCATCAACACAATCATCTGTGGCACTTAAATGCATATTTTTAGCAGCAGTCACTCATGCCATAGAGGTGATAGCTAGAAAATACTGTTTTCCATTCTTGTGTGCCCCATGTTCTTTTTTAACTATAATTGTTTCCTCCATAGGGACTATTCATACTCTAACTTGTAAATCAATCCAACCAACTTACA
Source organism: Suncus etruscus (assembly GCF_024139225.1). NCBI lineage: Eukaryota > Metazoa > Chordata > Mammalia > Eulipotyphla > Soricidae > Suncus > Suncus etruscus. Next base: position 106,951,601 of record NC_064850.1, on the reverse strand, counting down.
TATTTTATGAAATAGGCTATACATAATTCTTCCAGTTTTATCCATGGTACCTTCTAAAAGTGTTCTCAAATTTATGTATTTATTTATTTATCTATTTATCTATCTATCTATTTATCTATCTATCTATTTATTTATTATAGTAGCATCTCACTTCCAGAATCTAAATCGGCCATATTTGCCCATAGCCCCTATGGAAAACCTAATTTCTAAAAACAAACAAAAACCTTTTATTTCTGCAAGCCAGACATCAAAAGTGATTCTCATGAAATTAAAATCAGAATTTGAACATGAATACTTCTTTCCTTGAGACCCTATAATAAAATTGCCTTTGTAAATTTTCCAGCTGTAGGGATTGCATATGTGCCTGGGATAATAATATCTTTCCATAAATCTAAAATTGGTAATAAAATACTGCTCACTTTGCATCACTTGACTGTCTCTCACTTCTCTGCCTTCCTTCCTCATCTATTAAAAAACTGGAGGTTATGCTGAGCTGTATAGATAATTCCAATTAATTTCTCCATCTCAAGATCACTTGATTCACTTATGTGCAACCTGAATTTTCTCTTGCATACATGTCATTTAACAATATGATCACAGGCTTTGAATATTAGAATACAGACATTTTTAGGTGAACATTATTCTGTCTATCATACTTACCACTAAAAATAGCAACTATTTTGAGAAAATTAAATCAACAGAATTTCTTTAAAATATACTATATTTTAAGCTGCTTTGTAACTCTTTTACCATGATTGGAAATAATTTAGGATATCTAATTTTATTTGACTTTTTTTTGTTTGTTTGTTTATTTTGGGCCATACCTAGTGAGTTCAGAGATTACTCCTGGCTAGGCACTCAGAAATCACTCCTGGCTTGGGGCACCATATGAAAAGCCTGGGGATCTAACCACGTTCTGTCCTAGGCTAGTGAGCTCAAGGCAGATGCTTTATAACTTGCACCACCACTCTGGCCTCTCATTTGATCTTTTTTAACTTTTTAAAAAAATTTTTTATTGTGGTCAAAGTGAATTACAATTTTTTCACAGTAATATTTGAGGCACATAGTGACAATGAATGAGGAACATTACCAGCACTAGTGTTGTCCTCCCTCCACCCTGTTCCCAGCATGCATCCCACATCTCCCTCCTTTATCCCCATAATACTAGTAAAACTGCCCCCCTTACATAGCTTGTTGTATTTTGGGTATCAATTCTGTTGTTGTTGACTTTGGATTTGGTATTCATTTCTGATCAGTTTTTATTTCCACCAAGTGAACATATGACTGGTCTTGATACCATCCATTTTTTCTCTCAAATTATGAGGCTGATTAAGGTGATTTAAGTAGTGTAGTTCTATTGGATATAAAAGAAAAGATATGGGAGAAGTAAAGAAAAAAGAAAAGAAATAAAAAAGGAAAAAAGAAAAAACTAGGTGGTATAAATATCCATTTTGAAGAAGAAAGGGAATAAAGAAGGAAAAGGTAACAAAAAACAAGAGAAAAAAGAAAAACCCAAAATCCTAAAGACCAGCAAACTTCTTATAAAACGGTGTTTCTTCTTCTTCTTCTTTTCTTCTTCTTCTTCTTCTTCTTCTTCTTCTTCTTCTTCTTCTTCTTCTTCTTCTTCTTCTTCTTCTTCTTCTTCTTCTTCTTCTTCTTCTTCTTCTTCTTCTTCTTCTTCTTCTTCTTCTTCTTCTTCTTCTTCTTCTTCTTCTTCTTCTTCTTCTTCTTCTTCTTCTTCTTCTTCTTCCATAGGCACAGTAAATATTGGGGAAACTAGAAACGGGAATTCCTTTGCCTAGGAGATATAGGATTCCTCCACCCCTGAAACATACTGCCATGGGAACAATTACAGGATCCATACTTACTCATTTACACACCCCAAGGTCTTTTCTGTAGTGCCAGAAAACTTTCCCCTCAGAAGTGGATGATGACATCTTGCCTTTGTAACTGGAGATCTTTTTATTTGCATAGGCCATAAAGTGAAGGCTAGGAGATAGTTTTTTTTTTTTTTTAATGGTTTAGGAGTTCTGTTCCATCACTGTTGTTGCAACCAGTCTTCTGTAATTAGTGGTCTTGGTTTTTGCTCAGATCCTAGGACAGAGCCTAGATATATTCTTTCAGTATTGTTCCAGAAGTTCTGCTCGGTTGCAATTGTCTAAGTCAGACCTCTGGGGTTAGAGATCTTGGTATTTGTATGAATTCTAGGCTGATGTCTAGGCTAGGAACTTCCTCATTGGTCCCTTGATAGGTTCTGTCCAGTCCATATTTGCCAAAGTCAGTCTTCTGTAGATAGCAACTTTGGTTTTAATTTTTTAACTTTTCATGCTAAAACAAGACTTTCATAGTGCTAACACAGTTCTAATTCAAATTGTCAGTATAAAATGAATCTAAGTAGAGATGAAACAAAATGCAAGTAAATTATCTTATGAAAAAGAGTAAGATAAAAATACTTAAGAAAAAGTTAATGAAGTTCATCTTATCCTAGTTGCATTTAATGAGTTACCATAGTGTGATAAATGGTATAATCAGTGATCGGTTTGTTTATAAAACATATGAAAAATCTACTCACATATTTTGAGACTATAATATTTGTCTCATTCCTTTCTATCCTACTCTATGACTCTCTCACACTTTTTCTCCTAGTTCCTTTGGTTTATTATCGAAGCTTATTATAGAAGACAGTATAGATATAGAAGACAGTATAGATTAATGCATAAGTACCATTTCTTCATTGGAACAAATACAGTAATAATATTTCAGAAAGTAAAGGAAGATGTTGACTCTAAAAATGTCTGTATTTGAAAAGATTTAGGCAACCTTTGTTTTGAGTTTAATATATAAACTTAACTGCTTTTAAAGGGATTCTCTGAAGTTTTTGTTAAATATGCTGATTCCCTAGGTTTGGGTGACTACAGATCCTCCAAGGAGGTTGTAGATCACTCTGATCCAACTGATACACAAACCACACTCTGAGCAGCATATAAATAGATTACATCTCTGGTTTCCACTGCCTTTTACAAGTGTAAACAGAATGCACTTTTGGATTTTTTTTATTTTTATCAATTGTGGGTAGTGGTCAAATAAAACTTCTTGAGAAAAAAATCTTGGTCTTTAGGTAGAAATAAGATAATAATAAGGCCAATAATAATAATAAGAAGAAGAATAAGATAACAATATGGCCAAAGAAGATTAATTTATATTGAATACCTAATAACATTTTTACTAAATTATCATTATACTATTTCTATTAACAATAAAATGGGGGCCTGTGCTGGAGCAATAGCACAATGGTCAGGCAATTGCCTTGCATGAGGCTCCCCTGGTTCAATCCCTGGTTATCCCATATAATCCTTAGACCTTGTTAGGAGTGATTTCTGAGTGTACAGCCAGTAGTAACCCCTGATCAACACTGGGTGTGGCCCTAAAACAAAACAAACAAAGAAAATCAGAAAAAAAAACCAACCAAACAAAAAAATAAACAAAATGGAACAGGAAGTTAAACTACTCAGCACACAAATGCCAACAGAACAGAGCTGGAAGATGACAAAATTTTTATGTAACTAAATCTCTAAATGAATTGTGCTCATATGAGCTTTATTTATGGTTCCTTCGTGGGTACTTGGGTTACAAATTTTACTTCTCCATTTCCCTAAATGCAAAAAACCTTTAGTACATGTTCATGGCTTGTCAGACATCCAGATGATGGGATATCTTTCACAATGACTTTTTGGTTTTTTTTTAAAGCCACTAGACTGGTTCCATTTGCTCACATACTACTGCTCAAAACAGAGGATCAGAGAATACAATACACTTATTAAAGATAAAACAATACTGTCATTTACTAAGAATCTACTTTGGTAAACTCAAATAGCTGGAGCAGAAATCAATGAGGTTAAATGCAATATTTAAGACGGAGTCTTATGTGCTGTTCAAATTGAGACTATAAATGCAGAAATGAATGGGTTAATCAAGTCATGTTCAAGATGAAAGCAATATTGATAAGAGGAAAAGCCAGTGGTGGGAAACAAAGACAGTTTTTATATAAACCTATGATGCGTGACAAAGAGGACAGGCTAGTGAGACCATGTGGACACAATTGATCTTTCCACCTGATCTTCCCAGATATTTTTAAATGTACTTTGTCTATCTGCCAAATGGCCTCCCTCCCAGTTCCTTGAAAATTGGTGTCATGCCTTCCTACCTCTATGCTTTGGCTCTTAACTTTTCTTCCAGAAGAAAACAAAACTAAACCGAAATGTGCTTCTATCCATGTTTTTCCAAATATAAACTTCTTTCTAAGTTCCAACCTTGCTGCTGCCCCATAATAAAATGTTTATTTTGGAGGATAGCTATTCCTTTTGAAAACATTATATGTTTTGAAAACATTATATATCTTTTAATGTCTTTTTATTCTAACCGGATGAAGTTTAGGCCAAGGTGTAATTCAGTGTTGACTCAATTACCTTGCATATGTAAGGCACTGATTTGGATCAGAGGTACTGTACATATAAAGATAGATGCATATGATCTATAGAGAGATGTATATGAGATCTATAGAGATATCTATCTATATGTATATATTGCTTTCTATATATGAAAGAGCATTTTAATTATATGCTAGGTGTTTTTTTTTACTCATTCATCTTTCTAGTACTAAATTCAAGGCGTTCTGTGTAAAAAATAATTCACTGATCTTAAAAATGATCATGAAGTGATTAATAAAGTAGAGAAATGATAGAAAAAAAAGTGCAAATTTATAGCTCTGAACTTTTACCTGGTAGTAAAAGAGTTTATTTAAGTGCACTACCCCCACATACACTTATATTTCTTCCTTAATTTTCTTATTTTGGTGAAACTTGCTACTGAAGAGCATATTTAGTAGGCAAGACTGAAAGAAAATCCTACAAGTGTGAGGAATTGAAAATATTACCAGATTCGGTGACAGATTTGGGAAGAAATGAGATTTGCAGATAACAATTTGGTTCTTTTCTTGCGTCTGATGAAAGATCCCAGAATAAATCTGATGATCTATGAAATCACTGGAATGGGACTGGCCATTTTTTTTTTTTACTTTTTTGAGTCAGAAAGGTGACTCAAAAAGTAAAAATTAGAATTAATATTTCTGTGCTCAACATGCACACAAAGAATAAAAGAACCAAACAAATCCGGATCTTTCTAGAAAAAAATACCTTTTACCACCATATTTGCAAAAATGTTTATTATTATTATTATTATTATTATTATTTAAACTTGATGGCAAGAACATCCCTGAGAATATTTACTTCCTCAAATTTATGGAGTGGTTTTGAACTATAGAAAACTACAGTTCTCCCAGGTCCAGCTTAGTGATTTTTATTTCATTGGATCCCATGAGGGGGCCTTGAATCCTCTCTCTCCCTTTCGGGTTCTCTTACCTGCATGGCCCTGCCACCTTTAAATCCTCTGGATAGTAGATCTTGGGATGGTGATTGGGTGCTGGGGGGCGGGTAGGGTTGGATTCTAGTCTGGGGCCTCTTCCAGGCATAGTGGGTGGGACCCAGAACAGTGCAGCTAAGTTTCCACAGCCTTTTTGATGTGTTGTGTTTTGTTTCCAGTAAGTTTTCCTACTTTTCTTGCTAGGCTGAAACAGAAAAGAAGGGAACAGCCAGGCGAAGGTCACCTGCGGGGGTGGGCGCCCAAGAGCAAGCCCTGGTCGTTGTCCCCCTAATCCGCCTCCCAGTGACCTCACCACCACGGTGCCTTGTAGCTGCTATTTTCCTTTCAGCCCTTTGAGGCTCATAGGGGGAGCAATTCAGCCTAGAAGTCAAACTGCTGAAGGAAAAGGCACTCCGACGGATGCCAGGGGGTCTCGCAGAGATCTGGAGACGCCGGGAGGGATCTAGAGGAATCCGGGTAACGCCGTTCACTGCCGCGCTGGGAATCCGCTTTCCCGGGAGCTCCTGTCCCGCACAGCCTGTTGAGTGGGGCGGAGTAAAAACCCAAGTTCCAGCAAGCACCCCGACTGTGAAGGTGCTCAAGCACAGGTACCTAGAGGGGTGCCCCCTTCCCGCCCCTGACGTTCACCCCCATTTCTGCGTTGGCTGAACGGATCGCAGATGCACATTCCGGAGCTGCTGGCGAAGCGGACACTCAGCCCCAAGGTTGGGGAAGCCTGCGAAGTAAGTGGGTGCAGCGTGTCAAGGGGGTTCAGGCTCTCTCCCGGGCCCGGGCAGGGCTGGCCCGCGGCCACCCAGCAGCAAGCAAGTCCCCGGGCAGCTGGCCTGGGAATCGCTCCCAGCTAGCCTGCCAGCCCCGCGGGGCCGAGCCCCGGTTCCCACGCCGGGGAGGAACGAGGGAGCAAAGGAGCGGCGCCTGGGGCTCAGCTCGGGGCCCGAGGGACCTGGGGCGCCCAAGGGAGGGGGGCCGGGCTGGGTGGGCCCGGGGCCGCGCGGCGCCGGCTGCTGCTGGATCGTTAGAACGTGCGGGCGCGCCCGGGCCGTGGCTCTCCCACGGAGCCCGCAGTCAGTCCCGCCCGCGAAGCGCCTCCGACCCGAGCGAGAAGCCGGGGCGGCCAGGAGACGCGGGATCGTTAGGAAGTGCGCGGGTTGGAGCGGCTGGAGGCCGCCGCGGAGCTGGATCGCGAGTGTCTGTGGCCGGGCCGCGTGGAGGGCGGGCGGGCGGGCGGCGCGGAGGCTGAACCGCACCGGGGAAGCAAACTTCCAGCGAGGCGCAGGCGGCTTGGAGCCCGGGGAGCGAGTGAGTGTCAATGACTTCTCTGTTTTCATTGCAACTGTGGCACTTAAGGGAAACCCGCGGGCTCGGGGAAGGGGGTCCCCACCGGTTCTGTTTGCACCTGCAGTCCTGGGGGGTCTCAGGAGCTGGTCTGTGACGTGTGCGAGGGGCCAGACACCGCCGCCATGTGATTTCAAGCGGTGAATTTCGTGGCTTTGATCTCTGGTTTTCAGGGTTCTTTTTCTTTGCAAGGGGGAAAGGGGGTTTACAACAGCAGAAATAAACCTGGTCTTTCTTCTGTGGCTCCTTTGAAGGGTGACTGGTCCAAAAGCATCTCGATGTTTTGAATTTGTTGTTGAACGGGACTTTTATATATTTATACATATTTATATATTTTTTTCTTATACACATTTATATTTTATATTTAATAAGTATATTTGTATATTATTTATATTTAGAGAGAGGGGTTAAGAGAGGGCTTCATTTGTAACACAGCAGTGATCACAGTACTCATGGAGGTTTCATTGCATTGTCCACTTAACTGGACGGGGCTGTAGAAACATGGCTAACCCTCTGGCTATACAGAAACATTTTGAAGCACTTCATGATAGGTACAGATTCACAGTGGAGAAGTCATCTGTTTTTGTTTTGTTTATTTCTAAAATGGCTTTTTTTTTTTTACTTGAGGAATGGTCATTTCAAGTGCTATCATAAGGAGTGTTAGAAATCAATAATAATATAATAGCAATATCAGAATGCCTCAAATTTCAGTGCCTTCAAATTTGGTTGCTAAAATTCATAAAAAAAGTTCTTTCAAAGGAGGTATATGTGGACCAGCTTCTGGAGCAAAGAAGTTTGTGATACTGCACTCAGACATTTGAGGTGCTGCATTTTGGGGGAGTTAAGCCTGAAATAACTGAAGGGTAGTGGGACCCAATTAAAAAAAATAAATAAAATCTCAGGGGATGGAGAGGCAGTACAAAGGGTTTGCCTTGCACTTTTTTTTTTTTTAACCTGGGTTTGATCCCTGCCATGCCAGAAGTACATACCTGGGTTCTATTCCTGAGCACAGCCAGGAGCATTGCCGTCTGTGGCCCCTAAACAAAAATAAACCTGCCAAACAGACAGACAAGAAAAGAATCACAAAGTTAAAATAAGTGTTTTTCATTAAGTAAGAACCCACTTTATCTGGTCTAATCTGGATTTTCAGGCCAAATCTGGTATTTGTTTGTTGTTTTTTTTTTCCCATAAAGACTGCAGACTTAGGAACAACTGGAGTGGTTGATGTTTTAATAAAAAAGCATTTCATGTATAATCTATGACCTATTTGAGGATCTTTACCATCATATGCCATCATAAAAGAACTTAGGTAGGTAGAATTTGTGCATTTGAAACTTGCAGTGGTTAAAGAGTTGAATACATTTTTCTTATTTTTGTATTATGAGATGTTTTCAAGTATGGCAGAGAAAATAAACGTTTTTCTCTTTTTGAAACCCAACGGAAGAATATGCATGATTGGCATGGTGTTCCTGGTGCTAGTATACATTAATCTCATAAAGATTCTTCTTAGATGTTATGAAATAAGATACATGGGATTATTTTGTCATTTAGAGAATGAGAAAGCACCAAAGGGAAAAAAATGCAATGTAGCAACATCTTGATGATTAATACATATTTGATAATAAAATGCAGTCAATGATTTTATTTTAAGTATTTTCAAAAGTTTTTAATATTATGTAGTAGTAAAAAAGGAAGAGGTGCTAACCAAAATTAAATTATTATTATAAACACATCAAAACATTTGGTGACTGAATGTCAACAGTTTGTCACAAACAGTTCTCAAAAATTTAAAGTATTCATTAACAATTTTGACATTCAGTGTATTACATGGCATTGAATATTTTAGAAATCATAGAAGGTAAATTAAATGTTTTCATTACACTTGAAAATAGTGTGAGTACAAAATAGAGAGTATAGATTTTTAAGTAGTCATAAACAACATGTAATTCTTCAAATCACTAACTTTTTCAACATAAAAATTTTTAAAAAGATAAAACTCATATTATCCTTGAGAAGGATGTTTTCTAAATAAAGAGTAATAAATATATAAGTGATATTTTAAATTTTTTTTTAATTTGAGGCTGCAACTAGCGGTGCTTTTAAAATTTCTGGGATTGTCCCATCACTGCTCAGGGCCAAGAGGGTTCTATTCGAACCCAAGTCCCCTACATGTAAAACCCACAGTCAGCCCAGTAAGCAAGCTTTTAACATCATTAGCATCATTAGTATAAATCAAACCAAAGGTATTATTGATGAAGAAGAAAATTTTGGAGAAAACTAGTTATTCAAAATACTTTGAAATATTTGAAGGGATACTTCAGAAACTGTAATTAGGTTTTGCCAGGAAGTTGTTGAGTGTTTCCATTACATATGTCAGGATATATTGCTTTTTTGGGACATAAGTACTAAATTCTTTTTCTTTTATTTTTTGGATTTGTTTCTGGGCCACACCCTGTAACGCTCAGGGGTTACTCCTGACAATATGCTCAGAAATTGCTCCTGGCGTGAGGGACCATATGGGATGCTGGGGATTGAACCTAGGTCCATCCTGGATCACCCACATGTAAGGCAAACTCCCTACTGCTGTTTTTTTTCCCTCTGGCCCCAAAATACTAATTCTTATACCAAGTATTATAAATGTTATTTAAGCAACTATTTTATGTAGATACATAAAGATATCTTTTCTTTTTAAATTAGAATTTTAAATATTCCTATTATTGACTTAACATTGGGTATCTAGATATATTTCTGAGTATTTATAGTGCCCAAGCATTATTTTTGTTTTGAATATATTTTGACTTGATACAGGAGGATCTCTGAGCTATTTTCAGGTCTGAATAAATTTAGTTGGCTATAGATTATTTGGTGTATATGGGATGGAAGTAATTGTTTGTCTTTATGAGTGCTGTGTCTTTTTGTCTTCCCAAACAGTTTACAAGTGTCTCGCTTGATTCATATTTGTTTCTTTCTCCCAGTTTCAGGCCAATAGACATTATCTTACTGGAGACTTGAGGCTTATGGAATGTGGAAAAAATGTATTTTCTAGATTGGAGTTTAAAACTGTTTCCTCCCACATTTAGCTCCTTAACTAAAATAATAAGTACATCATAAAACTGGAGGTACTTGGGACTCGGTGTCCTTTGCTACAAAGAACATGTGTTTCTCAGTAACTTGGCTTACGTGGAATACTTTCTGGCAATTAAAATCATGCATTGTAAGGAAATTTCCCTTTCAGAAAGTCAAAGATGATCACCACTTCTGCTCACCATAGTGGAAATTAGCAGGAGAGAACAGAGGGCCATGCCTTGGGAATGGGCACCTTGGGCCAAGTTAACTGGGCAAACTAAGGAAAGCTTACTCTTGAGTTTTGTGCCAGATCTGACCTTGCTATGTGCCACATTACATTGAAAGTACAATGGCAGGAGATACCTTTATCTTCTCCCCAAATTGAATAACCTTCAAGATATATAAATATATATATATATATATATATATATATTTATACCAGATTTGAAGTATTTGGCATATAGTGGGTATCTTATCAGATAAAATTTTGTCCCCTTTTAATTATTAAATTATATTGTGGAGGGCCAGATATATATTACAGGGGTTAAGGCACTTATCTTGCATCCTGAGATATAATTCACATTGCAGCATCCCATATAGTTAATCAAATACAACAGGACTCATTCCTAAGCACAGAGCCAAGAATAACCCCAAGGCACACTAAAGTTTGACCCATACCACCTCACCTAACCCAAAAGCACACTGTATGTGTAAGTGTGTGTGTGTGTGTGTGTGTGTGTGTGTGTGTGTGTGTGTGTGTGTGTGTGCCTTGATAGTATAGGTTTGTCTCTTCAAGAAATAATGTAAAGAATAACATTTATTTGGCAGTGATCTTGCATTTTTGTCTTGTTTGGAAAATGACATTATCTGCTCTACTCTCATGAGCCTTTCACCTTGTTCAGAACTCAATGTAAATATTTATCATCTTCTTGCCCAATTGTACTTTGTTTTTCTACATTTGCATCCTTCTCCCTATTACTTACTAGTGTTTATTGAGCTCCTAACATTCCACTCTCATAGAAATATAAAATGTAGAGTTGTTTTATCTTTCTAACATTTACTCAATTTTCATTTTCAGGCACTGCCTTCAGTATTGACATGGTTAACTGTCAAAAGGTTGCATGAATGGGCTGAGCAAATCCTTTTGAGCATTCACTGGGATTTGTTCACAGGGATCTTCTCAGCTTCAGGGGTCTGATTCAGAAAGCTGAGAATTTCCTGTTCTTCTTGGCACCTATCCTTTCAAATAGCTAAAATTACTCAGTACTCACTTAATTTCTCCTACCTCATGATTGTTCCTTCAACACCCAATTTTCACTTTACTTATCACATCAATACTGATGCCTTCAGCCATCAAATGCCTTGTGGCTAGACCTATGTAGTCCTATCTACCTGCTTCACTTTTAGTAGCTTCTGCCTTCCCTGCTGCAAATGCAGCTTAGCAAGTGATATGATTTTCTCTTAATCAACTAAACCAATTCACTTGAATTTAGAATTTATAGTTAATAATGCTAGTGAGTTATTTTTTCTTTTTTGGTGAATTCTCCAGAGGACTGCTTACAGAGTTTTCTAGGTCTACCAATTCACCCCAGTTATCTTCACTCTTTTCACTCCTAGCAGATGATCTTATTTCCAAATTTATGAAGAATATTAGCATAAGTTTAGAAAACTATTCATCATAAATGTAAGAAAGTTTTCTTTTATTTCTCCTGTTCTGTGCAGTGCAGATCTCAAAGTGAGCTATGTTTCTGATCTGTAATATTTATATTTCTTTTATATTACTTATACCAACTTTTAAAACACATACTAGTTCTTTAATCTGTGGTAATAGTCTATACTTTCAATTCATTGTTAATATGCAAGGTTTGAGGGTCTTATTTTTATTAAGGAATGCCCATTTTTCTTAAAAGTTCAGTCTCCAAAGCTAAACATAGAGGAGTTCATTGAAATCATTATATTCCATTAAATATGTTGTATATACATACATATGCATATGTATGTGTGGATATATATGCGTATATATGTGTGTATGTACCACATATATAAATTCTATTATAGATGGTATATATATCATTCAAACTACAGTTTAATTATGCATTTTTGTTTGTTTTGGACCTTTATCTGGCAATACTCAGGGATTGATCCTTGTAGGTCTTGGCGAACTATCTGGGGTACCTAGGTTGAGCTCTAGTCAGTGGTATACAAGCCAGTGTCCTAGAGGATATATGATCACTCTAGTCCCCAATCACGCAATATTTTTGGTCATTCTTCTACAATGATATATTTTATCAATTTGGCTCGAGCCATTTAGAAAGACTTATAGTGAAATATAGAGGTAGCACAGGGGTTTAAGAGCTTGCCTTCAACTTGATTTACAATGGTCAATTTTAACAGCACCAGTAGTGATCCCTGAACACAGAGCAAGCCATATGTGTAAGTCTCCCACTTTCTCAAAGTTAGAAATTAAATGTAATCAAATTATTTTAGGAATTATTTTTGATACATCATTTATATTAACCATTCTTCCCAAGTTAAAGACATAACAAAAATCATATATGATTAATACCCTCATCTAAATGTAAATCTAAAATCTAAATATAAATATGAGACTAAATATAAAATGTTGAATTGGAAGTATATTTGTCAGCATCCAGGATATTTCCTCTTGTTTTCTATGAATTCATGAATTAGTTCTAGCTCTCCAATCAGTTCAAATAATTTATTTTTATGGGAATTCACATTGCTTTGTGTAGCTTGAGTTAGTAGAATGTGACAGGTTTGGTCCTATTCTTCCCCAAAATGCTTTTCACTTTCTGCAGAATAAATATCAAGTCATTCTTTTCTTCAGTGAATAATATTAGTTTAGGTTATGCTGATATATGCCTTGTAACTTTTACTGGCCTATAAGTAATCATACTTTACAATCTGAGTACTTATTTCATTTCATGAAGCTCTCATTGGTGTAGGTCAGGGGGTTACAGGAAGACCATCAAACTCTTTAGCCAAAGTTGTTAGAGCTTATCCTTTCTTTTTTGAATATTTATATAGTTTGTACTCTGTTACCCCTTTACTACATCATAATATTTAAAAAGATTTAGCTATTTACTTGTCCCCTTTAGCAACACCTTGGCAAATATAATTTCTCCAAATTCATGTTTTTGAATTTATTTTAAATATTTAGGAACAAGCTATATTTTGAACCTTGAATGCATTGTCTTATTATTTGTCTTTTTTTTTTTTTTTGGCCAGTATGACTATTCTTTTCTTGAAGAATGGAGAGAAAACAAGGAGGCTGAGGGTAGTTCTTTCCCTAGTCATGTATTCTCATTGGAACTTTCCCAGCAACGTATTTTTCCTGTAGTTTATAAAAATACCACTATCCCTTTATCTGGAAATAATTTCAAATTTTATAATGTAACCAATTAAATTTATGATTTTTTGAAGTTTAGTTTATATCTTCTGTTTAACAATATTCTGCTCAGATGTCACTTTTGGGGTATTTCTCTCAGTAGTTTATCATGGATAATGCTTGTTACAGGGGGAAGTGGTAACAAAGCTTATGAAACGGTCGATGGCTGGAAGGAATTTAGTCTGCATGTGGAAAAAACAGAATCTAGAAATAGTCTTAAAACTCTCACTCTTAACACTGACCTCTATGATTAGTATATGTAATGTGGGTTTATACATTCTCTGGGACTTCAAACAAGGGAGCAAGTTCTATAGAATTGCCATACTGAAGAAGATACATGAGAGACTGTCCTGGAATTGGTGAGTGTTCGAAAACCAACCCTGGACTTTTCAGTTCATAGGAACTGTAGGCTTTAAATAGAGGGAAGAGTGGGAAGAGCTGTCATGGTCGAGAATGTTTTAATGAGGGAGGGGAGAGAGTGAGAGAGAGAGAGAGAGAGAGAGAGAGAGAGAGAGAGAGAGAGAGAGAGAGAGAGAGAGAATAAGGGAGAGTGACACAGAAGAATAGAGAAAAGAAAAGGACAACAATTTTATACTATTTCTTGGTGGAAAATACTACAATCTCCTCTCCTTTTCTACCTTTCCTTTCTTCGATCTTTAAGAGCTCTTTGTCTGAAAATCCCAAACTCTGTTCTACTCTGAAAAAACTTTCTCTTAATTTTCCCATCCAAAAGTGAGGGCCTTATGATTCCCTGAAACTCTCTGTACTTTTCCTATCATGTTATTATGCTATACTAGAATCACTTGCTAAATTTTCTCTTTTTCCCATTAGACTAATGCTCTGTGGGAGGACATGCTATTTCTGTTTAGTTCTTGTTCTATTCACAGACATCTAATAGATACGTTCCATGGGCAATAAACTCTCAGTAAACTGTGATATGATATAGTCTCCCATAGCAATAAGGTTGTGTTATTCATAAAAACTATTTAAGAAAAAGAGAGTTTAGGTTACAATAAACCAGTAATTAGGCTCTTTTATTTCTTCTCAGTAATGTGAAACCATTTTCTTTTATTGAGGTTGTGGAAAAGGTTTGTTATTTTAAATTAGAACTTCATAAATTAGTTCAACACATTCTGTATGATATGCTTATACATAGCTAGGAAATTACTTGGATCTTTACCTTCCATCAAATGCTCCATTGGTAAAGTTAAGAAAACCTCTTCCCTAAACATTTAATGCTTTTATTAGAGAATATTTGTTATTAAGTTAGTCTACTTTTATGTACTTTTATGCTATCAGCTGTCTGTCTCTACTCAAATTTTTAACATTTTCAGCTATAGATATATCCTATGTAGCAAAATTATATGTAATTTATATATTATTACATTTATAAAATATTGAGAAAAAATTATTTTTATCTTTATTTTTGGGTCACACACAGTAATGCTCAGGGTTACTCCTGGCTATGAGCTCAGAAATCTCTCCTGGCTTGGGGGACAATATGGGACTTTGAGGATGAACCGAAGTCTATCTTGAGTCAGCCGCATGCAAGGCAAATGCCCTACCGCTGCACCATTGCTCTGACTCCGGGAAGAAATTCTAATGATATATGAGTATCATGTAATCTTAATTAAGATAGTTCATTTTTTTCACTATTCAGAGGGTTATAGTGTAACAAGGAAGAATTTTTCATATAGTACATACAAATTATATATATTGCATAATATACAAAGAATTCGTATAAACATAATATTGTCCATATTTGTTATATCAAGACTTAAAGTAGAATATACTTTTTACTGTAATCACTCTAGATCTTGTCAATTTAATTACCAAAAGTCAATTCTCCCAATTAAAACCCTTTGGATAATATTTCACTTATTAAGTATCTTGAAATATTTGCTATTAACTGAATATAAGTAATATTCCTCATTGCCAGCTTCTCCCACAAATAAGAATTTAATGTGCCACTGTTGTATCAAATAATTAACGATGGGGCTGGATGGTGGTGGATGCCATTCCAGGCCACGTGGCTCTGCAACCCCATCCAGCCGGGGTAATTGGCGTAATCAAGACTCACTCACAGGCAGGCCTCAGGAAGCATTAACTTTATTCATGCCCTATTCACCACATGTGTGTGGCCTATCTCATAACCTTTTAAGCATTCAACCATTCTAGGCTACCCTGCGTCTTAACCCTTTCAGCCATCTTCCCTTTGGCCTCCATCCTGGTCCAAGACCAGAAACAGAGACCCCAAAGCCAGCGAGCTCAGCAGGGCCAAAAGGGGCGAATTCCCTCGGTTCAAGGCTTATCTAACTTTTTCCAAGACCCCTCCCAGGAATGGGCCGGGTCTTGCAGGTAAGGTCACACCTAATATTCGGTTCCCAAGACCCCTCCCAGAAATGGGTGAGTCTTAGGTATCTACACCAAATCCAGGGTCTCACCAAGGTATACCAACATGCCACAACTTACATCAACTTCAGATTCATTTTTGTGACAAACACAGCATAGTCCTTTGCTAAAAAGAAAGATAAACAGTGGTTTGAAGAGAGCTGAAAAATTTCTTTTAGGGGAGTGTTTTCACATTCCTATCTGGGCTGAGGACTTATTCCTGCTACTGCCTTCATGGATCAGTCCTGGCTGGGCCTGAAGCACCATGCATGGTGCTGAGGATTGAACCTAATATAAAGCTTATTGATATACTTTATACTTGGAGGGGGGGAGTAATCAACTCTAATTGCAACTGCCAACTGCCTTCACCATCTCTTTTTTCTCTCACTTCCTTTGAAGATCATCCTTCCTAAGACTCAGTTACTATCTGCAACTCCCCTGCTGAGGTCATGAGAAAGATGTTAGTCTATTAAGGAATCTCCCACTGCCATGGGAACTTTTTCTGGAACATGTCCTGTCATATGTCCCAGAATCCTATGAATTCATTCAATTATTTGATTGTATTCTTAGGATGCCCAGGACAGATATTAATTTATAAGAACAATATAATCTTACATGGACAATAACAGGAGAGAGACAGAGCATATAAGATATAGATAAGAAAATGCAGATAAAAGAGTACTTTGGAAAGTGATGTGGTATGCCAATTGGAAGACACTAAAAGAATGGTGAGAAAGTTCTAAAAAAGACTAATTTTCACACTTTTGTGATCTATTAATTTTCTTCATTATTGGGGGTAGTTAAAACATTTTTCTTTACCAACAATTTGTGAGCCAACTGAACCAGAATTCAATTAGGATAAATACTTGTGCAAAATTAAGTTATAATTCCTGTCTTACTATTGGGTTGGCTTCAGTAGGGTAAATTTATAGTTTTATGTTATCATAGTCTTCCTAAAGAAAAATATTACTGCTTTCTCCTAAGACACTAAACACTGTATTTACACAAACGTCACCAGAATATCTTATGACCAGTAATGGCTTTCACTTCCCCTTTTTAAACTTCCTGTGAAGGCAATTCTTTGAACCTGATTGGTTGAGTACATGTATTACTATCCTACCCTCACCTAGAATAAACAAGTAGTCTCCCCAAAGTTGCTCCCAGAGGGTTTGATTTGAGACTCCTTGCACCTATCCTCTGCCTTCCCACTCCACCCTAAGTGGTCCCTCTCTGGCTTGGTTGCAAACTTGCCCTGGATCTGACTTCATGTTTAGTTACTGTATGAAATTAAAGAAATGTTGCCGCTTGTGATGTATCAAAAACTATTTTAAGTGATATGGGAATGATTTAATAATTGTAGCTTTGGGGTAGAGAGATAGAAAAGGGGTAAAGCATTTGAGGCTTACTCTGGTTCAATCCTTAGCATGACATATGGTCCCTTGAGCGCTTCCAGGAGTGATCCCTGTATCCAGAGACAAGAGTAATTTTTGAGCATCTCCAGTTGTAGCTCCAAAACCAAAATAATGATGATAATATTAATACTTGTTATTATTACAATTATAATAATTTTAGCTTTAAGTTAATTAGTCTTCCAGCAGCCACAATTTAGGACCTAAATCTGCCACCTCAGATAATGCCATCCTTCTAGGTGAACACTTCATTACAGTCAAATTGCCTTCACTGTAATTTGTTATTTTACTTGTTTTTGTTTCTCTACCTTTTGCATTTATAGCTTTGACCCTTAGAAGGCCTTTTCTAAATTTCTTGCTGTTTCTTATTCTACAAGATTTCTCTTAAGTCCTTTGTTTTTCCAGGAAATGTTTACAAAAACACCATTTCAAGGTTTAGTTCTTTCTCGCTGTTACATTCTGCGTGATAGCTCACACTAACATTAATGCATAGGTTTGATTCTGTCCACCCTTATTACTGCTGGATATATTTCTGAAGGTTTTAGTTTAAGCAATTTAAAAAAGTTTGCTCAGAGTATCTTCAGTTTATATAAAAGGAATCTTATAGTGTGTTAATTTGGATATGTGGTATCAGTTACTCAACATCAAAATTTTAAGATTTAGCTTTGTTGCATGGACTTGCTAATAATAGTTCCTTGTATCAATGGCATTCACATGATGAAAGATTTGAAAGGTCTCTAATTTATTTATTTTTGTTCATAAAACTTCTATGAATATTTTCACATTTTTTAAATAAATAAAATTTATTTATAAAATAAAATTTGCATATTTTGTGGTAAAAATGAGAAATATAATGGATGGTATGAAATAACATGTTTAACATTTTTTTAAAAAAATGACATATGGTACCAGAGAGATAAAAATGTGGATAAAGTGTTTTCTTGCATGCAGTTAACCTGGATTTGATCTCCAGCACCACATATGGTGCTCTGATTCTTGAGAAGTAAGCCTTGAGCATCCCTGACTGTGTGACCCAAAAGCATAATGAGAGAAAAGAAGGATGTTAAAAAGGAAGGAAGGGAATGATGGAAGGAAGGAGGGAAGAAGAGAGGGAGGGGAGGGGTGGGAGGAAGGAAAGAAGGAAGAAGGGAAGGAAAAACTGAAATACTTATATAAAATGGTTGCAACTTCATAGATTTCTATCACCTATGAGAATTTCTCTAAGTATTCCAGTTATTCCTCATCTTAATACTACTGCCATTGTTAAATATTGTGTCCGACATGGAGATATGGGAATCATTTTCTTCACTCCAGATAACATTGAACATAGATATCTCTCTATATATATAGAGAAAGAAACAAGTTATATAGGTTCTGTGGGAAGAGTCTCCAAATTTTAATTAATGTCACTTTCTATTACTTTTATAGTATAAAAGTCCTATAGTATTGTTTTCCTTAGTTTTTAATTATTTTTTGTCTTTTATGAAATATTGTGATTAATTTATGAATGTCTGGTAAACAGTTGGCTGAAATTCAGAATTGGATTGTACTGAATCTATAGAAATCAATAGAAAATATTGATACCTTAATAGATCTTAGTATATCTTTATATTTATATATAATGGATACATAATGTGTATAATATATGCCTTTCTTACCAGTGTACATAAGCAACAGGATACTTTCCAGTCTTCAGTATCCATTCAAACTTGCAATTTCTCAGTTGGTTCGTGTCCATGTAATCTGTGTTCAGTTAGACTCTATAGTTTTTCCTCACTCTACTTTTCCCCCTCATTCTCCTCACTCTACTTTTAATTTCTTTCAATTTATCTCTACTCTTCTTATTAGAATTTATCTAATAAAATTGTAAATGCATTTCTAATTTAAAAGTCAGTGAACACTTCCTTCTATTACAGATCGAACTTCCTGCCACAAAATCCATAGGGTGAACCTTAACTCCAATGTGATGATATTGTTAGTTGAGACATTTGGGAGATTTTAGGTTTACATGAAATTACATGAAGGTGACACCCTCATGAAAAGATAAGTGTAGGCTATTCTAAGAAGTGACATCAGAGCAGTCACACTTTCTGTCCCCCTCACTCCCAACCCTCTCCTTTCCAATCACATAGCCAAAATGTGATCCCCTGCATGTTGTAAAAGCCTTCACCAGGACAAGAGACTGACCTGACAATGGATGGAACATCCAGGCTCAAACAAGTGAATTTCTGTTTCCAATCATCCAGTCTCAAGTATTTTGACAATCCAGACTGACTTTATCCTTTTTTCCTACACCCCAAATATGCTTCTTTTTGAACATGTGCCCTTTCATTTTATATTTTTATTCGTGCAGTTTTGGATTTCTGTTGCTTTTTTAAAGCATTTGCATTGATATTCCATGGCTTACAGTGGTATTCATAATAATATTTCATGTGCATAATTCCAGCACCTTGTCCATCATTAATGTTACTTACTGTTGCTTTTTCTGGGGGTGGTACACCCATTGACGCTCAAGGTTTATTCCTAGCTATATGCTCAGAAATAGCTCCTGGCTTGGTGAAGGGAACCATATGGAACACCTGGGGATCGAACTATTGTCCATCCTAAGCTAGCGCTTGCAAGGCAGGTGCCTTACCTCTAGCACCACAGTTCAGGCCCCTGTTGCTTTTATCTTAGTCGTGTCATCCTTCTATAATTCTATTTTTGCTTACTATTTTACATTTTATTTTGCTCTGAAATTAGGGTCACTTGTCTCTGTGCTGAAAAGTCCCATTGAAACCAATGAGAAAATGCACTTTGCTAAAAACTGTTTTCTCTGAAATTCTCATATATAAATATTTCCCTTGGCTTTCTGCATGCAGCCCATTGATTTTGGATAAATCCAATTGAACTTCTGATTTGAATGACTTCGTGCCTTACAAAGGACCACAAACACCACCAAAAAAAAAAAATGGAGCCTAACTAGGGAGCATTGAATAGACTTAGACTCCAATTTTTAAATACATTTCTACTCTCTAGTCATTCATGGTCCAAATATTCAAAAAATTCAACACTACCCTTCTCCAGCCTACTTCTGTGGCATCTTTTTGTTTTATTTTGTTTTGTTTTTTGTTTTTTTTGCTTTAGGGCCACACCCCGTGATGCTCAGGAGTTACTCCTGGTTATACGCTCAGCTCAGAAATTGCTCCTGGCTATACACTCAGCTCAGAATCGCTCCTGGCTTGGGGGATCTATCTAACCATGGTCCTATCTAGGTCAGCCTAGGTCAGCCACACTCAAGGCAAACACAGTATCACTCCTGCCCCCTGTGGCATCTTTTTATTCATGACCCCATTATCTTTCCACACAAAACCTCAAGTCATTTTGTTCATCAGATCTAGTTTCTTGCAATATAATGAAAATTTAATTTTATAGTATCTCTGGTACTCAGTCTTTCCTGCCCCCTCACCACAGTTTCCTTTACTGCATGCATTGTTTTCCTTTGATGGCATGAACTTTGACTAATGTCATTATATTCATACTTTAAACATTTGCAATGGGAATCATATTTTGTACATGCCAAAAAGCTTTCTTTCATTATCCTTTTACTTACACTGTTTAAGAGTATGATTTCTTAGAATATCAATGACCCTCCAGCTAAACTGATTCTCCACTTTTTATTATGGTCAATTATAAAAATTAAATATTCATATAACCCATCCAGACTTGGAAGAAAATTTAAAAATATTTCTCCTCAGTAAATTAAAAATGTATTAACATTTTTCCACAATTATTCCAAAAATTTTCTCCTTTGGTTCCTTAGGATTGGGAGTGTTGGGTTAAATGGTAAAATCAGAAGGTCTGATTCATAATGCAGTTTTCTTCTCTGTCAACATTAACCTAGCTGAAATTTTCCTACTTTCATTTGTATCAGTCTTTTCTCTAAGACTTTAAAAGAAAATCAGAGAACCAGTTTATTTTTTCTTCTTTATAAAGGATCTTTATGTAGAGATACCCATTGTATTTCTAGTTGTCTTTAAATTTGACTTTGACTTAAACCCCCTGAGGCTCAAAGTAAAATATTACAATGAACTATTTCTTTCAAGGTCACAAGGATTCCAAAAAGATCTCATACCTGTATTTCTGGAATATCTACACTTACTGCCTTAATTAATGTTTCCTACATTCAACTGGAAATTTGAGGTTACATTTTCTTTTGTCTTTCAAAGAAAATGAATCTTTGTTTTTCCAGGTTTTATCTTTTGCTGAAAGAGCTTGTATAATAATCACTAGGTTCCATAAAAAGTGCCCTTTTTCTCAAGGCCACCTCAATTTTAACTCTGTAATCAGAGTTAGTATATTCATTTCTTAATGCTGTCACTCATTGGTAGTCATCAAACCATGATATTTTGGCTACACATCTATTTTTTGTGTGTTACATATACAGAAACAAACATGTACAAAATGCCTACTCATGCAATCTTCCCCATAGAACAAGACACAGACCTCAGCAAATCTATTCTATAAAAGGGTAAGGTGGCAAATATATCAAACTTGGCTAACCTTGTGGTTTCAAAATTACTCTATTTTGTAAAGTAGTTCAAAAATATGAGCCATAAACAATACATAAATGAACCTGTAACTCTTTCACTTTGTTTTTTTGTTTGATTTTTGTTTGGGGGTGACACACCCTTTGATGCTGAGGGGTTGCTCCTGACTATGTGTTCAGAAATTGCTCCTGACTTAGGGGGACCATATGGGACACTGGGGATCGAACAGCAGTCCTTTCTAGGCTAGCACTTGCAAGGCAGATGCCTTACCTCTAGTGCCACCTCTCTGGCTCTCCCTTCTACTTTCAACACCTCACATCTGATACCAAATGCATAAATCCTCTTCACCAAGAAATTTCCCAACACCAGCTATATGTCCCAAAATTATATTATTTATCTGTGATTTATATGAAAGTAATTGTACCAAATTTATAGCTTAATCCAATAATATGCTGCACTTGAGATGTCAATCAAAAGTTAAGGTCTCTGCTACTTCTGTCCAACTGATATATGTATGTGTTCCATGATTCCCTCTTTTGGTACCATAATATGCATAGTAAATGGTAAAATTCAGCAAAACAGTTTACTTGCTATGTTGCTAATTTATTATAAAATGCTACAACTCAGAAACCATCACATAGAAGACATGCACTTGCTAATGTATGGAGAATGGCAAATCCTTTTCCTCTCCAGGACTGTCCCTGCTGGTGAGATTGTAAGTCTCAAATTGTTATTCATTACCAGCATCAAGCTCTTGCTCCAGACTCTCCAGCAACCTTCATCTATCCACTAACCTCTTGGCCTACACAAAGCCATTTGTCATTTTCGTGAGTCCGAGGATTTTAGGAGCAATTACTCTTTAGTACCTTGAAACAAGGGCAGAGGTCTAATTTGTATATCTTCTCTTACAATTTGGCTGTGTTCCCATGAAATTTTATTTATAGACACAAATTTAAATCCCATATAATATTCATGTATCATGAAATCTGTTGGTTTTAATTTCATCATTTGACAACTTAAAGACCATTTTTAAATTGAAGTCCACAAATAGCAGGCTGGTTGGGTCCAGAGCCTTTGCTTGCTAATCCCATCCCAGAGTCTTGAGTGCCCCATGTTTTCAGTGTTGCTCTAGTATTGTCAGGTGCTCCATGCCTGCCATCTCAACTGGGCATTTCCTGACCTCCCACCATCATCCACACATTTGTTTTCTGTCTTTCTTTACGCCCCCCCCCCCCATTTGTTGCCCTTTGTCCAGGCAGTTCTATATTTCCAATTTGTTCTGCATTAGGTTGGAAAAGATTTGTCTCCACAAATCCTTACAATCCTTCAATTTTCTTATTTCCAATGTCTACATTAGAAGAATTATGAGGTCTCTTTTTTCCTAGAAACTTCTTTTTAAATATGACAGGTGTCAACTCCAATAATTTTAATTTGTGTTATTTAGTGGTGAATTCTGTGTTTGAGGGTTCATTTCATCTTGCTATAAAAGAAGAAACCGTTTTCTAAAGGGCAAGAGGGATTTCTCCCATCTGCTTTCATCTTTCAAGGGGAGAAAGTTTTCCTTAGAACTATAAAGCAAAAACAACAAAAATCACTAAATCCAATTTATAATTCTAGCCACTTTCATTAAATAGGCTATTCAATAATTAGAATCTAAAGCCTTATTCCTTAACACACTTTCTGAATATAAAATACCTTAAATCAGGGGCCAGAGAGATAGCATCGAGGTAAGGCATTTGCCTTACATGCAGGACAGTGGTTCGAATCCTGGCATCCCATATGGTCCCCCGAGCCTTCCAGGAGCGCTTTCTGAGCATAGAGCCAGGAGTAACCCCTGAGCACTGCTGGGTGTTACCCAAAAGCCAAAACAAACAAACAAAAAAACCAAAACAAACAAATAACCCCCCCCAAAGAAAGAAACCTTAAATCAAGGATATTTTTAAAATTAAATAGCCATGAGATACAGAATTAAAAAGTTATTGATAGTTGAGAGTTTCCTGTTTCTGTTTTTTGGGGGGCTCACACCCACTCAGGAATTACTTCTGGCTCTGCACTCAGAAGTCACTCCTGGCAGGCACGGGAACCATATGAGATGCCTTGATTCAAACCACCATCCACCCTAGTTCAGCTGTGTGCAAAGTAAATGCCCTACACACTATACTGTCTCTCAGGCCCTGATAGTTGAGTTTGTCATAAATGTTCCAACACCATCCCTTCACCAGTTCAGTGTTTATTTCCCCACATCCATTCCGTCTGTTACCCTCCCATCTCCCTCATCTCCAGTCAGCCTCTATGATAGACACTTTTCCTCCCTCCCTCCCTTCCTCCCTCTGTCTCTCTTCCTCTGTCTCTCTCTCTCTCGTGCTCTCTCTCGCTCTTTCTTTCTCCCTCTCTTTCCCTCTTCTGTCTCCCTCCCTCTCTCTGTCATCTGATTGCTCTCACTCTTGCTCTATTCCTCACCTAGTTTTCCCTTTTAGATACTATAGTTTGCAATGCTATTACTGAAGAGGCATCACTTTATTTTTTATCAGTTCCCAGTTTTTGCCAAGAGCAATCTTCTTTATTTTTTTTTAATTTTTTGCTTTTTGGGCCACATCCGGTGACACTCAGGGGTCACTCCTGGCTATGCTTCAGAAATCGCTCCTGGCTTGGGGGACCATAGGGGACGCTAGGGGATCGAACCAAGGTACGTCCAAGATCGGCCGTGTGCAAGGCAAACACCCTAGTGCTCAGGCCCCCAGAGCAATCATTTTTGTTTGTTTGTTTTTTGTTTTTTTTGAACTACACACGGTGACGCTCAGAGGTTACTCCTGGCTATGAGCTCAGAAATTTCTCCTGGCTTGGTGGACCATATTGGAGCCCAGGGAATCAAACCGCAGTCCTAGGCTAGTGTGGGCAGGACAAACGCCTTGCCCCTTGTGCCACTGCTCTGGCCCTTGGAGCAAACAATTTTAATTATTATTGTCATAGTGGTGCCTTCTCTTCCTTCACTACACTCTGTCTCCCACATCATTTCTATTGCACTAGGGTATTTATTCTCATACTACTTTTTTTTTAATATCCTACAGATGAGTGATAATTCTGTGTTGGTCACTCTCCCACTGACTCATTTTACTGAGCATAATACTCTCCATATCCAATCATGTATAAGCAAATGCTATGACTTCATTTTTGCTTATTCTATTGTATAGATGTACCATAGTTTTCTTTACCCTTAGCAGATGGGGAGTGAGTAAATAATTTCTTTGTTTCATGAACAGTTTTTGTATCCTAGTCTTCATTTCTTTTGAGGTGCAAAAACTTTTTACTTTTCTTTTCTTTGTTTTTTGGGTCACACCCGTTTGATGCTCACGGGTTACTCCTGGCTATAGGCTCAGAAATCACTCCTGGCAGGCTCGGGGACCATATGGGATGTCAGGATTTGAACCACTTTCCTTCTGCATGCAAGGCAAATGCCCTACCTCCATGCTATCTCGCTGGCCCCTCAAAACCTTTTTAATTTAATGTAGTCTCATTTGTTTATCCACCTGCTTTATCTGTGCTGTTTCATGCTAAGGATGTCTTTTTACTCATACTTGGGTACATCCTGCCTTGTATCTCAGATGTAAATACAATCTTTGAATAGTCAAAATGTTGGAATTATCAGTAATCACAAAAAATAAATGTTGTCTCTTCTTAATTTACTTCAAATGCAAATATCTTCTCTTTATCAAAGCTATAAAAACCTGAAATCTTAGCTTAACTAGTAAAATGTTTAATTCCATTTTTTTCTTTTTAGGGCCATCCTAAAATTTTGGAATGATTAAAATATTTTTTTGTGCTTGGTTTAAGTTTTGGAGAGTCTCCCAGATCTACTCAGAAATTTTTGTTGGCTTGGTGCTCAGGGACCACTCTGGTGGTGTTTGAGGACCATTTGTGGTGATAAGGAATAAACCAAGTTGGTTGAATGCAAAGTAAATGCCTTGTCCACTGCACCATCTCTCTGCCATGTTGACAAGTTGTTTTTATATGTACCTTTTTAAATATACTGTAGTTAAGTAAAGGTTTAAATTTTTGTCTTCTAATTTTTAATAGTAATAGTTTAATAGTAATAGTTTTAAAGAAATGTACTTCAGAAATATGCTAGATGGAAGAGAGAAAGAGGGAAAAAGAAAGACAAAAATTGAGAGAGATGTTTAAAAATTGCCTTCTTCATAAAAGAAAAAGTAGAGAATACACACAGGTTAAAATGTAGAACAATATTCATGGTGGAGTGGAGAATAAGTCTGTATTCTAGTATTTTACTAAAACTATTGCAATCAAATTTATTTGATAATGGTAATGTATAAGGTAAAACTAAGATAGAAAGGTACTGTTCTGTCTGTGAGCTTTTATTTTTTGTGATCTAATTAAAAACACACTATTGACATTGGCATTATTTTCTAGTATCAATCAATGTTCTTCTCGTGGAGAATGTTTTCTATATTTTAGGATGCTACAGACTTTCTTCTATAGGGCAGAGTTTTCCTAAATAGTAAAGAGATTCTGTGATCAAAGTCACTGTATGATACTGGATCATTCTGAGAATATAGAATCAATGTATTAATCATTTGTCTTGTCACTTTTGATAGCCTGAGTGTCTTATAGGATTCCCAAGGCTGTATTTCCTCTCAGTTTCTATACACTCATTTTATAGGTGAGATACAAGAAGCTCAGTGAGGCTAGGAAACATGCCCTAGAAAACAACTATTGCTAAGTAGTTAGCAAGTGAATATTACAGGGCCAGAATTAGAGTACATTTGGTAGGGAATTTGCCTTGTATTCAGCTGACTTTTGTATCCCTTATGGTCCTTGCGCTTACCAGCAATAATTCTGAGTACAGAAGCAGGAGAAACCCCTGGCACTTCCAGGTTCATCACCCAAATAAATAAACAAAAATTAACATGACAATCAATATTTACTTATAAAAAGGGATCAGGGCATTTCTTTGTCCTTTAGAAAGATAGGTTTATTTACTCAGAATATATTTAGAAGGTGTTACTGTGATTTTCTCTGTTTGCCAGAGAAAACTGTGAAGTAAAGTGAAGTTTGAAGTGAAGAGCAAAAATTACAGCTTCCTAAGGTCATAGCACTTGATCATTATAGCCTGAAATTATAATGGCTCACTGACTTGACACAACACACAAGTTGAGCCTAGCACCTACACTGGTGAGAAATTATATCTCCAA
Organism: Suncus etruscus; assembly: GCF_024139225.1. Taxonomy (NCBI): domain Eukaryota; kingdom Metazoa; phylum Chordata; class Mammalia; order Eulipotyphla; family Soricidae; genus Suncus; species Suncus etruscus. The sequence goes on along the minus strand of NC_064850.1, from coordinate 106,924,816 downwards.
TAAAGAAGCTTCCTTCATGGTATTATTGTTCCTCTTCATGTATTTGTATGACAATATAGAGAGATAATGCAAGATATACTTATATATTTTTTCAGACACCAAAAATCATTAAAGAGTAGAGAAAATAGTGGGTAAGTGTATCCATGAATTTTTATGATTCCAAATATATTATTTTAGACCAACCTGACTTATGAAAATTAAAAAAAGAATGAAAGCTTTTGAGTTACCCAATTTTTTGGTACACATGAAAGTCATGGGCTAGGAAGTTAACTTGATCCCCAGTGCCACGAGAGTCCTTCTTGCACAATCATATGTCCCACTGGAGATCCCTGCTGAGTATACTGGAAGTGGTCCAGAATGGAATGGATGTGGTACAAATATAGGCTGCTACTGTACATTGATAGCATTTTATTTTTCCGTTTGTTTTTGTTGTTGTTGTTTTTTGGCCACATCAGGAAAAGTTCAGGGTTACTCTTGGCTATGCACTCAGAAATCATTCCTGTCTTGGGGGACCATATGAGACTCGGGGGATCAAACAGCAGTTGGTCCTAGGCTAGCCTGTGCAAGGCAGATGCCCTACTGCTTGCACCACTGCTCCAGCCCCAAGCATCCTATTTTTTAATTGTGTATGAGTCAGTTACATTATAGCATGTATGTGAAAATAGATGGAATTAGATATGATTAAAAAGAATCACATCACTTATATTTTAGTAAATATGTTTTAAAATGACTAAGTCTCTGTAAAAAATATTTTAACAATGAAACTATCATAAGAAAGATTAGAATAGGGGCCAGAGTGGTAGTGAAACAGTAGGGCACTTTCCTTGCACATGGCTAACCTAGGACAGACCTGGGTTCTATCTCCAGCATCCCATATAGTCCCCCAAGCCAGGAGCAATTTCTGAGTGCATAGCCAGGAGTAATACCTGAGCATCACTGGGTGTGGCCCAAAACCAAAAACGAACAAAAAAGAATGATAGGATTAGAAATGGAGTGATGTACAGCAGGTAGGGTGTTTGCCTTGTATACGGCCAAACTGAATTCAATCCGTATTCCATATGACCCCTTGAACCTGTCAAGAGTGATTGCTGAGTGCAGAGTGTATAGTAACCCCTAAGCTCCACTGGGTGCATTCCCCAAAACAAAAATTAATGAACAAAAAAAGAATGTTGGAAATTGTCTTATAGTTTTTAAGATCAAATATTGAAACTTTTATCCAGTTTTCATGATCAGTATGTCCTTCTTATCATAAAAATAATGCTATTTAATTTGAAGCAATTTTAAATGCTGATTTTGATTTTTAATTTTGATAATTATAACATTAGAGAAGTTTTAATGCATAAATATTTAGTACTTTGAGTCCTGGAGGTTTTGATTTTTATTTAGTGGAAATTATCTTATAAATATTTTTTATATACAAGAATATATATTCTATTCTTAGAATAAAATACAGTTCAGTTAGAAGCCCAGAGGATAAAAGGAAGGTAAGTTTTAACATTTCAAATTAGTTCCTCTCTGGCCTGGCCCAAGGTCTCATAAATTAAGATATTAGCAAGAAACCAAGTTTCCTATATGAAATTTTCTTTACCTAAGGGAACAGATTTCTAGCTCTAGGGACTAAGACTAACATCCTAAGGTTTGGTTTTGATAGATATAAACGTGTATAAAAGGTTACAGAATCTATAGTAAAATTCAATAGCCCAATACTATTCTGGCCAAAACTTTTTGGAGTGTATATTAGTTAGCAGGTATTCAAAGTATCCAGGGCAAGTCCCTGAAGCAAAGCAATCTTTTTTTTGTTACAAACTGCTATGGCATTCAAAGACAAGAAGAAGAGAAATTGTTTTGATACTAAATCTTCCAGGTAAAGAGAAATTTAATTGAGGCTATATTTTTTTCTGTAAATATGCAACAAAAGGAAAAATAATTTTAAGCCAAATAATATGAAGGGAATATAATGTCAGTACCATAACACGAATCTCAGAAATATTTTCAGTGATCCATGCAGAGGAGTAAAAAATATTCGAGATGATCTTCTGGTTAAATATTTCTGGGGGGTATACGAAATAGCCATCCATGCTAAGGATTTAGCAAGCCTTCTGTTCATGGCCCTCATAGATATGCAGAAATTCCTATTGATGGTGTGATAGGAATCATTCCTGGATCTCTGGGAATCATAAGGGATACTGAAGATGGAATCAGGATTGACTGTGTGCACAGTAAGCATCTTCTCCATTGTACTATTTCTTAGACCTCTATACTTATTTCCAAAATACTGTTTTTTGTGGAGAACTGAAGTCATTTTCTTGTCTAGGCTTTTGAAAGTGATTTTCTCTGATACGAACTGCTTTTTGTTTCTCTAATCAGCTATGCACTGAGAAGAGCAGCTGATTGAACTAGCTAGGAATTTTTCGCTTTGCATAATAGTCATCACAATTGTGGTTGAACATTTGCTGTATTTCTGGCAAACAAATGCAAAGCAAATATAGGTTCCCAAGGTATTAGGAACATGTACATCTGTTTCATAATGTAATTACATAAGTTGAGCAATGAAAATGCTAATTAGCTTGTTTACACATATGCAATTCAATGAGTCTAACCACTTACATGATCTTAAAAAGTAAGCACAATTTGTTTTCTGTTACTGTTTATATTTTAATAAAAGACATATTTGGGGCATATGTGTTGCTGTACCTAGCAGTGCTTGGAAATTACTCTTGGGTTAATGTTCTATATTATTCATAGTCATGCTCAGGGGAATGTTAGGTGAATGGAATCCAGGCCTTATATATTGAAGGATACACTCAGTCCCATTGAGTTATCTTTTTGGCTCCAACAATTAAGTACATTTTGCAAAATTATACAATGTAATACAGGAGAAAAAAGTTTGATGAACGACTTACTTATTTCCTGCTAAAGAGACTAATTAGGAAGATGAAAATAAAAATTGAAATGTTTATAGACAAAAATTGATCTCTAGTTATAATAAAAGAATATTATTTGATAGATTTTTGTTTTATAAACTATTTTATAAGCTCAAGTTCAATACTAAGATTCTTAAAAAGTATCAAAATAACTTAATTTAGGAAGCAATTATCTGTCTTCATCAGATCTAGCCTTTCCTGTACCGTATTTATTTGAGTATAACGTGCAGAATTTTCTACCAAGAAAAGAAATCAAAGTTTGGGTACCCGTTATAAATGAGGGCTGGGGTGGGGCGGCAGTGGTGGCCGGTCCTATGAGGGCGCAGGCGAATTGTGAGTTTGCACTGCCCTTTTCCAGGCTAAGAAAAAAAAAAAAAACAACAAAAAAAACTCAAGAAACCTGGCCTATCTCTCGTGATTTGGTTCAAACATCATGGCAAGACATACCAAAAGAAATGATCATCAAGAGTTTTTTGAAAACAGGCATCAGCAATAAGATGGACGGACAGAAGACGAACTGCTGTGGAATTCAGACTCAGAAGAAAGCGAAGAAACTGAGAAACAGATGTTCAGGCCAACTGGGACACTGATGAAAAATTAACTCGAGAAGAATGGGAACAACTCTTTAGTGTATCTAAGGATGAATCTGACTTGGAAGCATTTTAAATAAATATTGTTTTTTCTTGTTTGTTTGTTTTTGGGCCACACCCGGCGTTGCTCAGGGGTTACTCCTGGCTGTCTGCTCAGAAATAGCTCCTGGCACGCACGGGGGACCATATGGGACACCGGGATTTGAACCGACCACCTTTGGTCCTGGATCGGCTGCTTGCAAGGCAAACGCCGCTATGCTATCTCTCCGGGCCCTTAAATAAATATTGCTACCGGTAATTTTATTTCGGTATTGTGTTTACATCAGTTTACGTCGTCAATAAATGATCTTTATCATGGCCGCACGTATTCAACCACGTCTTTTTGTTAAATACAATGCTTGGTGTGAAACAAAATTTTATACCGTTTTTAAATGAAAATTAGGGGTGCGCGTTATACATGGGTGTGCGCTATACTCGAATAAATACAGTACCTTTGTTGTGGGGCCACTCCTAGTAATAATCTGTAGCTACTCCTAGCAATATACAAAGTGATATGTGATGCTAGTTGCCATACCAGGTAGGTGCAGGGGTAATTAATGTGATTTATTTTTCACTTTTTATCATTGTTTTGGATTTTCTAAGATTGGAAAGAGTTGATAGACACAGCCAACGAAGATCATTAACTTATCAGAAACCTGGAGTTTATGATCAGACATTCTGGTGACATATAACTAATGATGTTTGTTGAGTTTTATGGAATTCATAACAATAAGAAAGTGCCAGAGAAAATATTCAGAAATATCCCAGCATATGACATTATTGGGCCCCAGGAAGAGAGCTATTAGCTTATAGTAACATCTAGATATGGAGTCATAGACCTCTTCAAGCTTAATAGCATGTTCTTAGGGATTATATGTCTTTCTTTACTGTCATTTTGGCAGAGGTGACAGCTACACCAGAAAGTGTGCAGGGATTACCTATGACTCTGCTCTTAGAAATCACTCCTGGCAGTGCTCAAGGGACCCTATGAAATTCTGGCAATCAAACCAGTGAAAAGCAAGTGCTTTACCTGCTATCTCAGATCCCAGATATTTATTCTTTTTTCATTTTGATATTCTAATTTTTCTTTTTCTGTAGATAGATCTATCCTTTCCAGTAATTATTTCAATTTATTATTTGAAATCCAGGGTTTTAAGTCTGAAAAATATTTAGGTATACATTTATTTATATATGTGTGTATTTGCATTTATTTAGGTATATCTAAGAGATTTGGGTTTATGCTATTCTGATCTTTTAAGAAAGGATTGTATAGTGAAAATGTAATAATAGTGAAAATGTAATAGGACAAAGATTTCAACTTGACTTTTGTCATAAAGCCTTAGAAGTCTCAAGGGAAATAAAATTAGAGAAAGTGGACATATAAGTCACAAAAATAATAATGTGTTAGTAATTTCTATTAAAACTTTAAGGAAGAATTATGCTCCATTAAAATATTAAAGGAAATTATCTAACTACTATATTAATATTAAAATGCATATGTGGGCTCAAAAAGATAAATAGCAAGCAATGTCTTGGACATACATGGTTGACCTGAATACAATACCCAGCACTGAGTACTGCCAGCAGTGATTCATGCCTGAGTACAGAGCCAAGAGTTATCACTGAGCACCACTGGGTGTGGTCCCAAAGCCAGAAAAAATGCATATGCAAATACAATTTAGTTTTTTTTTTTACCAAATGTAGCATTCATTTTTAATTGAATCTTTCCACTAAAAATGTCTTTTTCTTTTTACTTGAAAATAACCAAAGGTCTTTGCTTTTTTACACTTGTCTTTCTTGATTTGCAATGATGTATACAGACTCTCTCTTCTTTTGTCTCCTTATAAATACTGCAGGTACCAGCATCATTGATCTGATATCGGACCTTTATTTGATCTCCCCACATACGAATAAAACTTATCATAGTATATCTGAATCTGGGAAGAGACCTGCAACACCATGTTTTGCACCAAATTGAAGGATCTGAAGATAACTGGAGAGTGTCCTTTCTCCTTGCTGGCACCTGGACAGGTTCCTAAAGAGTCCTCCGAGGAGGTAGCAGAAAGCTCAAAAAGTCACGAATTAACCCAGGCCACAGCACAGGGGAAGCCAGAGAAGAACACGAGAGGAAATGTCCCTCAAAGGAAGACCAGCCGGAGCCGAGTTTATCTTCACACGCTAGCAGAGAGTATTTGCAAACTGATATTCCCAGAGGTGAGTGCTTGCCTTTTGAGGTGTTTTTCTAAGGAAAACATCCTAAATTGCTCTCTCACTTTTTTTGTTTTGCTCTCTCACTTTTTTTAATATAATTTTTATTTTGATCGTAATGGCTTACATATTGTTGACAATAATATTATAGGTACATATTTACATAAAATCAGGGGGGTTCCCATCACCAATTTGTCCTCCCTACACCTCCGTGTTCATCCTACCTCCCATATCCTCCTCCCTCTGTACCTAGCTTACTACTTACTAGTCTTGGTCTTGGTGCCTCCCTTATTCCCCCCTCTAACTGGGAGGCAGGATTAGATAGTTCAAGTTATGTGGTTTTATTTGAAGAAGAGAAAAGTAATAAACTGGGGTAAAAGTCTAATAAGCCGAAAATAGGAGGAATCCTTCTAGAGGCTCTCCTCGTTGGTTTGAAAGATGAAGGAGAAAAAGAAGGTGAAACACCCCAACAGTACAAAAAGAAGTGTCAAATATCCAGTGAGCACTCCAGTGATAACGATTGCTCTCTCACTTTTAAGTTACAATAAATGTATTACATTTCCTGGAAACATCTAAAATATTTTTAAATCAATAATAATTTTAAATTATGTTTAATCTAAGGATTGGAGTGATCTATGTTTAATCTAGGGGCTGCACAGCAGTAGGGCATTTGCCTTGCATGTGACCAACCCTGGACTGACTTAGGTTTGATTCCCAGCATCCCATAGGGTCCCCCTGAGCCTGCCAAGAGCAATTTCTGAGTGTAGAGCCAGGAGTATCCCCTGAGAATCTCTGGGTATTGCCCAAGACTAAAAAAAATTATGTTTAATTTAAATTTTTGCACTTGTCTTACATGCAGCTGACCTGGGATTGAGCCCCCAGCATCTCATAGAGTCCCTTGAGCAGTGCTAAGAGTAATTCCTAAGCACAGTCAGGAGTATCCCCTAAGCATTGCCAGGTATTCCCTAACAACAAATCAAGGGTTTTTGCACTGTGATGGACTTTGTGACTTTGAGCAATGCTTACCAGTCAGCTTCTTTGTTAATCAGAAAAATAACAGTCCCTACTCTGTAGAGTTTAAATGAATATTAAGTGAAATCAAAAAATCATTTCTATACCTTAAGTGCCTGGTAGTTGTTAACTATTATTTATAATAAAACTTTTGGACCATTACATATTTCCTACCTGGTTTTCCACCTCTAATTCTAAAGAGCATCATATGTTTCCTTTTTTCTTGAATATTAAGCAAATCAAGTAGTTTATTTTTAGCTATGACAATATCTTTATGTAGAGGCTTGTCCTTTTTAGCCTGCTAATGCACTTTTAAGAGGATTCTGAGTGGGGGGGCATATTCTTTTATTTTTGTTTTCTTTTAGTGTTGGGGCTGTATTTTGCTATTCTCAGAGCTTACTCCTGACTCTGTGTTTAGGGATCTCTCCTGACAGGAAAAGGACTTTATGAGCAGCCAGGGATTAAGCCCAGATCAGATGCAAGCAATGCAAGCACTTTATCCCCTTTTCTATATCTCTAGGCCTGGAGCTTTCTCTTAATTAGGTTAAGTATTTTAAGAATAGAAAGGGCATGTAAAGTGCTTTTTGACATATTAGGCTAAAAATAAGAGCCACTGTTTATCTTCATGGTACCTCCTTTCCTCTGTTTTGTGTAAACTCACGCCATGGAAGATTGACAATGATATAGTCAGACTCCAGCTACCATAATTTAGTGGTAATTCTAATCAGTTCCACACCAATTCTGTGTTTTATGTAATCTCTGAATAACAAAAACTCATTGAATCTGAGGAGTAGAAGGAACTTTAAAGTGGATCTTGTATTCCTAAAATAAACTAGGGAAGTTAAGTGACCTGAACAAAGTAAATCAGCTAAGGAAGTGCAAAGCAATTTTTTTCTGTCATTAATATGGGCTAGAGTTACTGAGAAAAAAGAGATAGAAATTGAAATGTAATTAGAATTAATTGAGGAAACTTAAAAAGTATTAGCCAAATAGTCTGCACTGGCCTTTGAATTAGAAATATTTAAATTTTATTTAATTTTAATAATAAATTTTAATTTTTAAAATTAATATTTATTTTAATAATTCGGTATTTAATTTTATTTTTTTTTTAGTCATTAACTTTGGCTAGCATGAGGAATGGCATCTTTTCAGGTTGCTGATTGGGCATCACTGTCTGGGAAGAGGCTGGTATTCTCCTTACTCAGGGCAGAAGTGCACTTGGATGAACAGTGACAATAAGACTGGAGAGCTAGTTTCCTGGTTTTCCCTGAATCTGTACATGACCATATTGACTTCATAATACTTGATAAATTCCAAGAATGGAACTTGGTTACAGGTTGAAATCACTCTTAAAAACATTTTGAGTATAAGTTTTTAAATATTTTACTTTTTTTTTAACTAGAATAACCTGTTTTTCTTGTAAGAATTTAAGAATATTTGACACAATGTTCCTACTGTGCCATAATGCAGAGAAGTCAAAGCTATAGAAATTCTAGGAGACTGAGGAAAGGGATATTTAGTTCTAATTGTCTCCAATGACCAAGACCATTTACTGTTTAATGGTAATCGCCCCAGTGCTGAATACATTTGAATTGTATAGAAGTAATATATAATAATCTATATAGTGTATCTCAGCTAGCAACATATGGCTCCCTTGGGTGCTCAGGATATTCCAAGGAGGTTACAGGTGAAAATGATAAGTAGAGGACACCTGGCAAGATGAGATTAGAAAATAAAGCAATAGGAAAGGGAGGATCCAGGAAGAAAACAGTTGTCCCAGTTGGACAATGTTTAGAGACTCTGATCTAGAATAGCTTATCAGTTTAAACTTTGTATCTTTGAGCCTTAGGGATAGTACAGGGGTTAGGGTTCTTGCCTTACATGTAGCTGGCCCTGGTTAAGTATTTGACACAGTATATGCTTCCAAAATCATCATCATCATCACCATTATCCTCATTATCCTCCTCATAATCATCATAATTATTATCACAACAACAAATTATTCCTTAATAAGAACTTTCTTTTATGGATTCTTTTAAAATTATTCAGACTTATATCTGCATATATTTAATTTGATTATAATTGGCAGCCCAAAAGGATGATCTGAAATACCTTTGGCCACAGTATAGTTCCTGCTTTTGGTAATCAGAATAAGTTTACCTCCAATATCCTTTTATGTGGGTTAAACATTAAGTCTGAGTAAGGTCAATAAGAGTAGTGGGTTCATTGAGTTTAGTATGATCTGACTGGTCACAGATAGCAATTTTTTCATTTCTCTTTGAAGAATTTTATCATATAAATTATGCAACTTACATTAAAAACCTAGAGAATTGCAGAAGTCTTTGTTTCTAATATGTAGTCTATTGCTATTCTGCACAGTATTGATTATTTTTCTGTGGATTTTGACTTATGGCAACCTTCAAGTACAGTATTGCTAAAGAACTTACAATAAAATAGAAGCCAGAGTGGGAGCAAACTAAGTTCCACTAATTTATGTCTATTCAATTTGATTTGCTTATAAATAGTACATTAAATTAAATACATAGAGTAACTAGAAGTATCTGAAAATATTATGAAGCCTTTCAAAATAATAATTTTAATAAAGGTTAAGGAAAAGATGGAAACAAAGGAAAATATTTCAATCATAAGAAAATATTTTTATTTATTTTTTGTCAAGGAAAATATTAAGAAATATAGAGAAGTTAAATATTACCTTGACAAGACACCAGGAAATGGGACAGTCATGCGATTTGCAGCAACATAGATGGAACTAGAGAATGAGCGAATGATGAGTGATTATGTTGAGTGAAGTCAGTCATATAAAGAATGATAAATACAAAATTTTTATTGTATGTAGTGCTTAACGATATACAGCATTGTAGTAACAAAAGGTTAATGGCAAAACAGTGGGAAATTTGGTCCACACAACTGAGTTTTGTGCAATGAGTTGAAAAGAAGGGGATTTGGGAGAGGGTGGTAGGTACAATGGTGATAGTGTGGTGCTGAAATTGCTCTGTGGTGCAAGAGAATCCATTGTTAACTATATGTGTAAATAACAGAATATCCTTTTTATTAAAAATTGTTTAATTAAAAATGTTATGTGATTAAAATTTGTGAAAATCTGAAAGCTCATAATTTATAGTAAACCCTCACCTTGGTTCTGAAGTCTTCACCTACAAAAATGTACTTTTTCAGGAGGGGATCAGAGTGAGCTACGGTTTCTTGAACTCTATACTACTAAGCCATTATCAGTGATGGCAGAGTAATTTCAAGTATCCTAGTTTTAAAATTTATCTGACTTTAATTTCACCAACTTAAGATTCTCCTCTTCTTTCCTAAATGAGCATTACTCACTTAGTTCAGGGGCCACTTTTGGTGATTGTTTATATCTTTATATTAGAAATCTCCAGATTGAATTTCAATAAATTTTACCTTTCAATACATTTTATTTTACTTTCCTAAACTTTATGACCACTTTAAAAAAGACAATTTTGTTTATAATTCCTTTCATAAGAATAGAATCTTGTTCTTGATCTATTCTGCATAGCCTAACTGCTTCATTTGACCAGTGGAAATTCTTTTTTTTTTGTTGTTGCCCTCCCCCTACCAGTGGAAATTCTAAGGACACTATAAACAGTACTCTTTTGTTTGTTTTGTTATGTTTTATGTTTTTTAATTTTTTTAATTTAAAAAAATATTTCATTGAGACCATTGTGGATTCTAGGTCCTTCATAGTTGGATTTTAGGCATACAGTGACAGTGAATTAGGGTCATTCCCACCACCAATGTTGACCTCCCTCCACCAAAGTTTTCAGCTTGCATCCCATACCCCTCCACACTTAGTCTCCTGGCCTGCTAGTGTAACATTTTAAGTTTAGATTGTTATAGCTTGGGTCTTTTGATTTTATTGTCATTGATTTGGGCATGGGTATTTGTTCTGAACTCCCAATTTAGAACTTAGCCAACATTTTTTTTACTTTCTTTTGGGTAAAGTGCAAAAAGTATCAAAGATTATTATAAATGTGATATTTATGTGGAATGCAAAATAAAATGGTAGATGCTCCCCAGTGCTCTATTATCTGGTTAATTAGATATAGTGAATAGCTTGATAATGATGTTAAGAGAAATAGTCAATAAAGTATTAAGTAAGGTATATGTGCTAATATGTGAATATATATATATATATATATATATATATATATATATATAAGAGGATATTCATAAAGTGCTCAGAAAGAAACAAAAGAGAAGACAATATTTGGTGAAGATCATTAGTTCAACGAAAGAAATTCAATACAAATGTGGGTAAATGTTATCATCAATTAACCTTGATGACAGTTTGGAATTAAGGGAAAAAAGGAAGTGCATAGGCAGAGACAGGCCCAGTCCAAGCAGTATATAGATATAGAGATGAAAAGGATATTTGAAAAGTAAGAATACACTTGTAATTAAGGGCCAAGAGCCACTGGCCAGCTGGGTCTAGAGTTTGTGAAAAGAACAAGAATTTACTTGGCCTGAGCCATGTTGAGATTGAAGTATTGGCAGCAGTTGTGAAGGGATTTCCTGACTCAGAGGAACAATGTCCATAAAGCCTTCTTGGAGGGCCCGACCTTACCAAACCCAGCTCATTCTTTGAATTCTGCCCCAGTTCGTCCGTGTTCTGTGGCTGCAATGAGACCACCCATGCTGGAGAAGGCTATGGGCCACCACCCAGATCCAAATTCAAATTCATCAGAGCTCATCATTTTCCCACATTTGAAAAATCCACATAAGATTCACATTCTTTTTCCTTGATATAAAATATTATTGAGATACAGGTCTAATTTTCTTTTCTGTTCCTTGTTTCCTAATGCCAATAAACAACACTTGATCAAGATAGTCATAATATTTCTGCTTCTACAGAAAGAGCGTTTTCTGTGAATTTTAGAAACAAAAATAGGCACCTTTAAATAAATTATTACTTAAGCAAGTGCTTAAAACTTTTCTTTTTTCTTTTTTTAGTTTGAGAGGCTGAACCTTGCTCTGCAGAGAACTCTGGCAAAACACAAGCTCGAGGAAAGCAGGTAAACTGAACTGCTTGAACTGTGGGCACTTCTGGGTACCATTGCTAATAACTCTACAAGTATCCAGCTCTGATGGGATATGCCACCATCTTTGTAAGCTTTGCAGTATGCCAGCATGTGGACACAGTGTTTGAGTTGTTACTAAACTGAAAGTAAATACACTTCTTTTCCCACCTTTTATGCTTGGATAATAAGATGATAGGAAAAGGCAGACTGAGTTTTAAGCCTAGGTTAGCGTGAATGAGTGAGTAAGAGAGAGAGAGAGAGAGAGAGAGAGAGAGAGAGAGAGAGAGAGAGAGAGAGAGAGAGAGAGAGTTTTAATCCATTGTGTGGCTTTTAATAAGTATTCATGGGAATTCTTTTTTTTTTTTTACTAAAGGTTAATTTCTAAAATATTTTATATGTAGGCAAATAAGGCATGGTTAGCAAACAATTAGAACCTGCCTGAAGAATGCTGTGTGCACAGAAGCAGGACTGTAATAAGACAGTCTCCCCACACATAGCCATTTGTACTTTCACAGAAACACACACAGTCACATGTCAGTTAAACTTTTTAGCTGCTACATAAAGAGGAGGTGGACACATCAAGTATGTTAGCTGGAGGGATTCTGGAGACTCTCTAAGCAAAAGTTAAGACTTATGTGCATGCTTTGTTGTTTATATAACTAGTTTGGTTATACTGTTGTGCAGGGCCTGAGTATGGTTCTCATGTTTTTTGTCCAGGGTAGGACATAAGTAGAATTCCCAAGCATTGCTCACTTAGTTTATTTTTTATTATTTATTTATTTATTTTTATTTTTAATTTTGGGGGGTTTTGGGTCACACCATCAGCGCTCAGGTGTTACTCCTGGCTCTATGTTCAGAAATCACTCTTGGCAGGCTTGGGGAACCATATGGAATGCCGGTATTTGAACCACCGACCTTCTGCATGCAAGGCAAACACCTTACTTCCTTGCTATCTCTCTGGCCCCATGCTCACTTAGTTTAGGAGCTACTTCTGGTGATTCTATTTGAGCTGGATCGATGTCCAATTACAGGATCCTGAGGATGCTGTACTACTCAGACCTGCATTGCTTAGCTTCTGTAGCACCATCGTGACAGTCTTGGGGACCTACTTGCCTACGGCAGGCTGGCAAAGCTGTTGTCAGCTGAGTCCAGGTTGTCCTTACATGGTGCTAGTGATCAAGTTGACTGCAGCCTTTATGTCCCCAGTCTAATCATTTATTATTTCTCTTGGATTTTTATTTTTTTTGAGATTTTCTTTCAAAATGATTTTAGGCTGTGTGTTATATAGAAAGTGATGTTTCATTTATCTCATTTACATAGTTCATTTTCTAATACATTTTGGCATATTTATTGTTGGTAGAAGAGAACTTGCTGGTTCTTTTCAAACCCAAGGATCATTTCACTTGTGCATAATCCACTGCTTGAGATCAAATTTGCAGACTTGAACATTGAAGTGGTGCCATTGTCAGAAATATTTTATAAATGTATTCATCTGCATATGAGTGGATAAATTGCTCTGTGGTTTTTGTGTGCTTCATTTTCCTTGAGGGCTAACTGGTCCCAGATTTGCAGACAATAAGCAAGCCAAGAAGGGATCATTGATGGATCCAGAAGTAGAAAGTGTGAATCTATGTGTCTGACAGGAGCTTTGTTTACAGTAAAGATAGGAAAAACATTCCAGAATGCCTGACCTGAATTCTCAGTCAGGATGATAAGATAACTGCTAGACAGTGCTGCTGCGCTACTGGGGCTTTCTGCTCAGTCCTTGGCAGCCAGTTTACTCACATTTATTCTCAGGGTTTGTGTTCAGAATGTTCCTAAACTACTTGCAGACATTTTTCATTAGGATGCCTTCCAGGAGATGGAGATATTTTTTTTTAATTTCAAAACTTTACAGAAATTATTTTCTTTGGAAAACTTGCAAATGCTTTCACCCCTTTCCTGATTTCTTCAAGAGCTGATGGTCACATTTTGAAATTTCTCTAATGATAACAATCATTTATTTGTTGAAAGATAAGGAACTCTTTTTCTGTGACTGCTGATGATAGGTTCAATGACTTTGCTTTCCTTTCTTTCATTTTTCTTTCTTTCTTTCTTTCTTTCTTTCTTTCTTTCTTTCTTTCTTTCTTTCTTTCTTTCTTTCTTTCTTTCTTTCTTTCTTTCTTTCTTTCTTTCTTTCTTTCTTTCTTTCTTTCTTTCTTTCTTTCTTTCTTCTTTCCTTCCTTCCTTCCTTCCTTCCTTCCTTCCTTCCTTCCTTCCTTCCTTCCTTCCTTCCTTCCTTCTGTCTTTCTTTCTTTCTTTCTTTCTTTCTTTCTTTCTTTCTTTCTTTCTTTCTTTCTTTCTTTCTTTCTTTCTTTCTTTCTTTCTTTCTTTCTTTCTTTCTTTCTTTCTTTCTTTCTTTCTTTCTTTCTTTCTTTCTCTTTCTTTCTTTCTTTCTTTCTTTCTCTTTCTTTCTTCTTTCTTTCTTTCTTCCTTCTTTCTTTCTTTCTTTCTTTCTTTCTTTCTTTCTTTCGTTCTTTCTTCCTTCTTTCTTCTTTCTTTCTTTCTTTCTTTCTTTCTTTCTTTCTTTCTTTCTTTCTTTCTTTCTTTCTTTCTTTCTTTCTTTCTTTCTTCCTTCTTTCTTCTTTCTTTCTTTCTTTCTTCTTTCCTTCTTTCTTTCTTTCTTTCTTTCTTTCTTTCTTTCTTTCTTTCTTTCTTCCTTCTTTCTTCTTTCTTTCTTCCTTCTTTCTTCTTTCCTTCTTTCTTTCTTTCTTTCTTACTTTCTTTCTTTCTTTCTTTCTTTCTTTCTTTCTTTCTTTCTTTCTTTCTTTCTTTCTTTCTTTCTTTCTTTCTTTCTTTCTTTCTTTCTTTCTTTCTTTCTTTCTTTCTTTCTTTCTTTCTTCCTGCCTGCCTGCCTGCCTGCTTTCTTTCTTTCTTTCTTTCTTTCTTTCTTTCTTTCTTTCTTTCTTTCTTTCTTTCTTTCTTTCTTTCTTTCTTTCTTTCTTTCTTTCTTTCTTTCTTTCTTCTTTCTTTCTTCCTTCTTCCTTCTTTCTTTCTTCCTTCCTTCTTTCTTTCTTTCTTTCTTCCTTCTTTCTTCTTTCTTTCTTCCTTCTTTCTTCCTTCTTTCTTTCTTCCTTCTTTCTTTCTTTCTTTCTTTCTTTCTTTCTTTCTTTCTTTCTTTCTTTCTTTCTTTCTTTCTTTCTTTCTTTCTTTCTTTCTTTCTTTCTTTCTTTCTTTCTTCCTTCCTTCCTTCCTTCCTTCCTTCCTTCCTTCCTTCCTTCCTTTCTTTCTTTCTTTCTTTCTTTCTTTCTTTCTTTCTTTCTTTCTTTCTTTCTTTCTTTCTTTCTTTCTTTCTTTCTTTCTTTCTTTCTTTCTTTCTTTCTTCTCCTTTCTGATATTTTTTGTTCATCTCTTCTTTTTATTTTTTCTTTCTTCTTATTCTTTCTCTTTTTCTCTCTATTTTCAACCTCTCTTCCTTCCTCTACCCTCCCTTTCTTCCTATCTCCCTTCTTCCTCACTTTCTTTCATCCCTTTCTTCCTTTCTTCATCCCTCCTCCCTTCCTCTTCCTCCATTTCCTTTCCTCCTTTCCCTTCCCTCCTTGCCCTTTCCTCCCTCTCTTCCTTTCTCCTCCCTCTCACTTTCTTTTTCACTACCTTCATTCCTCCCTTCCTTCCTTCTTCCTTTTCTCTCACCCTTCCTCCTTTCCTTCTTTCCTCCCTCTCTCCCTCCCTCCCTCTTCCCAACCCTCCTCCCTCCCTTCCTTTCTTTTCCTCTTTCCATCCTCTTTTCTTAACAATTGCCCACAATCTCTACTCTTCTGAGCTTGCCAGTTACTGACTACCACTAATATAACTTGAAAAGCAAAAACCCAATGTGTTAAACAATTAATTGTCCTTAAATGAAAGACTAGAAACCCTACTCATGGTAAGTAAATGAGTTATAATGCAGTTGTTAACAATACTATTTATGATAAGCCTCTGAATTTGATTGTAGAAAGAACTTTTCTTTTTGGGGAATCATTTGATATATCATAATATTAATAAAAATAGCTGCTGTGTGTGTATAAAGCACATACATCCATGGCACACATGCACTTACAACTATATTTATTGAAAGAAATGATAGGAAAATTATTTTTCATTGCACTAAGTACTGTTTGGACTAGTAAGTTTTACTCATATCTAAGAGTTCTATGAGCAGATTTGATCTTATTATTTGAGAGCAAAAGTAGAAGTTACTCACATGAGAAAAACAGGTCCAAAAGGATAATTAATATAAAATAAAAAATACAATATAAAGGTTACATGTGACAAAAAGTCGGAGAACTATACTTTTTTTTTTTTTGGTTTTTGGGCCATACCCGGTAATGCTCAGGGGTTACTCCTGGCTATGCGCTCAGAAGTTGCTCCTGTCTTGGGGGACCATATGGGATGCCGGGGGATCGAACCACTGTCCATCCAAGGCTAGCGCAGGCAAGGCAGGCACCTTACCTCTAGCGCCACCGCCCGGCCCCTGGAGAACTATACTTAAAGTATTAAGATAGTGAACTTAGTTGTACAGAAATATTTCTATTTTAATACAATGCAGTTTACCTTTATGTAGAAAAGTTATGGAATGAGCAATCTTTCTTATTGAAAATATTTCCTTTTAAAACTTCTCTACACAAAGATTAGTGCAATGTATTTATAAGTGTATATTTATACATACCCTTTTTAACTTTCAGTTAATAACAAATTGAATGAAACAAACAGTAGGGGACCAGAGCAATAACACTGTGGTAGGGCTTTTGCCTTACATATGGCCAATCCCAGACAGATTCCAATTCAATTCCCAGCATCCCATATGGTCTCCAGAGCGTGCCAGGAGAGACTTCTGAGCACAGAGCCAGGAGTAAACCCTGCGCGCCACTGGGTGTGACCAAAAAACCCCCCAAACCCCCAAAACGAAACAAAACAAAAAATGAAACAAACCAGTAATTTTCACTGGCTTTGCTTTAGTGATCTGACAAATTTGTTCACATGGGTGATTATTTATAAGAAATAATAAAAAATAACTAAGAAACATGAATTAGCATGTTGTCAGGTTAAAATTATCAAAATCTGCAAACAATAAAAATTAAGATTATTATGTCATCAACTTCAATGCTATAGAAACTAGAACCAAAATTAGATAAAAGATTTACTTAAATACATGTCTGATACAAAAAAAAATAAAGCATGAGTGTAATGTCTGAAAGTTATATATGTCTATATTAAAGACCCAAAACATACTATTTTGTGTATTTTCTTTAGAAAAAGTATTAATATTTATGTATTATCAGTAGTACTTATGTATAAGTAAAATTTATCACTAGAGATTTTTTTTCTTAGTTACACTACAGAAAAACCCAGACTGCTTTAAGGCATTCTCTCCTTGGAATTTTTAATATATACTGTTTTTTTTTATAAATACAGAAACTCTAATTATTCATTTAATTAATTTAACAGAAACATAAATACATTTTTAAATGAATAAGTTGTCTACAACAAAGCTGTCATGAGTGTCTTCAGTAATTGTACCTGACATAAACAAGTCACTATTCCTTCCCTAGTAACATTTCTGTGTGTGTGTGTGTGTGTGTGTGTGTGTGTGTGTGTGTGTTATAATCTGAAGTTTTAACTTTCATTTGTCAGTTTCTGATCTAACTATTTAACTATTTTCAGGAAATCTTTGGAGAAAGAAGATTTTGAAAATATAGTGACAGACCAAGCAATTGCTGCAGGTAATAAAATGATTTAAAGATATGCCATTAGAAAATAATTTCACTTATAAAACTATATTTTTATAAAATACTGTTTTCCAATGATGGAAACATATTTTTCTTTGTTTTTTGGTCCACATTCTGCTGTAATCTGGGGTTAGTCCTGGCTCTTTACTCAGGAATCACCCCTCGCCGGTTTGGGAGACCATATGGATATTGGGGATTAACCTAGGTTTCCATATGCAAGCAAATGCCCTAAACACTATATTTCTTACTGAACTAATATTTGGAAACTATTTTTCCCCAAAGTACACATATATTTGCTGGTGGTATTATTATGCATTGCTACCATAAAGAATAACTCTCTTTATAACATATTTTTGCTTGATGTAAAAATGTTCTCCTTTTATATTATTTGTTGAGACAAAGGTAAAACTTTTGGGAAACTGACTCATGTATATTTTTATATTTTAATCTTAAGTATAATCTTATGTTTAAGTGCTCTCCAATTATGGATGAAAGTTTTTACTAAGTAGAATAAAATTAAATTTTCATAAAGGTTGGAGGTGATAAAAATAAATACATTAAGTGCTTTTACATTAATTAGTTTTTATTTGAAAAGCTTTGTGACTTCTTTTCAAACTTTATATGAGTTGATATGTTAAAAAATCTTTTTAAATGCATATGATAATGTAATAATGGTAGTAGTGAGAAAGTTCAGAGTTTAGAGCACAGACATGTCCTAGAATTCAAGTTTGCATACACTTGATTCCAAGTTTGATCACTAGCATTGTAGGGACCCCAAATCATGGCCCACTGGACCTGGAGACTCTCAGCATCACTGGGTGCAAGCTTACTACATTGCTAGGTTTCACCTTTGAGTCATATGGCCCATTGTCTTGTTACTTCCAGGATTGATTCATGGGTTCTCTGAGAATTGTGTGGTAGCCTCCATCACCCTCTCCCAAATTTTGTTTTAATGCATTGAAACTTTTGTAGGAGGCAGTTACTAGCCTAAACTATCACATGCAATGGAACACTGCTATGTAGAAGGCACTGTTGTTTATCTTAAGTCACAAATCATAAAAATGTGTTTCATGTCATGGAATGTAAACAATAATGATGATGAAAGGAAATTATGTAGAAAAAAGTAAATACATATTCTGGTAACTTTCAACACAAGATTATTTTACTCTGGGAAACAAAAAGGTATTTTGTGTCATATGTAAAAATAAAAAGTTTCAGGACCAATGATTTAAAATTAACCTGAAGAGGAGAAACTGTTAAGCAGAGAGGGAACTTGCCTTGCATACAGTTGGCACAGGCTTGATCCCTGGCACAACATGTGGTGCCCTGAGTATACTAGGAGTTATCCTGAGCACAGATCCAGGAGTAAACCCTGAGCACTGGTATGTGTGGCAGAAACACCTCTCCCCAGATGAATAAAATTAAATTAACTTTTCTTTGTTAGTGGATTGCCAAAGAGAACACGTGCACTTTCGTGAAGACGTACCATTTCTGTAGTTACCAAACAGGATGGAAAGAGTTTCTGAAATGGATATGATCCCAGAAGTTTAAATAATCTTTCTGTGTGAGGGTCTATGGGGCTTTGAGCCATGCCCAGCAGAGTTCAGGGGTTACTTCTGGCTCTGCATTGAGAAATCAGTCCTGGCTGGCTAAGGGGACCAGATGGGATGCCAGGGATCAAACCCAGATCAGCTGTTGCAGGGTAAGTGCCTTACCAATGTACTATCATTCTGGTCCCTTGATTATGCTTTTTTGAAGTTGTATTTTATGCTGATTTAATATTTTTGTTCAATTATCTGAATTGGGCTTTTTACTCAGATTGTCAGAATTTTAGAATCTCATTTATTATAGATGATTTGAATGTGTTGGTAATTGGTCAGAAACACTTACTCTCTGTTATAAAAGGACAAAAATGATGAACCAAGTTCAGGTGGAAAACTAATTGGGTAATAGTAAAATTCCCCCTGAATGGTATAGAAGAAAACACCATATTCTGTGCTTTCAGGAGTTCCTGTGGAGATCATCAAAGAATCCCTTGGGGAAGAGCTCTTTAAAATATGCTATGAAGAAGATGAGCACATCCTCAGAGTGGTCGGGGGGACCCTCAAGGATTTCCTGAACAGCTTCAGCACCCTCCTGAAGCAGAGCAGCCACTGCCAGGAAGCAGAGAAGAGAGGCCGGCTGGAGGAGGCCTCCATTCTGTGCCTGGAAAAGGACGACCATTTCCTAAACGTTTACTATTTCTTCCCCAAGAAAATCACATCTCTGATTCTTCCAGGCATCATTAAGGCAGCGGCTCACACGTTGTACGAAACCGAAGTGGATGTGTCTCTGCTGCCTCCCTGCTTCCGAAATGACTGCAGCGAGTTTGTTAACCAGCCCTACGTGCTGTTCTCCGTTCAGGTCAAGAGCACCAAAGCCTCCTTGTCCCCTGGCAAGCCCCAATCCTCCCTGGTCATCCCAACTTCTCTCTTCTGTAAGACGTTTCCGTTCCATTTCATGTTGGACAAAGATATGACAATTCTGCAATTCGGAAATGGCATCCGGAGGCTGATGAACAGGCGAGATTTTCAAGGAAAACCTCACTTTGAAGAATACTTTGAAATTCTGACCCCAAAGATCACACAAACATTTAGTGGAATCATGACTATGTTAAACATGCAGTTCATCGTCCGAGTGAGGAGATGGGACAACTCGGTGAAGAAATCTTCTCGGGTAAGAAAAAATTTTCCCTTTACATTTTTGTTACTGTTGTTTGAATGTTTGAGGTCACACTTCTTGGTGCTCAGGGGTCACTGTTGGCTCTGCACTAGGAATCACTCATGGCAGGCTCTGGGAATCAAATGTGGGGCCAGGGATTGAACTCATACTTAAGGATGAAACCTAGAGGGTAAAATTGTATGCATCACTTCAAATACTATTATGACATTTATGTCCGAAATAATTCTAAGATAATTTTTAGCCAGAAAACAATTGAAACAAAATTCTTTCTGTAAAAGCCTTTTTTGGTCTTGCTTTCTTTCTTGATTTTTCACCTCACAGTTAATCTACAAATGTGTTCTGCGTTCTTAATCATCTTATTAATCATTTTATAACTGAATCAGATAAATTATATAAAAATGTTTTGAGTTATCATCCCATAAGTAACTTAATTTGAAACAATATAAGGTAGTTTTGTACCATACAACTAAAAATACTTGTTTCCTATAGAAAGCAATTGAATATATATTTTATCAATATTTAATAGACATGGAAAATAAATAACTTGATAAATTTTTAGAGAATGTGGCAAGAGGATGTTCTGTTATCTCCTAGCAGAGAACTGTGGTAATTGCTTAGTACTTGCTGAGTCATAGCTATAGTACAAGCAAAGTTAACAGACTTATGCATGGAAACTTGCATAATTGTCAGGCAAACTGTTTACCACAATGTAGACAGATTTTATCACAAAGATGATGTGAATTATATTTTTCATAAGGATTATGTAGATTTTTATCTTTTATTGTAAAGGTGATGTAAATTAAATGTTTTACTCTTTCTTGTTTGCTTATTTTGTTTGGGTGCCACGTTTGGCATAGTACAGGGCTTACTCCTGATTCTACACTGATGAATTATTTCTAGTGACCTTTGGGGCTATCTGGGGTGCCTGGGGTGGAACCTGGGTCATCTGCCTTTAATCTTAACAGATTTACATTGCTCCAGACCCGATGTTTTAAAGTGGATGATATTTAAGACTTCACTGTAGATAAAAACTGTTGAATTAGGAGCAAAGCAATTGTACTGTGGGTAAGGCAATTGACTTGCATGTGGCCAACTCAGGTTTAATCCTTCACACCTTGTATGGTCCTCTGAGCACAACCAGGAGTGATTCCTGAGTGCAAAGTGAGGACTAAGCTTTGACATTGCCAGATATGGCACCAAAATAAAATAAAAATAAATAGATAAATAAATAAATAAGACCTAGCTAATATACCTTTATACTAAGGACAAAAATTACTTTTCAATATTATTTTATTTGCTAGCCATATTTTGGACCTTCTTTGAGGCTTTGCTGCAATCTATCACAAATTTACTTCTTTTTATAACTCCATATGTGGTAAATCTGGTTACTCAAAAGTCACATCTCTTCTAAGTTTTTCTTGTCATCATCTATTCTGCTGGCTTCTGTTATCAAAGAGCTCAACAGGGTCCAGCTAACCCTGTTACTGATATAGTACAAAAGCTAGAATGTGGGACATTGAAAAGCAATATTTCTGTGTACATTCTATGCCCATAGAGTCTTAAAGGTCACTAAGCATTTAAGAACTCCAACTGAAATATAATAATAAAAAAGCAGAATGTTTTTTGTCAAATAGAAAATAATGATGTGAAATACGAAAGAATGATTGCTGTATCTCTGTTTTCTCCTTTTAACTCACAAAGCTATAGGAAACTTTACTAAAACACAATTGATTTCCCTTTGCCTCACAGGTTATGGATCTCAAAGGCCAAATGATCTACATTGTGGAATCCAGTGCCATCTTGTTCTTAGGGTCCCCTTGTGTGGACAGATTGGAAGATTTTACAGGGCGAGGGCTCTATCTGTCAGACATCCCCATTCACAATGCTCTGAGGGATGTGGTCTTGATCGGGGAACAAGCCAGAGCTCAAGATGGCCTGAAGAAGAGGATGGGAAAACTGAAGGCGACCCTTGAGCAAGCCCACCTTGCCCTGGAGGAAGAGAAGAAAAAAACCGTTGATTTGCTGTGCTCTATATTTCCCTGTGAGGTTGCACAACAACTGTGGCAAGGGCAAGTTGTGCAAGCCAAGAAGTTCAGTCATGTCACCATGCTTTTCTCAGACATCGTGGGCTTCACTGCCATTTGCTCTCAGTGCTCACCCCTCCAAGTCATCACCATGTTGAATGCCCTGTACACTCGCTTTGACCAGCAGTGCGGAGAGCTGGATGTATACAAGGTGAGTGTGGAACAAGGCAATGATGTTCCTTTCAACAGCCCAAGTGGCTGTAGATAAAGCACTGCAACTTGGACCTGAGTTAAAAGAAAATAAAAATAAATAAATAAATAAAAATAAGTAAATAAATAAAATAAAACCTTGCACTGCAGGCCCTGCAGACCCCATCCTGGGAGCAGACTTTGTGCATTAATCATGTGAGTGTTCTCCAGCCAGAAATACCACTGCAGCTGCTCAGAAGCAGAAATCATTATTCAATGAAAGAACAATTTCATTGTGTTGTTGTTTTGTTTGTTTGTTTTTCAAGAATAACCACCAAATGGAGGGGTTATAGATATCATGGAGGACAGAGCTAAAGGTGGGTCTAGAGGAGTGGTTCCATGAAAAGGTAAAGTTCAAAAGTCAACAAATCTGACATGATTTAAACACTGAGTGATGAAATATAAAAGTATTCTTAGTAGAACCTCTACAGGGAAAGTGTACCCTTCCTATCTGTATAAGTCAAGAAACTTAAGTACTATATAACCTGTCTGTAAATAAATCTATTTAACACAGTCTTATTATTTCTCATTACCAGTGAACTGGGTTGCAAGTCACCTTGGAAAGGATCATTGCAGACATAGGAACCAGGGAATCCTGGCCCTCCAGCCTTTTCTCTATTTGACTCTGTAAACTGAAGAAGTTAAATTCTTTCACTTCTAAAGCAGATAATAAGATGTATTTGCAAAGTTGACATGCATGAATAATATGCATGCTCTCCTTAATCCTCCTGAGAAAGAATATCAAAAGAGCATGGAAAATGGTATCTGTTTCTTATCAGGCAACAGGGTTTTGAGTGATGCTTTTGTCCATGATGTTGTTTGTGGTACTGAAGTGCCTGTTTCTAAACCATAATAATCTTTAAAAATGAAACTTCATATGCTTTATGGAGATATTTTACATTCTATTTATTCATTTAAAATCAATACATATTTTTACAGACTGAAATGAGTTTTAATTTATTTTGCCATTAATTCATTAGGAAGAAAACATGCATCTCATTTGTTGTGACTTGTAAAATTTTTTTGAAACATTTTTAATTTGCCAAGTCAAGCGAGTATTTTACAGCTTCCCCAACATGAAATACATTTTTGAGGAGAAAATGGTCATTACTATGAGAATACATAACCTTCTGCTTTCTTCCAATGTAGAAGTGAAAAGTGTAAAACTTTTCTTTCTACAGCTTCTAACAGGAAATTTCAGGCAAAGCTATGATTCCCTTGGGAAAAAGTTTCATGTATAATTACAGATAAATGAGTGGGCTTGTTGGGTTAAGCTTGATGGCCTCTTGTGGAATTTGCTATATTTATTTGCAGATAATTTTCTATCTTAAGAATGTTCCTTCTCACAGAACTTCTCACAGAACATTTGCTTCCCTTTGCAAACTGTTGTGAATGATTTGCAGAATATTATCAAATATTTA
This sequence comes from Suncus etruscus, assembly GCF_024139225.1. Lineage (NCBI taxonomy): Eukaryota > Metazoa > Chordata > Mammalia > Eulipotyphla > Soricidae > Suncus > Suncus etruscus. The sequence continues at coordinate 106,900,813 of NC_064850.1, read as the reverse complement.
GATTAAGTGCTTCTCACCAAGAATAGTAGCCACACAGAATCTTCACTAATGCAAGAAGAGCTGACTTAGATAATAGTGGCCATTTCTATTAGTCCTCATTTCTCTTTTCTCCTGACTTCTGATACTTGGAGACTGCTAGTAATCAATAATATTCCTATTCATGGAATCCATGTAAAATATACAGGATGTATTATCCAAGGATACTATGTTGCCTTACAATGCATAGTTATTAATTCTGTGACCTAATTATACTTAAAACTTATTCAAATTTCTTTCTAACTTTTTATTTTTGTTGTCACTCAAATATTCATTTATGATCTGAGCAACTATTTATGAGTCCTTCATTGTTTACAACTGCAGTAGGCACAATTCCTATAAAAGTTTATATTTGGTGGGTGATTAGTTTTATTGTAAACCACCAAATTTTAACTGCCTGATGGATGTCCATTTCCTTTTCAAACTGTACCAGATATTCTTGCAACATGGGAGAAGGGCCTCTAAAACCAGGGAGGGGAGCCACTTTCCCTAGTTCATAGAATTTGTTGATGCCTGTGATTTGTTAGCCTTGATAAGCACTTTTATGTGATTAATGCTGAGGAAAATCTTCATTTTCTGTATGATTCCTTCATTATCAAATACACTAATGGGTTTATATAAAAGACTAACTTAGAGAATTTTTATTCTACTAGGCAAAAGGTAGACTATACATTAGGTGATTTTTTTTTTATTACAGTACACCTAATATAGTGGAAGAAAATATAAGGCAGTTTTGGGAAATGTAAGGTCAAAGGTTAACATTCTACACCTTAAACTTGGAAACAGATGTTCTCACTTTTTACAAGAAGAGAGCTGGTGTTGATTTTTGTATCATAGAGGGTCAGAAAGAACAGACCTTTTTATGTTTTAGTAGGCACCCAAGGAAACAGAGAATAAGCCAAGTGTTATTTTCAGAAATAATGCTCCAGACAAAGGAATTGCAAGTGAGAGCATGTTTGGTATGTTAGAGGTGTGCTGAAAGACCAGTGGTATTAGAACAGAGTATGCAAGAAGGACAGTAAGGAAAAAATATCAGATTAGTAGGCAGAAAAGTCAGGAACCTTGGAGCATGTATAATGTTTCTGCATTTATTCAGTAAGGCTATTCTTTCTAGTCTATGTTATCTCACCTTGGAGACTTCAGAAAAGGAGAGGAACGCGGTCTAATAAATTACAGTGGCATTTAGAAAAGAATAAAAATATAACTATTAGTGTTTGGTAAATTACCTTTAGGTTGAGATTAATGTGACTTTATATCAGATTTCCAAATAAAAATTGCCTGCCCTAACAATGGTAAGAAGGTATGATTTTTAATAGTCTGATTTTCAAAAATTGTCTAGGCATTAGTAGTTCTTATTTTTAACATAGCATCTTTGTTCTTCTATTTTGTGGCCAACTTTAATATAAACAGTTGCTAGGAATGCCCTCACAGTCCTTTTGAACACAAAATTTGAAGCAAACATTTTTCAGGGGGCCACACCAGCTTGCTGGAGACTCACTTCTGTCTCTGAACTCAAGGGTTAGTCTTGTCTGGGGCTTGGGAAAACTAAATGTGGTGCTGCAATATAATCTGGGTAGCATGCAAGATTAATGCCTTAATTTCTGCATTATTTTTCTAATCTAGAAAAGGCACTTTGGGGGCACACCATTCATAAAACATTCTATTTTGCAGAAAACATATTGAATTGGTAAGTGATCTCAATATTTTGGGTCCATTCAGTTTAAATTCAAAATGGACATTTCTTTAAATGATCACGTCTTTGAAATTCAAAGATCATTTTCTTTCTTGGCCAAATGCAAAAGGCAAAGTGACTAAATGAAATGGAAAACCAAGTCTGATGTGGAGGCTCCTCTGATACTGTGCCCCTAGGATTCTTCGTATGTCTTTCAGTGTTATTCCCTGTTGTCTGGTAGAAACTTGCATATTTTCACATTTTCTGAAAGGAAAAAAGCACATTTCTGATAACATCCACTTATCTCTCACTTCCTGCAAGGCTCAAATACTCTGCTCCTTCATGATTCTTAACTTCTATTATCTGATGTATGCTATGTCTCTTCTAGAGCTTGTACTAAAATTATGAAACATTTGTTATGTGTAGGTGGAGACTATTGGAGATGCATATTGCGTAGCTGGAGGGTTACACAAAGAAAGTGATACCCACGCTGTTCAGATAGCGCTGATGGCCCTGAAGATGATGGAGCTCTCTGACGAGGTCATGTCTCCCCATGGAGAACCTATCAAGGTAAGACAGGTCAACTATTGACCACACCATGCCTGGAGAGCAGATGTTCCCCATTGGCACCAAAAGAAGAGTTTTGTTACAGAGAACAGTATCTCGAATTTTCAGAAAGTCATTAGAGAGGGTACAAAAGAGTTTCTAGAACCATAGATAGGAATCAATATCATCCATAATTCAGTCTTCAAAAACTAGCTTATAAATGTGGTGGTAGGTGTGGGCTGATGTTGTACATTTGAAGTTTATGTGCTGTAAAACATACATAGTGTTGTAAACCAGTGTTCCTTAATTTCTTTTTTTTTAAACTCATGACCTTGTTTTACCCAAGAAATGCAACATTGCTGTCAGAAAAACTTCATATTTATTTGATTTAGGATTAATTTTTTGGTCCTTGAACATTAAGAAATATGTACTGATGGCAGCTTTTTATGACTCCTTACTTTTATTCCCATGGCCCCATATGGTGTTCTCACCAGATTTAAGAAGCTAGGTTATAAACTAGCATTCCAATTTTTTAAATAATATTTTATTTAAATACCTTGGTTACAAACATGATTGTGGTTGGGTTTCAGTCATATAAGAGGACACCCCCCCATCACCAGTGCAACATTCCCACCACCAATGTCCCAAATATCCCTCCTCCCCACCCCGCCCCCCCTGTACTCTAGACAGGCTTTCTATTTCTCTCATACATTCTCATTGTTAGGCTAGTTCGCAATGTAGTTATTTCTCTAAACTCATCACTCTTTGTGGTGAGGTTCATGAAGTGGGCTGTAACTTCCAGCCCTCCTCTCTTTTGTCTCTGAAAATTATTGCAAGAATGTCTTTAAAAGTCTTTTCAAGCCACCTTTGAGAAACACTGCCTTTTCCATGATATTGAAATTGATTCCATACTATGCACCCAAGATCAGTCAGGAAAACATGTTCAGAAAGCTGCTGTCTCTACAACTGATTACAGAACAAAAGTGTATCCACTACTGTTTGAGTCAGGAACGTGAAACTTCTGCATCAGAGCCCCATAAAATTAGTGACAAAAACTGAACTTCGCAAGGAAAATCACAAATTCCAATTTTTTTTTACCCAAAGACTTCTAAAGTTAAGCTTGCCCTTGGGTGCCACAAAAGATAGTTCTAATAAGTTCTGGTATAAAAAATAACAAATAATATAACAAATAGTATTAAATGTATCTATTTGAGATATATAACTAGACATTGCAAGAGCATATAAAATATGTAAATTTTAGTTTTCTTCCATCTCTAGTGAGAAGAATATCATATAAGATGAATATTCAGGCATGTACACTAGCATCTTTCAAGGCATATAACATGCCAACATTTTTAGACCAGTCTAATCCTAGAATAATGTCTTGATGGCAAATGGTATTATGAAATTAACATGTTTGGATTATTAGGTATACTAATACGAATGGTTATCATTAGATGTACTACTTATATTAAATGTCCTACCTTATTTTTATAAAACAGTCATTAATGGATGATCTTCAGAAATGTGCTTTGAAGTAAGATAGGATGCTATCTGAAATGTTTTAAAATAAATATGGTGTGATGAAAGGAAATATGTGAAAATCAAAAATAAATACTTTGGGGCCGGGTAGGTGGCGCTGAAGGTAAGGTGTCTGCCTTGCAAGTGCTAGCCAAGGAAGGACCGCGGTTCGATCCCCCGGCGTCCCATATGGTCCCCCCAAGCCAGGGGCGATTTCTGAGCACATAGCCAGGAGTAACCCCTGAGTGTCAAAACGGGTGTGGCCCAAAAACCAAAAAATAAATAAATAAATAAATACTTAGCTATTTATCCCTATTTTTCTTCTTCAGAGTATTTTCTATAAATATTTACTGTGATTTCTAAATAAATTATTCTCCCAGTTAGTCTTATAAAATCCCTTTAATATAGCAGCATAAAACCACGAAACATTAATGATGAGTTTTGTTCATCATGAAGTTTTTGTTGCTCTACAACTAAATCCTCAGCTGAAGCTACTCCCATGATTGAGGGAATTGAGAATGGCTGAAATAGTACCAGTTGGAACTGGAATACTTATTTCAAGAATTCCACTTCTCTTATCTATATTTATTTCTTTATGGGATTCTTGAATCTGTGTTCACATGGAACTGTCAACCCCATTGCTTAGGTGATGCTTTCATGTCATCCTCATAGTCAAAGCTGACTTCTTCTATGCCAAGCTATGTTCTAGAGACCAAGAGCTGACAGATATGTGGCTTGTTGATCCAATTTTTTAGACATACAAAAAGTATATATCTGTACAGAAGAGAGGACTTTTGTTCTCTGTTGTCAGTAAGAGTCTGAAATAATCAGCCTGTGGATTTTCTGTTTGGGAGAATGCTTTAGAACCCTGTAATATTAGGTTCTGTTAGGACTACTGTAGCATTTGTTGGGTTTTGGGAGTTGATCTCATTGCCTTTCACTTGCAAGGCATGAGCTCTACTACGTGAGCCACATATCTGTCCTCACATGATTGGATATTGAAAGAGAGACAGTACTGAAAGTAAGGTGTTTGCTATGCATGTGCCTGGCCAGTGTTCGATCCCCAGAACCATATATGGTCCACCAAGCACTGCCAGGGGTGATCTCTGAACACAGAGCCAGTAGTAAGACCTGAGTACCATGGGGTTATTTCCACCCTGTATATATACACATATAATGTATATATATAATATATACATTACATATAATATATATGTACATATGTACACACATATAAGCACCATAGTATCTAAGCTTTACAGAATACATTTTTCAACTTTTTAATTTTAAAAATTTATCTTGGTGTGGTTGTTTTGGAGGAGACCGTCTTTCATTACTCAAGGACTACATTTGTCAGTGCTCAAGGATTATTCCTGGCTTTGTATTCAAGTTTTACTCCTGGGGGTGCTGAGTCACTATATGTGGTGTTGAGAATCAAATTGGGAAGAGTTATATACAATGCTAGCACCTTACCTCTTATACTGTCTCTCTGGCCCTGGTGTAAAATTTTGCAGAATTTACAACTTGACATCTTTGAAGAAAATTATTTTGGAAATTTTATACTAGGAGATAAAATTGCCTGTAAAACTAAGAACTTAAAGTTGTTTTGATACTTCTTTATAGCTAAATTAGTAAGCACTGATGTTTGTTTAAAAATGCATGTTCACACAAACAACCCATAGACACACAGCCATGCTATTTTGGTAAGTATGATAGGTAAATGTGGAAAGTTGCATCAGAAATTGAAGACAAATGAGATTAAAATTATTTCTATACTAGACAATGGGGGAGAAGAGGAAGATTTTCCTCAACTTGCTGGTTATTTCTCTACTCGGTAAAACATTAGATTAAGTTTTGCAAAATCTATATGTAACAGGGTCCTCCAATGACAAGAATCCAAAGAAAAGATTATGTTATGTGTATATCTTTAACAAAGAAATAGAAAAAGGCCTGAGACTTTCCAGAGAGAGGAAAGGAAATCACTGATGATTCACAAGACAGAGAACAGATGCTCTGTAAATCTATAATTATGTTTGCCCTGCATCTCGATAGGTTATTCACATAGAAAGGCTACTGTTGGTCCTGACCTAACTCTGGGAAAGGTCCCCTTTCCATTTGACATCTTTCTAGGTACTTTAAATAGTGGTAAGACTTCCTTGACCCTACATGGCCTCCTCCTATTTCAGCTCAAAAATAGTCTGTGTGACCAAAGAAGATGCATGTTCTGAACCTTTTGGAGTGACTTTGCTTTAAAACATAAGTGCAGAGAGGGAGAAGAGTCTATGGAAGAAAGAAAGGGAGAAGAGATATGGCCGATTCTACACGGTATTTCACTTGTTTGTGAGAACAGGGAAAGTTGCTGAAGTGTTAGAGGAAGAGAGGTGTGTTATATGTTAGAACTATTCGAATTATTTAAATAACCTTCAAGTGACTCTGACAAGTGAGAAGTGTCTTACCAGTGACCAAGAAAACCATGTACATTGTGTTTTCAGATGCGGATTGGACTGCATTCTGGTTCTGTTTTTGCTGGAGTTGTTGGAGTGAAGATGCCCCGGTATTGCCTGTTTGGAAACAATGTTACCTTGGCTAACAAATTCGAATCTTGCAGTGTACCACGGAAGATCAATGTCAGTCCAACAACATACAGGTACTGATTGTATGAATCGCCTGGAATCTGTGTTTTCTAGAATATACATTTGTCGTTTCCTCCATTTGTTTTGTCTCATGCTAATTGCTGTCTTAAAGGAAGAAGAAAAACAGTAACTTGTATTTTCTTCAACTTAAACTATAAGAACCACTCATTCGCCTCATAAAGAGCACCTCTTCTTTGATAGTTGTAGTTCAGCTACCATTTTTGACACACATATTCACAGTCGCGCGCGCGCGCGCGCGCACACACACACACACACACACACACACACACACACATACACACACATCTACACATCTTTTCAAAGCTTCACTGGAACACTCCATACTTCTTCAAGCTTTCTGACACCAAGTTGGTTCTCTAGAGTTCAATTCCAAAGAGTTTCCTTAAGGTAGCATTGACCTCATGAAGATTTAGGGGCTGGTTTGTCAATGACTATCCTTACTGCAGGTGCCACCTGTATCTAAATTATTTTTATGTTAGTTTTCGGGACAACCCCAGTTGTACTTAGAAGTTATACATTGCTCTTCATTCAGAACTCACTTCTGTTGGGTCTTGGGATCAGATGTGGTGCCAGGGCCTGCCACATGCAAGATAAGTGCCCTACTCACCTTCCTATCTCTCTAGCTCCTGTCTAAATCCTTTTTGTTTTGGTTTGTTTGTTTGTTTTTTCTTTGTTTTTTTTGTGGGGGAGGGGCACACCCGGTGGCACTCAGGGGTTACTCCTGGCTCTGCACACTCAGAAATCGCCCCTGACAAGCTTGGGGGACCATATGACTTAACTTTGGATTATCTTGCCCTTGGCCCCCATGAGACTTCTATTAATAGCTGCTCCTTGACTTCCATAGCTACATCATTAGCCTTCCCTTCTCATGATTAGAACTTCTCAGTACATGACTGTCTCGGAAATGATCTTTTGTTTGTGTTTACTTTATCTTTGTAGAGTACTTCCCTTTAGAGAATATTATCCTCCTATGTTGATTGCTTGGAATATAAATCTTTGAGGATCACAGTAAAATATGTATCCATTCCTTAACTAGAACATGTCATGATGTGTAATCAGTGTACCCTCAACACACAGATCATGTCAGGAAGCTAGCAGGGAAGAAATAAGTACTACCTGATCAGTTTTCTGACTGTTATGAAAATGACTCACTCTAATTCCTGAGAAATTGGATATGGTTCCTAGTTATTTGTAAATAATTTTCCTATAGATCAGTCATCAAATTCAGTCTCAAAATAAACTATTTTTTTTCTCTTTGAAGGATTTGCAAGGAAGTATTCTCTAAGTACAAAGTTATCAACCTCTAATTCTTTCTTTGATACATGTACTACTTCTCCAGGGTTTAAGTATGGAACCATAAGTTAGTGGGTAATATGAGGGTTCCTTGCCTATGATTGTATCTATAAAGCAAAATATCTGAATATAAAAATTATGTATTTTAATTTTTTTTTTTGGTTTTGAATTCACACTTGACACTTGACAGCTTTGTACGTAAAAATTATTTTGGAGGTGGTAAGGGGCACCATATGGTTCCGAGGATAAACTTGGGGTTCTTGAAAGCGAAGTACATGCTCAGCCCATTGAGCACTTGTCTGGTCCCTTAACTGGTTTTTTAAGCAATATAAAATTAAACTCTTTCAAAAAAATTTTTATTCCAGATCTCAGATTCTGGTGGTCTTTAATAGAAAACACTGATATTAGTTACCCATTTTATTCCCTCAACATAATTCATGTTCTTTGGCATACCAATAGAAGAGCATGATATTCAGATGCACCTTTCATTGACAGCATAAGGATAATAATTTATATCCTCTTTATATGAGCTACATTTTAGTGATATCAGAAATAATTATATATCTTTATTTCAATTATAATATTATCAATAAAATATTTATTATGTATCTATTATAAACATAAATTAAATAAAAGTAGTTTACAGCCTCACCTTTCAGAAGTAATAATTTCACATTTTGCCTATTTTTGTTATTTTAGTATGTTCATTTAAACACAGAAATGAAAATAAAAATTTAATTTATAGTAAAGTTTAATGCACTTCCTAATGTCACTCTACTTTTTGTAGTAAGATACTCTATAGATTCATTTCCCCATGTTTAATTGATGTGAGTGATATATTAGAGTAAAATTTATTTTGCCATATAAAATCCTATAAATTAACAGAAAATATAAGGTGTGTTATAAAATTTAAAATGAAATCTGTAGAGCAAGTGCTTGTGAATACAATGTTTTTAAACAAGATTGTTAAAGGTTTTCATTTAATATTTTTCTATATTTTGGGGGCCTGACTGATAGTCCAGTGGATAGGGTGCTTGTCCTGCAAGTAACCAAGCCTGGTTTGATCACTGGCATGGTGTACAGTCTCCAAGTCCCACCAGGAGGGAATCCTTAGAGCTAGAAGTTAGCTCTAAGAACTGCTGGATGTGGCCCCAAACAAAAATATTTTTTTCTATACAGTATAAAAGACTGAAAGGAGAATAAAAATGTTTAATTTTTAGATACAATTTTTTATTTTATTTTATTGAAACCATTGTGATCTACAGAGTTCTTCATAGTTGGATTTCAGATATACAGTGAATCAGGGCCATTCCCACCACCAGTTCAACCTCCCTCCACTTAAGGACCCAGAATGCAGCCTCTAACACCACCTCTTGTCCCGGCCTGCCAATATATCACCACCCTTTAAGTTTAAATTTTTTAACAATTTTATTTTTTATCAAAAGTCTGTGATTTATGAAATTTAATTTTTAATTTGATTATAAACCAATAAATTATATTTTTACACATTCAGGACAAACAAATAACATTAAAGGTTGTATACATAAGAAAGATATTTGGGGGGAGAATAATTTTTACAGAATATTGAATTCTGGGATGACATTTTTGAGAGAGAGAGAAATAGCAAGCCTAGCTTTCTTGCTACGTTAAATAAATGTATGTGAAGGGTTGAGAATACTAGTTCACACACACAAAAATCTTACCTTCAAACTTTCTAATGAATAAGTTCAAATGATCAAGTTCAAGTATTACAGTGTAATAATAATCCCCTAATTTTATTATTTTACTCAGATGCATAGAACTTATGGACTAGATTAGTTGTTGCATGAATGACAGGTCAGTGGATGGTTGGTGGTGAATTTTGTGGTGATGATGATTACTAAAGACAAAAATGTTAGTTCGAGGTTAAAACTAGTGTGGGAGGTATCCCGTAGTGTGAGTAGGTAAATATATAAGTGTGGGTATAAATATAAAACTTTAAATATATCTGGGAACTGTTATTTTCAGGAGAAATCTGTGAACAAAATGACACATCAATCTAGTCCATTTATTTAAAGTACACCTTTATGTCATGGGATGCTGAAAAACATTAGTTTGGGGGAACTAAGGAGTAAATTCCTCTTCTCTAACATTTGCCAATTTCTCAGGGGCAATTTCTTCTATCACTACAGGCTTCTATCACTTCAGTAATGGGCTTATAAAATTCCCAACAAACAGTTTCTTCTCACAAGATCTATATGCATGTGTGATATATATATAATATAAATATATTAATATATTATATATCATAATTAGTTTTGCTAATACATGTTCTAAACAATATTTGAAGGCTCTATTCCCCCAAGTCTGATGTTATTAGATGTTATAATTTTTATTAATATGTGAGTATTTATAATATCCAGATAAAGTTGATTTCTATTATTGAATTAGCCGTTTTATCTTCACATTGGTTCTAAAAGATATACAGTATTATCCCCACTTCTCAAAGACTAGAAAATTGGCATAATTACATCTATTAGACTTTGAAGCTAACACGTTCTTGGTTCTGAAGGGGTTTTTGTTTTGTTTTGTTTTTGGTTCTTGGGTCACACCCAGCAATACTCGGGGTTACCTGTCTCTGCACTCTGGAAATACTCCTGACAATATTTAGGAAACGATATAAAATTCTGAGGAGAGGAGCTGGAGAGATAGCATGGAGGTAAGGCATTTGCCTTGCATGTAGAAGGACAGTGGTTTGAATCCTGGCACCCCATATGGTTCCCCCAGCCTGCCAGGAGTGATTTCTGAGCATAGAGCCAGGAGTAACCGCTGAGCGCTACTGGATGTGACCCAAAAACCAAACAAAAAAAATTTGGTGGGGGAGAGAGACCTGTTTGGCCACATGCAAGGAAAACACCTACCCCTTGTATTATCTCTCCAGCCCCAAGAAGCTAACTCTTTTAATTCTTTAACTTAATATATGTATAATGTGTTATGATTTATAAGCGATAGGTATTTGAAATATTTACAATTCATTACTGAGTCATTGTTTTAATTCATTTTATTATGTGTACATTACATAGTTGTTGATGTACTGATAACAATCATTAGTGGGCCCTGAGTTAAGTTAAAGGTTTAAGTCACGTGCCTGATCCTCCAAGCATCAAACACTGTATTTGGGTTGCCCCAGTAATTCCCAGCAGGGATTAAGCAATACCACATCATTAAGCTCCAACATTGAATTGCCTCCTAGTTTTCTGAGAAACACATTACCAGGAATAATTTTTTACTAAAAATTTAGTAAAAGAGCACTTCATGTTCTTATCTTCTCATGGTCTATATATCTTAAAGCTTTGCCTTCATTCCTTGAAAGGTTAATTAAAATTAAATGAACACCATCATTCTATTTCATTTATACCTGACTGTTGGGTTTCATGAGTAGAAATCCATGGTCCAGTTGGACAGATATAAGTTATTTTCTGTAAAGTTGGCTTAGAGCCAGGATAATCAACATATTTCATTAGCAGACTTAAAAATAGATTAAAGGACACATATTGACATTTGACTGAAAGCTAATATAAAAACAATTAGTAAATCATAAACATAAAATTAGAATTTAAAATTAACTTAGACTTATTATATATAAATTGTATATATTATATATTGCACTAATTTTATTATTTTATAGACAAAAAGAACTGAAATACTGAAATTCGATAGAATAGATAAATTTACTGTTTAAAACATTGCAAATGCCAAACAGCAAGTAATATGTTCAATTAAATCTTTCTCTAGTCTAGACCTACTAAATTTGCGATCAAATTTAGAAAATTTGACATAAGATGTCACAAAAGTACACAGTTAATTAGAATTTTCCCTTCATTTTTATGGGACATTTCTCTAAAATTTCCTGCCCACAATGTCATTTAACAATTTTATAGAATAATGGGGCTGGACAGTGGAGCAAGCAGTAGAGTATTTGCCTTGCAAGTGGCTAACGTAGAACAAACCATGGTTCTATCCTTTGGTGTCCCATATGGTCCCCCAAGCCAGAAGCAATTTCTGAGGGCATAGCTAGGAGAAACCCCTGAGTGTCCCTGGGCATGGCCCAAAAACCAAAAAAAAATTCATAATTATGTTCTTAATATGGGTAAATATATCATTCACCAGATATTTTTGTCATTGTGAATTGATGCTTCATTGTGCTTCTGTGAAGATATTAACACTATTAAGTCTTTTCTGTCAGTCAGACTGAAAAAGTTCTACTTAATAATAGTTTCAGGAAAATATCCATGTAGTTATATTATCTTTTCTTGATTACTCATGTTTACAAATGTTAAAAACAATATTAATATATCAATTCTCATCTTTTCAGACTACTCCAAGATTGCCCTGGGTTTGTGTTTACCCCTCGATCCAGAGAAGACCTCCCACCAAACTTCCCCAGTGAAGTTCCTGGAATCTGTTATTTTCTGGAATCCTATCAACAAAGAACAGATTCAAAACTCATGTTCCAAAAGAAAGATGTTTCAGATGGCAATGCCAATTTCTTAGGCAAAGCATCAGGAATTGATTAGCTAAATCTCTAACTAGTTCTTAGTCTTTGGGGTTTGACTTCTTAGAGCTGATGTGGAGCTACTGAAAGCACTTTAGGATTGTGGATGGCCAAAGAGCAGTATTTTCAGCCTTGAGGAGTGAAGTCAAGACCTATTGTTTCTTCTACTTAACATGACAAAAATAGAGTCACATTCATGCTTCCAATTCCTCAGTGAGGAAAAATATGCCTCAAAAAAAAGTGACTTTTTGGAGGCTATTTCTTTTAGATAATAATCACTTACTATATGTACCTAAGCAGCAGCACATTGTGTAAAAAATGTATTGTAGTAACCTGTGCAGTCTTATGACATCACCTGCAGTCTTGTGCCCTGGGGGAATGCTCTGGTCCCCCGAGCATATTTGTGATAGTGTTGCCGCAAAGCTTTTTATAAAGTTTATAGTCATTGGTACCATAAGTTTGAAACTTTCATCATTTCAACTTTGCTTCCTGTTAAATTTTCTCATTTAAATGTCAGAAGAATATAGCAAAATGCATCTTTCCTTTTCTGTAACACTCTTTGCTTTATTTTAAGAGAATAAGTGATTATGGGTTATATGTAATATGAACCTTAACTAGTTCTTCTGTAAATCAAGTATTAGTTTTTAAAAATTATCTAAGGCATAATGTTCCATGAGTATAAATGTTACATTTTGTTTGATATCATTTACTCTGTGCATGATGAAGGCTACTTAATTCATATTACTAGTATAATTCCTAATAATTCATTTTAGTGTAATATCAGTCATAGAAACTTATCACTTATATTAAAATGCAATAATATTATTATTTAATTTAACCAGAAACAACATGAGAGTAATTAAGTATATGATCAACCCACTATAAAGGACTAAGGTAAAATATTTACACATATTATACAAATGTACACACTTATGCACACACACAAACACATACATGGAGTAATTGAATTTATTTTAGCAGACATTCTCCATTGCCATGCTGAGCCATATTTTAAGAATTCCAATAAAGTTTTTAATTTCACTGTGGTAAATGAGACATCTTTACCTTGATAACTTTTATTTTTGTTTTAATGTATTTGTGTTGAAAACTTTGGTATGTGACAATGTCATAAATCAAGATTCTTTTCTTTTAAGAACACTTCTGTGAAATTTAATTTTAGCTCAAATATCTAATTTTAAAGACTTTTAAAAGAGAATGTTAATTATTGAAAAAGAATACCATGTTGTGATTACCTTATTGATATTTCTAAATATTTTGGAAGAATTTTAAAGCTTAGTTTTACTTTTTATAGATGAAGATTTCTGGCAAGCTCTATAGTATAATTTATAAATTACTTGATTTGGGTTGAATATTTGTTTCTAAAACCTCAGCTTCAAAGCTAGGATGTCATAGATTTTAGTGATAGTTTTAAAAATCTGCATCAGTAGAGTCATGCATACATCAGATGATTATTAGAAAAAAATCTTAGAATGAAGTTGGATTACAATTTTTTAACCATCCCTACTAATATCCATAGTTAAATTGAGAATAGGAGTTCATTATTGATTGCCCAATTTTAGTATCCCAAGACACTACTCTAAATATTACAATCATTATTAATTATTACTAAATGATACCCCAATGTCTTGAAGGGGTGAATATCTTTGTAAATGTTACACATGTTTTTGGAGAGTACTAATTACTGGGAAAGTAAAGAGTTCAACAGTTCTATAGTTAGAAAGTATTTAAAACAAAAAGGTTTTAAATATATTTTCTGTTTGAAACTGGGCATCTATGATTGAGACAATAAAATTAATATTTAAATCAACTTTAATTTTAAGTACAAGATACAATGTCTTCATCAAAAATTTAAACTGACATCAATTGGATCATAACTTGGTTTGTAAACATTTATGTGAAATTAGATCTGAAAATGCATATTTACTCTATGTATAAGCACACAGAAATAAATCTAAATAATCTCAGTTAAAGCTACATGGAAAAGCCTTTTATGATTCCTTGAATATTTTTAGTAAAGTTTCCCAAAATTCTATAATTCATAAATTATAGTATAGAAGCTAGAGTTAAAGTAAAGTACACAGAACACTTGCACACAGCCAACCAGGTTTGATCTTAGATACCCCCATATTGTTCATTAAACACCAACAGATAGGATTCCTGAGTACAAAATTAGGAGTAATATATATATATATATATATATATATATATATATATATATACATATATATATACATATATTTTACAGTTTTACAGTTTGTGGAGCTTTAATGATATGAATACACAATATTTTAATGATGGAAAATATTCAAGGGGATGGAAAAATAACTTAATAGACTAGAGAATATGCTTTGCTCAAAGTAGGTCCAAGTTAGATCTTTAACAACATGTGGTCACCCAGGCTCTGAGCCAGAAGAAACCACCAAGTATTAAGCAGGATGTAGTTAAAAAACAAAAAACATTCAAGTTAAAAAATTTAAGGAATTTCTTCTTTTTTCTTTTATTTATTGTATTTGGAAGGTAGATATTGTGGAGACTTTTTCAAATCCAAATCACTAGCCAGTATCAGACAACCTAGGAGGCAATTTTGAAAGAAAGTAAAAGATCAGAGTAGGAAAAATCTCTGAAACTATTAGTAGAATTGAAATAGAAGAGAGTGAGCAAAGATGATCTATGATGTGATCAATGATTAAGAATATTAAATCTTATTGTCCATTTTTCTAATTGACAATGTTGGTTCCTAAATGCATCCATCTTAACTTTTTCTGAGAATTCTAGTAGTTCTTTTCATTCTGCTTTTATTTTTACCTTTATGGCTTCTTTAATGGCTACTTTATTGTGCAATAAAAATTAATTTTCTCTTTATAATTATTTTTTAATCAAACAAAATTCCATTGAAGTTTTCTGAAAACATTTTATTGAGAAACAAAGAGAAATATAGCATTAAAATTACTCTTCCCATTTTTCCATGTTTTTATTTCTATCAAGACTTTGGTCATAAAAAAAGCTTCAATCTAAAATATTTATTTTATCATTTTTATTTATAAATTTAGAGTATCATTTTATGATGACAGATAAGGTATGTTTTAATGAAAAGGAAATGAAAGATGAACATAATAAAATAAATACCTTCAAAATTCTTTGGGAACACAAATCAAATACTCCTTACTTGGAGTTCCTGTAATAGTGGAGAACCTAAGAGGATTTCATAAAGATAATATGGGAAAACTGCATAATTTAAACAGGAAAACTGACTTTCACAAAAAAATTGGGTTTTAAAAATTTATTATGTATAGTGGACAGTAAATTACTTGGAATTAGTGGAGAGTGAGAAGTGAAAGATTATTTGAACACAAACCATGAAGGGAATTATTTTTAGGTAAAGAAGTTAACTTTAGGAGTTATAGGTAGATGATTAGTCATTTTAAATTTCTTTGAAGCTTTTTGTTTAAAATAAATCTTATGAAAAAAAAACAATAAAAAGAAAACACACCCATTAGCCTCTGCCTCTGTCTTTAACTATTTAAAAACTACTGGGAAGGGAAACATCAAATATTAGAGCTAACTACACAATCAGAATTGTGGCTTCCTGGGGCCGGAGTGGTAGCACAAGCGGTAAAGCATCTGCCTTGCAGGCAGTAGCCTAGGACTGACCATGGTTACCCCAGCATCCCATATGGTTCTCCAAGCCAGGAGCCATTTTTGAGAGCATAGCCAGAAGTAATCCCCGAGTGTCATCTATTGTGGACTCCCAAAAAAAACAAAACAAACAAAAAACAAGAATTGTGGCTTCCTAAGGCAGCATCAGAAACAGCGTAGACCAGGTTGGATATTTTCTTGCACAGATGACTAAGAGAACATTGGTTCTATATATTCAAGGGAAGTGATTTCTAAATTATCCTAACTACAACAAGAATGAAAAATGCAGTATGGGTACCTGACATTGGTATTTCATGTTACTCTTGGCCCATTTAGGCCATCACAGTCTTTCATAAAAAGGAAGAATTGATTCTGCGTTTAACTGTACTTTCATCCATATTATTTCTCCCAGAAAATGTCACACAAACAGGCCCTGTCCAATTTAATATTATAGTTAGGTTAAAAGCAATGATAGGCCAGAAAACAGATCTTTGGGCTACATAGAAAATGAAAGATGAATGAAAAGCTTCTATTCTCCATATGATTCTAGGGCATGCACATGGCCCCTGGGATTATACAACTGGAAATATACCCAAATTGAATTTTACATGCAAAGTCTAAATGAAGTCTAAGTTTGTATAGTGTTTAAAGTTTATAGCTAAATTTCTGTTAAAGCAAAAATTCATAGCTTAAAAGAGAATAGTTGGGTGGGGAGGAGGGAGATTTGGGACATTGGTGATGGGTGGTGTTTTTTACATGACTGAAACCCAAGCACAATCATGTATGTAATCAAGGTGTTTAAATAATATATATATATATATATATATATGAGAATAGATCAGTGAATTATTGTGGCCATTTTAAGTTGACTCATATTGACCAGTATTAATAAGTAAATAATGATACATATAGGTGAAATGGTTAGATCAATGATGATGGTTTCCTGAATAATAGCACATTTTGCGTAATTGGACATTCTTTAAATAGTTGTACATGTGAAGTTAAATAAAGACATATATGGTGGGTGAAAGGATGGGTGGGAGTAAACCAAAAGAGGAGAAAACAAATTTATTAAAATAGGGGTAGGCGGAGGAGTTACAATGTCTGTAAAGTATCTACCACAATCTTCCAACACATTTAGTGTGACATGATATAGAAGCAGTCTTATTTTTAAACAACTACAGAAAAGCTGTCTTTTTTATTTTTTTTTTTGAGTAGAGAACCCCAAAGTGCAATTTTAAACCAAGGCTTGGAGAATTATACTGTACATTCTGTGATTCTGGTCAATCTCTCTTTTCTAATGTGAAAGTTAGAGTAACTTCCATGTGGAAACTTTGAGCTGATGAAAAGTCTTTTGTAGTCTTCATTGTGTTGAATTTTCATCTTATCTTAAATGCTCCATTCTAGATTTTAGGTAAAGTTTGAAAGTCCCTTTCAATGACTTCTTTTGTTATACCAATAATGTCCACTCATTAAGCATTCTGCCATTCAGCTACTTCAGGCATTTTACATCTAATTTCTCTTGAGGCACCTTTTATCTTAACCTATCACACATATGCTCATTTTCACTACCTTACACAAACCACATGCTGCTTCATACAAACAAATCCCTAACCTTCTTAATTATGCTTATTCCTTTCTATTTCTTCAGACCTGGGCTGGGGGAAAGGGGATTAAAAAAAGGCTTAGCAATGCATAGTTTTCCATTTTTTAAATTGAGGGAAAATGATTTTCTAACACCAGGCTTTTTTTCTTAATCATCTGTATAGTTTCTTTCCAACACAATACAGTTAGTTTGAGGAAAATATTGATATCTTCACTTTAAATAGAGAGAAAATCAGACAAATAATGGCAAATCTATATTAATCACAAATAATCTGTTGGGAAATTACTATATGGTTGTTCTGTCTTTCTATTGTTTTAAGTATTCAACATCAAAGTGGTAAATTGAACATTAATCTTACACTATGAAGAATATGAAGAATTTCTCAAAGTGAAACAACTTTGTAAGACACCCTGGTCCTACCGAAAGTATCTGCTAATATGAGAAATTCTGAATTATTTCCAAACTCATCTGTACAAACAAAAGTACTATGAATTAGTTTAATAAAAATCTAAAACCAAGCAAAATAAGCATTACTAAATAAATTAGACAACTTATATATTATAAACATCTGTAATGAGATAACCAAAAACTACAACATTTGGCAAGTTATAGTGTAATCAAATTTTGTGCCTTTAGAATAGTTACGGCCATCAATTTAGAAATAAGTGCATTATCCAGACATTGTTCAATCCTATGAGCTGTTCTCTTCTCCAGATAAATAATAGTTCACAAATTTAAAGTGAATAAAACTATATTTGCATTTGAGCATTTACTGTTCTTTCACCTCCTCCCACATGGAAATTAAAGATGTCTTGCAGACTCATGTGACAGAACTTGATATGTACTCATCTAGAAGATGTTATCCAAACCTGTGGATTCCTGCTCACTATTTAGAAAACCATTTAGTATATTCAAATGTATTATCAATAATAAAATAGGTAATAAAATGTTGTTCTCAACATCACAGAGTTCACTGTATTTTTTGAGTGAGAATGGGCAGAATAGAAAATCTCACATATTTACTTACCCCAGTGAATTGTCCATAATTTTGCTTTGGAATCAGTTGCCATTAACCAGTGCTGACTTTTACTAGGTAAAACCAAGGCTTCGAGATTATATAGCCATATGCTTTGAGACAGGATAAAAGAGTGTGTGTGTGTGTGTGTGTGTGTGTGTGTGTGTGTGTGTGTGAATCCTAAGGTAGGGGATTCCCTTGAAAATACCCCTAAACTGTTCACAAACTCCCAAAGAGCTATCTAGAAAAAAAGTAATGAACAATAATAATGTTAGATATAAGAGAAGAGTGACTTAGCCAAAGAAATTTATCATCCTTTAGGTTAGATAATTTTTGAGAAACAGAGTTTTATTATTTTATTCCTATTGGTTTATAAAGGTTGTAAGTGTTCATGAGCCTTATATAAAAGCACATAAAGATTTCTGTAAACCTCTTTGTTTCTCTCAATATATTTTTTCTCTAGATTTTGGAAAATGTAAGTTGTTAAAAGTATCTCAAATTTTAACTTGTATTGACTTTTTTTATAAGTTAAGTTCTTTCTTCCCTCTAGCTCTAAGTACTGGAATACTCACTAGCTGCTGTATTGAAATCCTTATACTAACAGCACTCCTTTTATTATTTTTTTTACAGTTTTTTTTAAATAGTATATTTATCTTGAATTTTGGTTTTGGCAGACTTTCAAAGTCAATCAAAAATATCTCCTGTGTCTCAGAAGTTTGTTAGAAATAACTGCCACATAAATATTGTAATAAAAGTGTTCAAATAAAAACGTTAAGACTTAAAATGAGTTCTTATTACAAGAAAAATGAACAATAGAGTCAAATTAAAATAATAATGTTCCAGGTTGTGAAAATACATTGGTTCTGATGTAGCTTTTGCTGCAATTGATAAGAGCAGCTATGTGGGCAAACAGGACCAACAACTATTATTTCAGCATTCAGTGTTCAGGTCAAAGTGTTCAAAATCACTGCACAAAACCTCATTGTTAATAAGTTACTCATGCATAAGCAAAATATATTTTCAGGTATATTAAAGTTTTCTGCTGTGGATTTATCTGTAATTTTTTAAAATAACTCATAAAATTATTATTTTATTGGGAGGGGTTAAACTCTGCTCAGTGTAATAGAGTACAGTAGGTCACAGTGTGAGGTCATTTGTTCAGAATGTATCTTAGGGAACAATTTGACATTACTTTCTTCCATTTTTGTAGAGAAACTTATATACAAAATAATTTTGGTCTATGCCAGTGTTTCTCAACATTTCTTTTCAAATTTGGCCCTTTTCCGAGCATGCTACTTTCCTCAGTCATCTGTCCTTCTGATTAGCTCTCTAGTTTCTGGTTACAACCCATATTTAAGAGATTTTCAACTGTGTCACTCTAAGGATGTTTTAAGGATCTTAGATGTTCATACATTGGCTCGGTAGCCACTGTTCTTAAATATCTTTGCAAATGTCTGTGTAGGAAGAAACCTTCAACTGGACATACCAATTCTATCTTATGTAAAAAGTAGATTTACATCTGTTAGAATCAATCTACAGTTGTGAACTCAAGCATCTTCCTTAAAATAGCATAATCCACTGTGTGCAGGGGTCCTAGGACCCTCTTCACATTGTTCCAAGGAAGAAACTAGGGTCTAAAGAGCAAGATCAAACTGATGGTCTCTATTGTATGAGTCCTTAGAATATTTTGTCCCTGGCCCAAAATCCTTGTGTCTCTGACCTCAGTAAAATGGAGGCAGTTTGTTTTATTGGCTCCCAGGCTAGTGAAAATTCTGGTTATAGTTAATGAAAGCTTTAGAAGTTTGGGGACTGGGAAGATAATAAATAGGTAAGGTAAGACCTTGTAAATGACTAACTCAAGTTCAAACCTTGGCACTGTATGAGGTCCCCTTAGTACCACTAGAAGAGATCCCTGAGCACAGAGTCTAGAATAATCCCTGATCACAGCTGGCATGCCCAATTCCCTTCCCACCTACACCCCCAAAAGAAGAAATTGGCAGTTTTTGCAAAGACATGTATTACTTCTTGATAAAGGGAAGCTACGGTTCTTTCTTCTTATAAAATAGGATTTGAGTAAATAATTCATAGAGCTTGATAGCAAACATTGTGCAACAAATTAGTTAACAAATTGCATATCTAAGCTTTAGAAATAATTCAGGGGGTAAGGTTTTTCCTTTGCAATGTAGTTAAGACCCTACACTTGTTGAATCCCTGCCACTATATATGTTCTCCAAGCACCACTAGGGATCGTTCCTCAGAACAAACTCAGAAATATATCCTACCATGATAAACGATTCTTCTTTTTATTAGTTAGTGAGAAAGAATTGGTGAGGGCTTTATACATTACATATCAAAGACAGCTGTCTTTAGAGTGGTGGTATTGTCACTAATTCTCGTCTAGGTAAATAGATGTTCCTTCTTCAATTAGGTTGTCAGACTCAAGTTTATACCATTGTAAAGAAACTATTCCTGGGGTATAAGAGATTTCTGACTCGTTTGAACAACAGTTTTACAGTTGTTCATTTGCATCTAATGCAAAGGAAAGAAATCAACATCTTCTGTGAGCAGAGATAGTAAACATCTTGAAGTTTTTGCAATATGTCCTAACTTTCCTAATGGAATTTTGACTCTTTTTTTAAAAAAAATTTTCTGAACCAAACTCTCATAAGAAAACACAGAAAAGGCACTGTTATGGCTTGCGTCATATTCTCCAAAATTTAACTGTTGAAGTCCTAATCACCCAATCATCAAATGTGAATATATGAGGAACCAGGGCTACAGTAAATGGAATTATTTAAGATGAGGTTATACAAAAATAAGGCAGGAGTCTTATTTACTATTACTATTATCCTTATAAAAAGGTTTTCCCAGGGAGAATGTTATGCAAATATAAATGCAGAGATTCAGGTAATGTTTGGACAAGTCAAGGAATAAATAAAGACTGGCAGGAAAGAAGCCCTTATCTAATACAATCAGTGACTAATTGAGCCTTTCATGGCTTTCATTGAACACAGAACACTGGTAGATAACTTTTTTTAGAGAATGAGAACCCAGATATCAGTTACTGAAACACAATTCTAGAAATTTCTCCTAATCCTGTTATTAAATGAGCAAGCCCTTGAGGACGCATCCTTATAATGGGGGTGGTAAATGAAGCTGTGACAATTTTATGCCTCTGCACCTACAAGCCATTCTCTTGCCAATTTTTTTGTTTGTTTTTGGGTCACATGCGGCAGTGCTCAGGGGTCACTCCTAGCTCTACGCTCAGAAATCGTTCCTGGCAGGCTCGGGAGACCTTATGAGATGCCGGGATTCCAACCATCGACTTTCTGCATGCAAGACAAACGCCTTACCTCCATACTATCTCTCTGGCCCTTCTTGCCAAATTTCTTAATGGAATGGGCCATATAAATACAATGCATGGGAATTGGGCAGTATAATAATGGGAATCGGGAGCAAATGCAACTTTGTTCTTGGGCTTATAGGAATGTTTAGATGTAATATTGTCTCAGCTACAACCCAATGTGTTTTACAAAGGTGTTTTCTAAGATCCTACAACCTTGTCTCATAAATACTAAAGGAGATTCTCCCCTATTAAGATTCTTCCCAAATAAAAGCAACATGTAGATAAATATGAGTACTGAGGATTTTCAAACCCTTCATTTATCTTTGTGTAGCACACTTTCAGGGTGACAGATTTGGTGACAGATTCTTTGCGAAATTTCAGTGTTGGCACCAAATTCCTCTGAGGTTGAGATTTGTCATCTCCTTGATGCAGACACTAAGCAAGTCATTTTAAGGCCATTATAAATTTTCTACTAGGTTTTTATCAATCTGAATGCCTAACCCATGAGGCCCTTGTGACTTTGCAGTCTGGTATTCATATTTTTGTCTTTCCGTAATTGAAAGGCAACTGCAGCACATAGCACCTCATTTGGAGATGTCTGGAATCTTGGAAACCTGATATCCCTAGGTTCTCTTACAAATAGTCATTGAAAACTTGTTTGAAAGCTCTCTCAGGGCAAGTACAGTCATTCAAATACCCTTGATTACAGCACAGTCTGTTTCTCTTGTGTGCTGAATCAATGCTTGCCATGAAGGCGGTGGGGGCTGATGTCACTGCCAGATCACTCTCATACCCAGTGTTTACATTTCAGGATGAGTTCATTAACTCAACAATTAACAAGGTGGGAGTGCATTACATGTCACAATAAGTCAATGGAAATGTCACTTTCAAGAGCTCAGTAGCCAAGCCGAGCAGCATCTCACCTTGAGAGCCACCCAGAGCTTTCTTTATGAATTGTGCACATAAGTACACATTAGCAGCTGGGAAGGATGTAGCAGGTTGGAGCTATCACACATCCTTTCTGAAGTGATATGGACAGTCTTCCTGCAGAGGAAGTTAGAAAAATAATGAGAATCATTGCATTGGATGATTACTGGGATCCCTGGTATAGACAGTGGTGGTGGTGTATTTCAGGCTAAGCATTATTCTCCAGTTCTTCTAAGTATGATATGAGAGCCTTACATGAAGAGGAAATTGATAATTTTGGTCTAAATTAGTACTATATTTATGCCTGGAACTGATGATGTCATGACAAAGAAACAAAATATGTTTTATTGTTTTAAACACTCAAAGTTTTTCTTTTATCATTTGGAGATTTGGGAGCTAATGATCAATATAATTATAATGTTAAATTTATTAGGAAGAATCTTTTCTATTTTTAAAATTTATTTATTTTTTAAGCTTTCTATTGAGATATTGATATACACTACATATGTTCACCTCTGAATTTTTAGTTTTCATTTACTACCATGTAATTGACCCTCTTTACCTACTTGGTAGTACGCCCCCTTCCTTCCAAGGAATGATATCAAAATATCTAGCTGAGTATACAGTAAAATAGTATTTTCTTTTATTTTTCCATAATGAAAAGAATCATGATTGGTATTCTTGATTATGTTCATCATTTTCTGAGTCTCTCATCATTTGTTGATACAATGGATCAATAATATTTTACCTAAGATAGTTAAGAGAAAACATGTATTCTCCTTTGGAGACTGGTTACCTGGGGGCTGTTTTAGCCTTCAGTTCTCAGTATTCCCCGTGTTTGTGTTCATGCAGATACTGGAATGGAAGGGTCAGGCAACAGAGATGGTGCAAAGAAATAACAAACAAAGTCAAGAGGAAAGGTGCATAAAGACCAGGGGGGTTGAGCAGCCTCTTGAGTATTTCTTGCCATTTTTCACAGGAAACTATGTATACTGTGTTATTTTTTTTTTTTTTTTTTTTTTTTTTTGGTTTTTGGGCCACACCCTGTGACGCTCAGGGGTTACTCCTGGCTATGTGCTCAGAAGTTGCTCCTGGCTTCTTAGGGGACCATATGGAACGCCGGGGGATCGAACCGCGATCCGTCCTAGGCTAGCGCAGGCAAGGCAGGCACCTTACCTCCAGCGCCACCGCCCGGCCCCGTTATTTGTTTTTTAATTATAAGTTTAAGTAAAGAAGATCTGAATTCTTGGAATGGGACAATGGTCCTCTCAGTGTATAATCAACTTTAGAAATTTTGGAGAAAGAGTGGTGATTATAAATGCAGATCCAACACTACTCTGAGCATGAGAAACAAACTATAATCATTAAACTTAGAAACAGGTTTATTAATAGACAGGTTTGGCTGATAGGAATACTGGGTTATTGATAAAAGAAAATAGACATTGGTGGTAAATTTGGAGCTGTTAAATTGCATACTTGGCACTCAACTATCAACAACTTTGTAAATCATAGTATACTTGTAGATTTAGAGAAGGGGAGGATGGGGGGTGAGAGTGAAGAGGAAGCACAGATCAACCATAAACACAGTGTTGCCTTTTAAAAGAACTTTGTGAAAAATTTTTTGTTAAAGCTTTCATTCCCAGTACTTAAGCTTTAAAATAACTGTTTTTCCCCAGCGGATGGCAAGGGGCAACCACAGTTAAAAGTTTGTCCCACTAGTAAGCATTTCAACTTATATTATTTGTACCTCCAAACGAATAGCTATTTTTTAAGAAAGGCATGGCAATGTAACACTTTTTTTGGATTCTTTTCATTTTGCTTATTTGTAGTTTTATAGCCCCAAATGTGGACAATATTAATGTGTTTTCTACAATACTTAGAAAATTGATAAGACAATCCTAAAATACAGGTTAATATAATATCTGATCACATCAAGAATAAATGACAGATATTGGAACCTTTGCTTAAGAGTAATCTAGGTAGGCAACAGTCCAGGAGATTGAGCAGTAGAATTTTTTAAATTTTTTTGACCAAGTGTATTACAAATCTTTTACAGTAAATTTTTGGTACTTAGCGGCATTGAATCAGGGGCTTACCCACCACCAATATTGTCCTCCTTCCACTCCTGTTCCCAGCATGCATCCCATACCTTCCTCCTTTACCCCCCAGGCTAGCAATAGAATTTATAGCTGAAAACATTCAAACAATTGGCCTAATGGGCTTTATTGCATTTATTGTCATTGCATATTCAAGATATTTAATGCTATTAATCATAAATTGCAGTTTATACTTTGGAGTCTTTTTTATTTTGGAGTCACACCATTGGAGCTATTCTGATCTTCAGAGATCATTCTTGGTGGGGTTCAGAGAGACTCCTGAGATTTAATTTTGGTTAGTTCATAAAGACAAGTGCCCTACTCACTGTACTCCAGTACCAGAGAGGTTTATATTTCTATCCACAGCCTCATTACTAAAGTGTGACTAATTTTCTGTCTTGAACATTTTTAGCATCTCACCAAAGATGAGGCATTTTCTGCCTGCTCTCTTTTTTCTTCCCCAGTCATAGCATCTCTACGACCTTATTATCCCTTAGGATGAACTTCCTCTCTCTCCATAATCCTGATTTTAAAATGTAATATGAAAAATTTATTATTGTTGGGAAATTTAACGTGTATTTTAGTGTTGATGGAGAAAGCATTTTTAGCTAAAAAAAAAAGGCTACTTATAATATTAGTAGTGAGAAGTCACTAAATCTATACAGTTACATCACTTATGCCATGCAATTAACCCAAATCAATAGATTTTAATGAATGAATTGAACTACACAAGATATAGGACTGGAATTATAGCATATTTGGTAACATGCTTGCGGTTCTCACCTGGGTATAATTCCAGGCATTCCATATGGTTACCAGACCTCCCCTAGGAGAAATACCTGAAGACTGGATCACTAGTAACTCCTGAAAATCACTAAGTGTGGCCACAAAATAACAAAAAAGAATTACATAATATGTTTCACTACATCTATTTGTCCAGTCTTCATGAGTTTATAGGTTGCCTAAGACTCTCATGTATCTTTTCTGATTAAGTCAACCACAGTTAATTTCTGTTGTTTGTAATGTAAAAATTTTATGGACAATTTTTATAACAATCCTATAGAAAAATTACTCTCTTAAGGAAGATTATATCTATCTAGTATAGTACAAGGGGATCATACTGTTATATTTAAGCTATACAAGTATTCTCATTTTCTCAACCAAATGCAACTTGGCCAGTAGAAAAAAAGAGATTGCTAATTAGAGCATCAGTATTAGTGTTGAATAGAAATGTTCTACTCTTACTGAGTTCTGTTGAATAGGAAACGTTCTACTCTTACTGAGTTATTTTTGCTGGTGGTGTTGTTGTTGTTTTATAATTATTTTGAATCACCATGAGATAGTTACAAAGTTGTTCATGATTAGTTCCAGTTATACAATGTCGACCCATCCCTTCATCTGTGCATATTTTCTGCCACCACATCCCAAGTTTTCTTCCCTTCCTCCCACTCTGCCTGCCTATATGTCAGACATGTTCTTCCTCCTCCTCCACCTCTTTCTCCTCCTCCTTCCTCCTCCTCCTCTTGCTTCTCCTCTTCTTCTTTGTTTCCTCTTCCTCCTCCTCATCCTCTCACTAGATCTTCCCATTTTTTATCAAGTTCTCTTAAAGAGTAGTATTCAATAGTAATTTAGAGTCTTATTTAGAGTTACTACAGTAAAATACCAAATAAACTGAGTATCTTAAGCAATATATATTTTCTTCCAAATCCTGGAGCACAGGAAGACTAAAATCAAGTTTCTTTTTTTTTTTTGTGGTTTTTGGGTCACACCCAGCAGTGCTCAGGGGTTATTTCTGGCTCCAGGCTCAGAAATTGCTCCTGGCAGGCACAGGGGACCATATGGGGCGCCAGGATTCGAACCGATGACCTCCTGCATGAAAGGCAAACGCCTTACCTCCATGCTATCTCTCCGGCCCCTAAAATCAAGTTTCTTACAGACTTCTTTCTTGGTGAGAAAATGTTTGTAGATGTAGCACTTCTCCCCTAATTTCTTACTAAATTGTTACATAGTAAAGCCCCCCTTCTTATAAGGACACAAATTTCATTAGAAGTGTCCTACTCTTGTGACTTCATCTCAACTAATTATTTTTGCCAAAGTCTTATTGTATAACAACAGCACACTGAGAATTAAGTAGGATTTCATCACTTCAGTGGGTACAAAATTCAGTTCCCTAAAATGTCTTTGAGAGAGCTTAGAATTTGGTTTCTAATAATTGTTCTGCACATTATATCAGTGCCCTACTGCAGTTGCAACAAATTATTAGAAATGTAGTGGCTTTAAACAATAGTTTGTTTTATTAGATTTTTTTGTTTGTTTTTGGGCCACACCCAGTGATCCTCAGGGGTTAGTTACTCCTTTCTATGAGCTCAGAAATCGCTCCTGGTTTGGGGGATCATGTGGGTGCAAGGTGATCAAAAGTGGTCTGTCTTAGGTTAGCACGTGCAAGGCAAATGTCCTACTGCTTGCGCCACTGCTCCGGCCCCTGGAGTGGATGTCTGGGTGTGTGGGATGGGAAAAGGAGGGCAGTATTTCATCTCTTACAGCAAAGTCTATTTGCTCAGTTCACTGTTTTGTTTTGGTTTTTTCTGACATTTTATATAGAGGGAAACCCACTAGCTTCATTAAAAATCTGTTTTTAAGTTAGATTAAAAATAAAATTTTCATTCTACCACAGGGCCCAAGCATCGATCCCTTTCAACCAAACTAACATGCCTTGCTCTTATAGCCTCTCTTCTCATTACTTCGTATTTTTGTTGCTTTGGGTGTTTGATTGTTGGTTTGTTTTGTTTTGTCTTGTTTTTCCTATTCTCTCTTCTTTTCTCCCTCTTATTTCACCTTCTCATCCTCACTATAATCAACTCAAACTATGTCAAATAAAAACCACATGGTTACCTCCTCTATAGGAAAGGAATGCGGACATATAGGGTGCTGTGGACAAAACTGAAAAGGGTAAACACCTATATAGATAGACCTCACTAACATAATGGTCAGTACTCGAGACACGAAACCTATACATACCCAAAAGCTGATCTATCAAATGTTTCCTTTCCTTACAAGTAATATACTTAGTACTCAGCGCACCTCTTGCATTCCACACCTCTCTACATTAATATACACCTAAGCTAACTTCTATATGTTTATATATATGCAGGAGCACACAGAGACAGGAATTCTCCTTAAGGGACAAACCTAAACCACAAACAACTCATACCTATACCCTATGTAACCCCTCCCATATACTATCCCCTCTCCCTCCTCCAGAAATCCGATTATCCCTTCACCCCTCAATCCCACCCCCGACATCCCCACCACACTCTAACTCTTCACCCTCAGCTCTTAATCCACTAGGCACCAAGAAAGACCTCCTACCACAACGAGCCAGTACCCACTACCCAAGTGAAGAGACACCCACTCAAGCTCTCACCTCGTTCCAGGCAAGAAAATAAAACCAACACCCTGACAGACTCATGAAGTATGGCCCTCCTAATCACCTCTCCCTAATGTGGACTGTGGCTTGATATCGGAACTAGCTCCAAAGGACCCCCACTGCAAGAACTCTACCCAAGACCTCCCTGCCTGGACCCACACCTCACAATGAAATCTCAAAAGACAAGGGGGAACCCTATTCTTTCATCATAAGTTTAGACCTATATAACACTACATCTTATCCTGTTTCTCCCCAAATGTAAAGTGATCTCCTGTATCACTTTCCCTCCCTTTCTCTGTTTTATTTGTCTTTTCTTTTTTATTCTTGTTAGATTCTTTTGTTTGTTTTGCCTTGTTTTAGTTTTTTTTATTGGATTTGATTTGTTTTTGCTTCTTTTGGGTCACTCCTGGCTGCGCTCGGAGGGTGCTCCTGGCTCTATGCTTGGAGAACATCCCTGGAGGGGGACCATTTGGGATGCCAGGTTCTGAGCCACTGCCCTTCTACAGAAAGGACAGATGCCTGATCTCCATGCTATCTCTCCTGGCCCCACTTTATCCCTTTAATTACATCTTTTATTTAATCTTCTTTTTTTTTAAAAGAAACTTTTTTTCTTTTAGATAGTGTGAGCATATATATTCTTAGTTTTTGTTGGGAGTCTGGTTTCTTTTCTCTCCACCCCCCAAATCCACCAGCAATATAATAATAGCACCACTTCCTCCTGCAAAGACATATTAAAAAAGGGGAAATTGTACTTATAAAAACAAGCTCTTACCTACTAGGGATAAGAACTCATACTTGTTTGCAACATAGGGACATATCCCACCCTGAATGTATGTCATGCAGAAACAACTTAAGCTCCAGGGAACTAGACACTGACTGTTCAGCCTTAAATCCTGGATTCCAGACATATATATGACAGATTTCTCCGCAACAGCTCAAAGAACCAAATCCCCTCCAGGGCATTTACAGCCGCTGCTCTGACACCAACATGAGCCAGTCCTAAATTGATAACCTGACAAGGAGGAAATGGGAACAACTAGATCTAAGAGCAAGTTGTCCTCCCTCATCAGCTATCGATAAGACAAAATCAGAAAACAGGTCACCCTTTGATATGTGCAAAAGCCAAGATCGCTATATACTGGTTGTTGCAACCAAGACTGGACAGTACACATCCAGGGACCACCACCACCAACAGCAACAAAAAGCTCTAGCCTAGCTTTTGGAATATGATCTGTTCAACAAACAAGAGCTCCAATTCCAGAAGGTTGACTGAGACAACCGCAACTGAACAGGTCTTGCGGAAACATAACGAAAGACTTTATCCCAGGCTCCAGTCTAGGAGCAACATAACCACCAAGAACACCAACTACAGAAGATGGATTAAAACGACACTGAAGAAACATAACTGCTAGAACCACAAAGAAAGACTTCATAAACTCCATTCCCTGAACTGCACAGCCACAAAGATCTCTAGAAACAGAGGTCTGATTCTACCATCCAAGGCAAAGCAGAAGTCTTCCGCACACCACGAAAGCAGCAAGGGGATAGTAAATGATCATGCAAGGAGTCTAGAGTTAATCCCATGACAATATACTTCAGGGGTGGAGAAACCCTGTGTCTCCTAGGTCAAGGGAATTCCCTCTACAATAACCCCAATAGTTACTGTGCCTATGCAGGGGGATAAAGAAAAGGAGAAAAAAAAAAAGCACAAAACAATCATTTTTCCACATGTTTATTTATCGATTGACCAATTTTTTTGACGTCTTTATTTTGGTGTGGAGATTACGGTTGATGTCTCCAATATTATTTTATTTTATTTTGTCTTGTCTTTCTCTTTCTTTTTGCACTCGAGCATGAGTTGATTTCAGAACCGAGACTATTGTGTGGTGCCTATCTTTATTGCTATAGTGCTCACCGGTTACTTAATTCGATAATTTTTTCTGTATTGTTGTGGTATTTCAATTACCTTTTTCACATCCTCTCTCAAACTGAGGTTGGAAGCCTCTAGAGAGACTCAGCCCATTTTCAGCGTATTTGACTTTTGACTTCTTTTTTTTTCTCCTCTTATTTTGTACCCCATTCTATTGCTTTTCTTGCCTTCAAACAAAACCATATACCTCGATTTTTCTAGCTCTGCCTCTTAAATAGAAGGGGAAACGAGGGTTCCAGGACCAAACAGATATGTGATTAATAATAGCAAGCCAGACAAAGAGGGGTCCACCTACTCTAGCAGCCCGGGGGGTGATGGCAGGATATATGGGTTGTAGAAAGAGAACTGGAATGCGGGGAGGACATAGTTGGTGATGGGTATTACCCTGACTCAATGTTAATATGTATCTAAAATACTAATGTGAAAGATATGTAAGCCATTATGGAAAAATATGTTTTTAATCAGAAACTTTCTTTGACTTACATGTATTATTATTATATCATTTATATTATATGTTATGTTATGTCACTATATTATGTTATGTTAGTTTACCTCATTATGTTAATCAATTTTGTCTCTTGAATAATTTCTTACAATAAAATTTCCAAATATGTGATAATGATTGAAAAATGGTTTAAGATAAATCCTCAAGACTAGATTATTTCAAATGTAGTAATGGATCAAATATAATTAAGTCTTTAGGGCATTATTTTGAAGCTTTCAAAAGTTTTCAACATAATTCCCCTACAGCAATTTACAGTTATGGTTGTAAAATTATCTATATCCCAGAGAGCAAGAAATATATAAACTGGTTTCATAGATATGAAGAAGATCCTTTACAGACTTTTCCAGGGCTTCACAATGGGACACTGCTCCTATCTAAATTTGAAAGGCAAATGCAATCTTCCAGTGTCTCATATACTCACTTTTTTATGACATTTAAAACAGGAGGATAAATATTCATTACTTTTATTTTCAGTCATATTTGAATATAATATATAGACGTTTTAAAACTATTTTCAAGTGGTAACAATGTTTTCTGGACAGTCCTATGATGTTAAGATTTTTGTGTGGTAGGAAACACCTTCAGTCCTCACCGAACATTTTGTAGAATACACTGCAATTAGAAGATTAAGAAAAAAATCTGCTGTATATTACAACATAAGAGGAGATTCGACTTATCATCTACAGGTAATTGCTAAAAAAAATTAGGGTAATCAAAATCCAGAGAGATATTTGTCCAGTAAACTGAGTTAAAATAAGCCATGTCCTTCACTTATTTCTTACTAATTCTTTCTTACAATAGAATCTACAGAAACTATAAATAAAAGAATTCTAACAAGATATTCTTCAATACATTGAGAAAATGGAGAACAAAAAGAAAAATATCAAAAAAAATGAAATTGAAATTGAAAGTAATTTTAATTTAAACAATTGTGGTACTTAGGCCTATTATCTTACTGAGAATATATATCTTTTAGTCAGGGTTCAATAGGCTGATCCTTTATTCAGTACAAGTGCTTACTTGCTTAATGTCATTTCACACATGCCCAGTGAAGAGGTTTTATAATGTAGAATACTGAATCGTTACCGTCTGGATTATGTAATAATTTTCCTCATAACACCACCTTAATTCTCTTTGTTTCATATTAAATGTTTTTTACCCATGAAAATAAATAAATAAATAAAATTTTCAGAACAGGGGGGGAAAAAGTAACGAAAAATGCTGGCCAATTATCCATGGTTTTTATTGATTTTTTGGCAGTAATGAAAATTACAGTAATCATTACCAAAGAGAAAGAAAGAAGAGCAGTTCAATAAAGCAATTGCATGCTGTTTTGGTAGCTAGACATTAAAGTCCTACTCAGAAGGTTTGATTTTGACTTTATGATATTATATTGAGCTATGACTTGGGTGACTTTACTCTGCTAATCTTTCCACCCATCTGTGGAGCTAGAACTCCACAGAAAAAATCAGGAAACCTTGGCTTCCATTTCTGTAATGCAAGAGTAGAGATTGACCAAGCTATCATAACTCAAATGCACCATATGTGAAAATACAATGTATACATATTTATAAACGTATTTCTTAAGAAAATAATGATGCTCCCATTAAAGAATATCTACTATGTGTAAAGCTCTGTAATATGCCAGTTTTATATGCTTGCTTTTTGGTCCACACTGCCAGTACCCAGGTGTTACTTCCAGCTCATTTTCGGAATGTCTCCTGATGGATCATGTAATGTCAGGAATTGAGACACATTCATTCAATCCATTGTGAGAAATATCTCCAGACTTGTCAAATGATATACTTAAACTACATTTAGCATTTTATCTTGAAGTTAGTCTTTTTAGGAGTTTAGAAAGTTTAGTAATATCTTAATAGTATGGTTAAAGTTTGAATTCCTATAAATTTTATATTTTTTATTTTTTTCATGGCATTTCCACATGGAATATGTTCATAATGTGTATAATTTAGAAAAACATAGCAAAACAATGTATTAAACTGTACTGTGCATGTGAAGCTTCATATTTAATCATTTCAGAAAACATTATAGAAGATATTTAGTTAAACAAGAAAAGTTTTCTGTAAACAAGGAAAGTAAAGATTCAGCTCATCAATTTCTGCCCATCTACATGGTTATCAGGTGAAAGATAACATCAGTATTGATTTTTTTTCTATTTTATTAGACATTCTAACAAATACTTAGCCACTGTTCATCATACATACAAAAGAACAAGTGATATAAGGACAGAGCTAAGAATGGAAAATTTTCCTGCTTCTGCAAGACTAGGGACTTGCGATAGTTCACATTATTCTGTTCCAAAAACAAACTTTGTTCTTTGCATTTCAGTCAATTAAAAAGAAAATTAGGTCTTTCCTGAACTCTGGAAGCTCTCCTCAGAGCCCTGGGAAGCGAACCCCAAAGAAACTACATTCGGGAGCTACCCAGCGAGCCAGTGAGTGAGTGAGAAATGGCTGCAGGTGGGGGTTTCCAGGCAGAGTGCTGACTGCTCTACCTGCAGAATCTCCACCGGGCTGTGCTTCTTCTGAGGAACTGAGCACCGGAAGGGAGCCCTGTCCTACCCTTCTCTGTCTTTCCTGAACTCTGGAAGGTCTCCTCAGAGCCCTAGGAAGCGAACCCCAAAGAAACTACATTCAGAAGCTACCCAGCGAGCCAGTGAGTGAGTGAGAAATGGCTGCAGGTGGGGGTTTCCAGGCAGAGTGCTGACTGCTCTACCTGCAGAATCTCCACCGGGCTGTGCTTCTTCTGAGGAACTGAGCACCGGAAGGGAGCCCTGTCCTACCCTTCTCTGTCTTTCCTGAACTCTGGAAGCTCTCCTCAGAGCCCTGGGAAGCGAACCCCAAAGAAACTACATTCGGGAGCTACCCAGCGAGCCAGTGAGTGAGTGAGAAATGGCTGCAGGTGGGGGTTTCCAGGCAGAGTGCTGACTGCTCTACCTGCAGAATCTCCACCGGGCTGTGCTTCTTCTGAGGAACTGAGCACCGGAAGGGAGCCCTGTCCTACCCTTCTCTGTCTTTCCTGAACTCTGGAAGCTCTCCTCAGAGCCCTGGGAAGCGAACCCCAAAGAAACTACATTCAGAAGCTACCCAGCGAGCCAGTGAGTGAGTGAGAAATGGCTGCAGGTGGGGGTTTCCAGGCAGAGTGCTGACTGCTCTACCTGCAGAATCTCCACCGGGCTGTGCTTCTTCTGAGGAACTGAGCACCGGAAGGGAGCCCTGTCCTACCCTTCTCTGTCTTTCCTGAACTCTGGAAGCTCTCCTCAGAGCCATGGGAAGATAACTCCAAAGAAACTACATTCGGGAAGAGATAACAATGCTATCTGGGCAAAAGCCGGCTCCCTGTGTGTGACACCAGGCGGGGAAAATCCGCGAAAGTACACCGGCCCAGTGGGGCTCAACTGTGAAAGACTGTGAGTGTGACCTGTCTATGTCTGTCTACTGTCCTCTTGCGTGAAACTCTTGCGAGTGGGGCAAAAAGAGGCTCAGAGGAGCACGGCCGCTCCGCTTTGCTACGCGGCCGTGCACTCTTTCTAAGAAAAGAACTCCATTGCAACAAGAAGGAAAAATCACACTAAGAACGGCGCTATATCACAGAAGCAAACATTTCTCTCTGGACTGTCTTCTCTGTTGCATGCTCGGGCCTAAGATTTGACCCAGTGTGAGGCTTCATCCACGGAGGACTCCCCTCCCTTAGAGGCAAGTCAGCCCATCCAGAAAGGGAGGAGCCAGAGGAGTGTGCTGCCTACATCATATAGACAATGAATACCACCACAACACGTAGAAAAACCCACAATACAAGTGTGACAATGGGGAAACAACGCAGGCCAGCATCAGACATAGAGAATGAAGATGACAATTCTGAGGACCAGATAATGACTGAACAACTAATCAACCTCTCAGATAAGGACTTTAGACTAGCAATATGGAAGGTGCTCAACAGACTCCAAGAAACCATGGATCGAGTTGAACAGAACACTAATAAGAACCAAGAAAATATGAAGGCAGAAATGACAAAACTCCAAACTGAAATAACATGTCAACTAACAGGACTGAAAAAGTCAGTAAACGAAGTGAATGACAAAATGGATAAGCTCTGGGACAGGGTATCAGAAGCTGAGAATAGACTTGGTGCTGTGGAAGATGAGATACATAACAATTCCATACAGCAGGAGAGATTGGACAAAAAACTTAAAGCATATGAGCAGACAATGGAAAAATTAGTCAAAGAATGGGAACAGACGAAAATAGAAGTCTATGATAAGATCAACAGAAACAACTTAAGAATCATTGGAGTCCCAGAGACCCAGGAAGAAAATTTCCAGGAAGAATCAATGGTCAAGAACATCATTAAAGAGAAACTTCCAGAGCTAAAGAATATATGTGATCAAATCCTGCATGCCCGAAGAGTACCAACCAAAAGAGACCCCAGAAAAACCACCCCAAGACACATCCTAGTCACAATGACAAATCCCACAGATAGAGACAGAATTCTGAAAACAGCAAGATCAAAAGGGGAAATCATGTTCAAGCAAGCTTCCCTGAGATTTACAGCAGACCTGTCACCAGAAACACTCAATGCCAGAAAGCAGTGGTGGGATATTGTGACAAGACTGAATGAAATGAATGCTTCACCCAGAATACTATACCCAGCAAAACTCACTTTCCGGTTTGATGGAAGAATACATGGTTTCACAGACAAAAAACAGCTCAGAAACTTCACAGACACAAAACCAGTCTTAAGAGAAAAACTGAAAGACCTAATCTAAGACAAGACTACCCAAAAGACACACCAAATTTTGAAATAAAGATGGCGTTAAATCCCAGGACAATTCTTTCTCTCAACGTCAATGAACTAAATGCACCAGTTAAGAGACACAGAGTGGCTAAATGGATCAAAAAACTCAATCCAACCTTCTGCTGCCTACAAGAAACGCACCTGAATAGTCAGAACAAACATAGACTCAAAATAAAAGGCTGGAGAAAAATTATCCAAGCAAACAACACCCATAAAAAAGCTGGAGTGGCCATACTAATATCAGATAATGCAAACTTTATACTCAGGAAGGTTGTAAGGGACAAAGATGGACATTTTATATTAATCAAGGGGTACGTAGAGCAGGAAGAATTCACTCTCCTAAACATATATGCACCGAATGAGGGGCCAGCAAAATATTTAATACAACTGTTGACAAATCTGAAAAATAATATCAACAACAACACAATAATTGTGGGGGACCTTAACACGGCTTTGTCAACACTGGACAGGTCAACCAGACTGAAACCCAACAAGAATATACTAGACCTGAGGAGAGAAATGGAAGAAAGAGGCCTAGTGGATATATATAGGACACTCCATCCCCAGAAACCTGGATACACATTCTTCTCCAATGTACATGGGACATTCTCCAGGATAGACTACATGCTGGCACATAAAACATACCTCCATAAGATCAAGAGGATAGAAATTTTGCAGACTACCTTCGCTGACCACAAGGCTCTGAAATTATTTGTGAATTCCAAAGGGACTCAGAAGAAACACTTCAACACCTGGAAGTTAAACAGCCTCATGCTCAATAACCAGTGGGTCCGAGATGAAATCAAGGAGGAAATCAAAAGGTTCCTGGAAACAAATGACAATAAAGACACAAACTCTCAGAACTTATGGGACACAGCAAAAGCAGTACTGAGAGGAAAATTTATAGCTTTGCAAGCACACATCAGGAAGGAAGAAGGAGCTTACCTGAGTAGCTTAATGACACAGCTAATAGAACTAGAAAATGCTCAACAAAAGGACCCAAGAATAGGAAGACAGAAGGAAATAACAAAGCTGAGAGCAGAAATCAACGAAGTGGAAACTCAAAAAACAATC
Source organism: Suncus etruscus (assembly GCF_024139225.1). Taxonomy (NCBI): domain Eukaryota; kingdom Metazoa; phylum Chordata; class Mammalia; order Eulipotyphla; family Soricidae; genus Suncus; species Suncus etruscus. The sequence continues at coordinate 106,864,159 of NC_064850.1, read as the reverse complement.
CGAAAGATCAACGAAAGCAAAAGTTGGTTCTTTGAAAAAATAAACAAGATTGATAGACCACTGGCAAACCTAACAAAGAAAGAGAGAGAGAGAAACTTGATAACTCGTATCAGGAATGAAAAAGGAGAGATCACTACTGATATGACAGAGATTCAAAGGGTAATCAGAAACTACTTTGAAAAACTCTACGCCACTAAAAATGAGAACCTGGAAGAAATGGATAAATTCTTGGACTCTTATGTTGAAATGTTACATGGTAACTGCTACTATATGAAAATATTAGAAAGTATATTTAGCTCTAAATCTATGGGAGCCTTAAAATTTTCCACGGCTTCAGAGGCCAATAATTATTGCATCTTGGCTAAGATTTTATGTAGTCATTGTTCCCCAACAAATTAAATTATGTAAGTAATTTCCTGAGATATATAAAAAATGTTACTGACTCTAAATATCTTAACTGTATAATTAGATTAATGTTTGATATAACTATTTATATTTATTATATCATTATTAAAAGTTTGATTATGTTTCCCAGTCAAGATCCACTGGACAGTGGATCAAGTAATATCAACTGGTTGCTGGTTTCTACTTGAATCAAAATAATTACAGTGCATAATATTAGATCTGGATATCTTTTTTATTTTTTTATTTTATTTTTTGTTTTATTTTGGGGGGGGGTCACACCCAGCAGTGTTCAGCTCTGCACTCAGAAATCTCTCCTGGTAGCACTGGTGATCATATGAGATTCTGGGATTTGAACCACCATCCATCCTGATCTGCTGCGTGCAAGGCAAACGCTCTACCACTGTGCTATCTTTCCAGCCCCTGGATATCATTTTTATACAAATAAGCAACTTTTATTTATTTATAGAAATGGCAAGTTAATTTAGGTCAATGCTTCTAATTATTTTATTATCAACAACAAATATCATTCTTATTCATTTTTCATCTTTCCATTTACCTACAGAGTACAAGCATTATATATTTAATGTGTGTGATCATGTATTTTTCTTGCATATAAGTTCTGATGGAAAATAAACATTTAAAAACATTTGAGGGGCCAAAGTGGTGCTGTAATGGTAGGCATTTGCCTTGCACGTGGCTGACCTAGGTTCTATTCTCCCCACCCTCTGTGTCCCATATGGTCCCCCAAGCCGAGAGCGATTTCTCAGTGCACAGCCAGGCGTAACCCCTGAGTGTCACTGGGTGTGGCCCCAAAACAAACACAAACAAACAAAAAATAAGCCTTTGTTAATGAGATACTTTAAAATGTATTTATTGTAATATCCAATAAGTGTTTCACTTTGATTAAATTGCAGTTAATTTGAAAATTAAATAAATCAGAGGTTATGTTTATTAATGAACCTCTTTCTTTCCCACTGATTCAGAACTCCAACATACAATGTGCCATTTAGAATCAACTTTTCTCTTTACTTACAGCCATTCAGAAATGTGTACTGAGTGACTTTTTAGTAGAAATCAGTTGTGATTATTGAGTTCTCTCAAGACTAATACTAGTACTTTATGAAGAAACAATAAATAAACTCTAAACACTGCATATTAAAGAAGCAAAAGAATACATCACAAATTGTTGAGCAAGAAAGTCTTGTCATTACAGAATGGGATTCTCATGAAATGAACTAAAAACAGAAACCCTAATATCATGTTGAGGAAAACTGGAAAAAAAATAGCAAGTGTTAAAAAATGGAAGCATAGACCTCATAATATTTTGTTTGTTTGTTTGTTTTTGGGCCACACCTGGTGATGATATTCAGAGGTTATGTGCTCAGAAATCTCTCCTAACTTGGGGGACCATATGGGATGCTGGGGAATGGAACTAAGGTCTGTCCTGGGTCAGCCGTGTGCACGGCAAGCTCCCTTCCATGGCACTGCCACTCTAGCCCCAACCTCATAATATTCTTAAAAAATATGTATTCCTCTTTATCCTCAACCAAGGAGTTGTTATCATGTCTTTACATGACTTATATATTTAGTTACCCATGTTACTTGTTGTTGTAAGCTAAAAATTGAAGCTATATATTTTTTAATTTACTTTAAAGGTTTTAGGTGATCATAAACTAGTTTAAATGTGTGCTAAACTTAGAGCTGGATAAGCCATTTCCTAAATGCTTCCCTTTTGTTTTGAACTGATTCTGATTCTCCTTAGATTGGAAAGAGATTACAATATATTTTCCCCATGAATATTTCACACCTTATTTCCATGTTTCTTTGTCATAATGGTGACAATGAGTAAGGTGTTTAAGAAGTGCTTAAAAGTGTTTAAAAGTGATCCCATATTGGACTTTCATGGTATGAATATCCTTCTCTTGCTAAAACATCATAAAATCTCATGGGTGAAACCAAAGACATTAAAAGTTTCATTAACGTAGAGTGAACCTAACACAATTTGAAAACAAAATAATGTAATAGATTTTACAAATGAAAATAGGTGGTAGACAAAAGGGCAGTAATTGAGAAAGAAATACTTTAGCACAAAAAGATTAATGAGGATAATACTTTCTTCACCGTCAGAGAAGGGAAAAAAGTCTGCTTTTAGTCTGGAAGCTTATCTTTAATTTTCCTCTCTTGTTTTTCTCCAGGTGAACTTCCAATCATTAGAGAGCAGTTTACTCTCCTCTTTTTTCTAGGAAATCGAAGGCACAAAGACACAGGTGATATGCCAATCAAAACAGTATTGATTATATGTTCAAAAGAAGACAGAGAGAAATATAGCACAGTTTTAAAAAGAAAAAATCATTAAAAGTATTATACTTAAACAAAAATCAAAAGTATAGAAAGTTATAATTCAAAACCTGACAAATTCTCATTCTCCCCACTCACCGGTTCTTGTTGCAGACAAATGCTATATTAAAACTTTTCTAAACAAAGTCTGAAGTTATAGTACAGTAAGGAAGATGTTTGACTTGCATGCACTCAACCAGGTTTCATTCCCTGGCATCACATATAGTCCCTATAAGCCGCACCAGGAGTGTTTCCTGAGTGCAAAGCCAAGAGTAATCCCTTAATACTGCCAGTGTGGCCCCAAAATAAAACAAACAAAAAAAATGACTTTCCTAAATAGCTTCCTATAATATAGTTATAACAATGTATAACAGAGTACCCTATTTGGTGAAACTATTAAAAACTTGAGAGGGCACCAAATATAAAATTGTTCATGGGGTTCAAAAATTTTCCTCAGCCACAGGTCATATATTCCATTAGTAATACAACTGGATTAACTTCCTTTACTGAAAAACAAATCAGAGAGTGTAACAGAGAGATAGTTTTTTCATGTGCCATTTACCTAGCTAATATTTTATATTTCTTTCAAATCCTTATCTATCTTTTACATGTTTGTCTATGATATAGTGTTATTTTGATGGAAAAATTAATTAAAAATAAACAAAAGTTTAATATTTTAATAATTTATGGAATAGTGGCCAAGGAGATAGAACAGCAGGCAGGGCACTTGACTTGTAATCTGCCAGCTCAGGTTCAATCACCGACTATACATCTATGTTCTCTTAGCACAGAATCATGACTAAGCATTTGTAGTACTTTCAGTGTGATCCAGAAATTTAAGAAAATTTGTTGTAGAAATTAAATGTTCTGTTTTATGCCTTGTCATTCTCCCATTTATAGAAACTGGATGTTCAAAAGTTATTTGCTCTTTTGTTTGTCTGCAATATAACCATTTCTTCATCAATCATGCCTCAACATTAATCTCTAGCTATGTAATCTAGTAGAACTTTATTTATGGACTGATTATTTTGAGAGTCCATTGAGACTTTTTATTTATTCATAGGTATAATGAAGAAAAATCAGATCCTATAAAAAAAAATTCCAGAATTTTCCCTCTTGTTAACTTGTTGCCTTTTCATGGTCCATAATGCCATCTGAAGTTGTTAGTGCAAAGAAACCAAATGAGATGAGAGAGGTTTTTCTGACATTTTTCTAGATCTCTGAGATGCACATCAAATCTGGAGTTTATCACACCATATTTTTTCAATCTGCCTGGAGATTCAAAAATTTCCCAGCTCTGAGGTCATCAGTGGTTTCTAATTCCTGCCTGTAACTTTGCTCGATGCTTACTGTCAAGAACCTTGCAACATGGCCCGTTGAGCACCAGATGTTTGCCTCACTTTCAGCATTATTGATGCTCTTGACCAATGGACCAGGAAGTTCATGCCCACCAGGGTACAGAAATATAGTGGGAAGAGCAAGTAACATTTGGTTTTGACATTTTCTATGTTATATTAAAATTGCTCTCATATCAAACTATTCTTTCATTGAATTCCAATCAAATGTCTGAGTCACTTGAGACTAATGTCTTTAGAAGCTTACTTTCCTTTCTCACCTTTTTAATTCAGACCAGGGAGGGTGCCATAACCAACAGAAATGATAGCTTATTCCTGACTGTTCAGAGATCACTCCCAGCAGTGCTTCGAGGATCGTCATAGTGCTTAGGGACCTAGTGCCAGGCCAGCTGCATGCAAGGCAAATGTCTAGCTCCTTTAGCTTCTCTCCTACTCTGCCATCCTTGCTCTTGAACTAAGATTAGCCAACCCCCATGGGTTCCTCCTACTCATTTTACTGCTATGTTTGAACTATGCTTAACTGAAGTGCCTAGTAGACTGTTGTACATAAATTGTGCTCATATATATATTTTGGTGGTAGAAACAGTTTATTAACACAACAGGTCATCAACGGGAGCACAAAACATCGAGGCAGAAGAACATCTGGGACCTGACTCAGCGCAGCCGCCTGGCCTCTCGCTCGGATTCCAGCAGGGTCAGCACATCACCCTCTCGGACGGGGCCTTTCACGTTGCGGATGATGGAGCGGCTCGTGTCGTTCATGAATTCCACGCGCACCTGTGTGCACTGTCCCTGCGATCCGGTCCTGCCTAGCACCTTGGTGACCCGGGCTAACTTGATAGGCTGCTCGCGGCTGGTGTCCATGATGGCGGTGCAGCGCGGTGGCTGTCTTGGCAGAGAGGTGCTCATATTTTTAAGAATTTTTGAGGCTCAATGACTTAGAGTACTATTAATAAGAGGTTTATGTATATAAATGTTTTAAACCACAATGTTCATAATATCATCTCCTTTAAGCAACCCTTTCTGTTTCCCCACTATGGTAAGCTCAGTTCTGTAGAACAATTCTCACTATCTGGGTATGTCTTATCCATTAATTATTTTCCTATTATGTTTCTTTATTTCCCATATTTAACTTAGGCCATTTTGTATTCATGTCTCTTGTTCTAACTTTACTTAATATGAGTATCTCTAGATCCATAAAGTGGAAAATTGAAGGTTTTGTTCTTTTATAGTCTAGTAGTATTCCACTTGGACATTTGGATTGTTTCCAGATTTTGAGTATTATGATTAGTGCTGCTATGGACATAACAGGGGTCTCAAACTCACGGCCCTAATACAACATTTTGTGGCCCGCGGCCGGCCTTCAAATATCGCAGTATTCGCGATTATTCGCTTACCGAATAATCACAATAAAAATCGCATTAGTAAGAAAAAAAATCGCATTAAACATTTGCATATCCCGAGCAGTTCCGTTAGGGATATGCAAATGTTTAATGCGATTTTTTGTGAGTTTGATATTCGGTAAGCGAAATCCCTTATGCGGCCCTGCCTCACCCCGACTTGGCCTCCTGCGGCCCCCAGGTAAATTGAGTTTGAGACCCCTGACATAAAAGTATAAATGCTTTTCCAAATAGAAGGGTTGGGCCTTTGCAATCAATGTCAAGAAGTGGATTGCTGGACCATATGAATTCAAAACTGTTAATTTTGTACTTGGTCTTCTCCAATATTTCCATTACCTGCAAGAAGGAGAAACAAAAAACAAATTTACATGTTAAAAACTCCCTGGAATCAAGAGATTCCACAGTGTAGCTTATGCATTCCCCCAGAAGCAAAAACAGGACACAATTACATCTTGGCGGAAAGCTTTGTAATGGACAATACCGGTTTCAACCTATCCATTCCAAACTATGTTATTGCACATTTTACCTGGTTCCCTCAACTAGTGTGTTAAGGTTAATATTATTAGTTTCTAGTTTATCAAAAGTTGTTGAGGACCTAAACCACAAAGGAAATGCTATCTTCAAGACAATAATAAAATAACCATTAGGGCATATTCCTTTTAAGGCTTGTCTCCTGAAACACACACACACACACACACACACACACACACACACACACACACACACACACACACACACACACACACACGTTTTGCAACTCATCAGGGCATCCTCCCTTTTTTAAGAGGTCACGACCACTTCTGGTGGAACCCCAGCAGTTCCATTCACCCTGGCCCAGAATTCAGGCCCTGAGCACGGCCGGGGTTTCTCATCGTCATTGTTAGGGCCTCAAATGAAAGCCTTGTCACGGGGCGGGGGCGGGAAGGCTCTGGAGCGCAGCGGCACTACGAGCATCTGAATTCCCTCCTCTGTCGCCCGTTGGCTGGAAACTGCGAGGCAGCGGCCGCCCCCCTGCGGCTCGACTCGGCATTGGCTGCCAAGAGGTGGCAATCAGGGCGGGTCCAGCTGCTGTGTTCCTGCCAGCTCTCAGCTGCAGCCGCGGTCCTGTTGCGCTGTCGCCGCTGCAGCCGCCGCCTGGGTCCCTTCCACCGCGCCTTTGCCTGGCGGCTGCCTGCCTCCCCGGCTCCGGTGGCAGACACCATGGTAAGTGCATTCCATGGGCTTCTAGAAGCCTCCCGCCCGGCCGGGCCTGGCCAACCCCCGGGAACCAGCTTACCCCAGGGAACCCGCAGCGCCATCGGAACTTGGCGCGGGGCCCGGGGAGAGCCCCGCGGGCGGCGGAGAACCTAGTTCCGTGCTGGGTTGCGGGAGCCAGTGGTGGGGACGCTGGAGAGTCGCGGGGCCAGCAGGCAAAAAAAAGCCTTTGCTTCCTGCGTGGCTTCCAGAGTCCGGGCAAGGGGGACGTGTGACCAAGACGCTAGGGATCCCAGGCTCAGGCCGTCTGGACTGGTGTGTGTGTGTGTGTGTGTGTGTGTGTGTGTGTGTGTGTGTGTGTGTGTGTGTGTGTGTGTGTGTTTTGGGGGGGGGCTGAGACTCGGGGTTCGCCCGGTTTTCCTCCGGACTCTTCCTGCCTTGGAATGTGACAGGTGAACCTGGGTGTGGAGAGGCGGATCGAGTCCCAATGGTGCCCCCTTTTTCAGCACCCATGCAGCGGAGCAGGGTGCAAGGTGGAACCAGCTGGGTTGGTAGCTCTGATACAGCAGCTCTGGGGGAGCCCCTTCCTGCCTACAGCTGGATCCCTGACACCCCGTTTTCCCTGTCCCCCGCAGTACGGCTTTGTGAATCACGCGCTGGAGCTGCTGGTGATCCGCAATTATGGGCCGGAGGTGTGGGAAGACGTCAAGTAAGTGGCCGGGCCCTCTCGCTCGGCCCGGGCTGGCGCGGCGCACTCACGGTGGTGGTGGCGGCTGCGGGGTTCCCCGGCGACTCGGGCGCTGTCCCCGCGCCTCGCTTCGCCTTTGGCTTCCTGGCCAGGTCACGGGAGCGCGTCCTGGGAGCTGCCTCGGCGCGCCGCTCCCGGCTGCAGCTGCGCTCCCACGCTCCAAACCGAGACCCGGAGAGGGAGAGGAGGGTGTCCGGGCGGGCCTGGGAAGGCCAGAGCTGGGGAAGGAACCCCTGGGGGCCGCCGAGACCTCCCGACCTGGCCTGAGCGTGGGAATTATGCTGCCAAAGCCTTGGACCGCTCCCAGGCTCTGCAAGCCAGGCGGCTCCCACGCGCTGGGAAGGACCCACAGTGGCCTCAAGACGATCATGTTCCCAGAGGCCCTAGAACTGACAGCACACGGAAGATCTTGGGGGCTACTCTGTTATTTTTCACACCTTGCAGATATAGACAACAGCCGTTTTTTTTTTTCTGACACAAAAAAACTCTTACCACCGTGTCTTAAGGGATTGTGCATCAAGTGAGTTTCGTTTTGAAATAAAGTGAAATTTCTCTTTCATTTTTTTCCTCTTCTCCATCCCATGTTAGTGTTTTTTTTTTTTTTTTTTTTTTTTTTGGATTCTTGTGGAGGGGTCACCAGAGGGACAAGCTAGTTTCAGCCTTCTAGTTGTGGGCTAGAAGAGTTGAGGCCAGACTTCAGGATGTCAAAGGAAGTACCACAGCAGACTGAGTTTAGATCTGTTGGAATGATAGGATATCACTGCGGACCTTTCAATCTAACAATATTCTCTGTTTTCCTCCCGCTCAATTTGAGGAAATTTGCATTTCACTTGTTAATCGATACCAACCTTAACCAATGGGCAACACCAAAATCATGTTTCCGCATTTTCATATTGGAACAACAATCTGTCAGCCAAGGGAAATTTCTTAGGTGGATAAAAGGAGAGTGCATTGTGATCTTTAACTGATTTTATTTTGTTATACCAAATAAGTGATGTTCCCATGCTGTTTTCCCTTAATAAACGCAATTATGAGCAGCCAGTCTTATTTGGCCATACTATGAAATTACATGCTAGTCATTTCTTTAGATCTATATTTTTCAGTGAGAGTAATCAGGGTCAAGCTTAGAGCACTGCAGTGCAACTTCTTTCTTTCCTCCTGGCTTCATGTTAGTGTGCATTCTTTCATGTTCCATTAACAGTTGATTACCAAGGGGCATATCATCTTCTTATAAAAGAAAGTAGAGAGTTGGCAATGATGTGGTTCAATTAAATGTGAATTCGGGCACTAAGAACTAATTCGGGATTGAGTACATTTTTTCACCTTGTGAAAACAGACATTTATAAAAAATTTTAAACTATTTTTGGTAGATATTTGTAAAGAAAGTGCACACAGCAAGATTTAATACAATTACCTGATTGTTATTTCTAAGTCTCTATCTTTGGCAATTTTGGAATAGCAGACTAACCCCCACATAGTACTTTCTCATTTATAAGAAAGAAATCCCCAATGATCTGGTTAATGTGCTGTGACAATATCTTTAGCATTTTGAGATCAAGTAAAAGATAGCTATCATTGTTAAACAGGCATATTTTTAATCAGATTTAGAGCATGCATCCTACCTATATCAATTTAAATCACTTATTATGCATAGATTAAAATTCTATTTCATCAACAAATAACTTAGAATAATCTCTAAAATCATCAAGCTACTTGTTTACATGGTCCATTTTTCACAAAGTAAAAACATTTTATACTTTAAAGAGGAATATTTTAAAGTGTCCCTCTGATATGATAACTTTGCAAAATCATTTTAAGAATATTATTGCATTACATCACAAACATGTTTGTAATCATGGTGCTTAAAAAAGATATTATAATAACAAAGAAAGACATCTTAGCCTCCGAAAAAGAATATTACTGCATTCTACTTTTAAAACAATGTGCAAATTTAAACTATAAAATATATTTAAGTAGATTTAAGTAGTATCTTAAGCTGCTTAAGTGCTGAAGTTTTAATTATTTTATTTTTATGATAAAATAAAATAAAGATGTGGATCTCCTTCTTATAAAATTGATTCAGAGATGCTATGCCTCTACAAGGAATTAAAATAATTTAAGGTAGTATTTGTAATCCACATGTTAATTTTAATTCTCTTTAACGTTTTTTTGTTTGTGTGTTAATTTAAGCATCCCTTTTGGTAGAGACATCTTTTTTTTATTCCAGTTTAGCATCTGGACTAGGAAATATGATTTAGCTTCCTCCATTGGGAGATACATTACCTCTTTGGCTCCCAAACAATACCCCAGAGAGATTACTGCTTGCTCCCTGGAAGAGCGTTCTTTTAGTTCAGAATGAGCAATTCCTACTGTCTTGGGACAGGTGAGATGTTGAGAATTTACTTTTTAAATGCTCCTTGAGAAACTCCAATCCCTCTTTCAGCTATCTACCTCTTATAGCACTGAGACTGTGAATGGCAATAGCTCAAGAGTTTAGTACTAAGTTTTTAGAAAAAAATAAGTATATGAAAATAATATCATTGAGTAAATACCTACTCAAAACTAAGACACATAAAATTTTATATAATGCTTTAGTGAGCTAGTCTGAAATGACCATTTGTCCTTTACAAGAATGAATGTCAAACATTTAATGTCAAATAAAATCATAAGTAATAAGTTCCAGACCAAAAACTTCTACATAAGATAAGGAAGAGTGTTTTATTGTAAACTCTCTATTCTCTTTTCTGCTTACCAATAATTTAATCTGTCACAAGAAGTTCAAAGCTCCACTAGAGGACCAAAATCATAATATTTTAAGCCAGAAGTCAATATTGATGACATAGTGTAAGTTCATCTTTGCTAAAATAGAGCTATTCAAAACCGTGAAAACTGGGTAGGTTAGTTCAGTACTGCTACACCAGATTTGATTCCCCAGCTCTGTGTATGGTCCCCCCCACCCTATACTCCCAAGTGTGATCCTTAGCACAGAACCAAGAGTAATATAAATCCTAAACACCACCACTTGTGATGCAAACCTTCCCCCAAGAATGAAGACCATTCTTTTTCCAAAAACCAGACAAAATCAGGTAGTTAACTTGATATGACCCACAGAATGTGGTTATATCCCAATGAATTAAATTAGTAAGTACTGGTAAAAACAAAAACAAAACAATCTTGAAATCTACTTTATATCATATGTTCTTGATTTCCTTCCAATTTTCATGAAGCCAAGGCTGCTAAGGTTGTGCAAGTCAAGCATCATTTAAGAAAATAATGAAACCAATATTTTCATATTAGCAAAATGCATCAATACCTAATTAAATCATCCCTGTTAGCCTCCCATTAATCTTGGTTACATTTATCATTGCATCAGATCACTAGGCTAATGAACCAGAGTGTAGTCAATAAAGCAAGACATTTTGCCTTGCACATAACTGACCTGCATTAAAGCCTTTGTACCCGCTATTGTCTCCTGAGCACAATCAGGATTGATCACAAAGTACAGCGCCATTAGTATTAAACCTTGAGCACAGCTCTATGTGGTCAAAATCAAAACAAAACAGGACAACAAGCTAAATAAATTATAGTTTGATTTTAAATTTTTTAACTTCAAGAAGCATAAAGATAAAACATATCTAAGATGTCTAAAAGTATCTTAACATGCTTACAAAAATACACTTTGCTTTAAACTTAGTATTTTTCCTATTGTAAAGTGGGCCAAGAGGTTAAATCTATTCTTTACTGGTTTAGGAGAGCTGAGTGGTCTCTTCCAGAGCATGAAGGAATTGTGAGGTGTCAGGAATCAATCAAGCCCATCTCCTCTGCCCGTAAATAGTTCTGAAACACCAACGTGCTAACCAGTGTATTTGAAAGTGTTTACACTCAATAGCTAGTTGCATTTGCACTCTAACTTCAGGTACTAGTGAACTTGCCTGCCTCTTTATACCTACCTCTATCTTTTAGACTAACTGAAAGATTTGGTTCTAGGGTAAATCTTTCTACATGAATCAGATACTATCTTTACATTATCTAGTTTACTTGGTTTTATCCAGAATCTGGACTCTGCCTGTCTTCTTTGATCTAAATATCTGTCAGAAATTGAGCTAGGAATGTTTTTTTGTCTTTTATTATGTAAGTTTTGAAAATATGATGTTAGAAACAATTTTACAATGAACACCAGAGGAAAAGTAAAAAAAAACTGCATTACTTTCAGATATGGAAACCTAGTTATAGCAAATATTAACACCGTTACTGCATGCAAGGAATATTGTCATCTCTACTCTCTCACCAAAATAACAGTCCTGAGCAAATGTTTCTTTTCAGTGTGTTGGAAAGCCAAAATTAGGGTTGTTTAGGACAGGCACTAATGGAACACAGGAAAAGAAATGGATGTTTGAGCAAAATCTGTAGATTTGGCTCAGTTGAGAGAGTAAATCTCACAAGCTTGCATACTTGCAGCTTCTCTACACACTAATCACTTGCCTCTTATTAAAGAAGAAACTGAGCAAAATGACCCAGCTTCTTATACTGAAAATACGGAGGATTAAGCAATAGCATGGTGGCTAGGTTGTTTGCCTTGCATGTAGCCAGCCAAGGTTCAGTCCCCAGCATCCCATATGATGCCCCAAATCTGCTAAGACTGATTTCTGAGTGCTCAGAAATTAGATTAACTAAGATTAAGCCCTGAGTGCTTCTGGGTGTGCTCCAAAACACCAAAAAGAACAAATAAGTTGAGGTTACAAAGATTTCAGTATTCTCAAGTGTTCATTCTGCCACTTCACAGTTTGGTTCTATTGTTTATTCTAATCTTTCTGACATCCATTCTAGCTCTATTGCCTTGTTGTTTTATTATTTTTCCATGTCCAGTTACCAAGTCACACAAACATGGACAGCGTCCAGTGTACATGCTTCCCTGGCTATCAGCATTCAAGACTCATGGACCAACTCATGTAAAAATGTAGACTTGTATCTGTTTGTGTATAATACTTCTCCCTTTCCATTTTCTTCATCAACTCATGCCCTCCCATGAGTATAACTAATCTTCATCTTGGGGATAACAAAACGGAGATCATTTCTTTTTCTGTTTTGTCTTGGGTCACAATCTACAGAGCTTACTTTCAACTCTGCTCAGGGAACTCTCCTGGCTATGCTTGGGAAACCATAGATAGTGCCAGGGATCAAACTGGTGTCTCCAGTCTTAACATCTGTACACTGTTACTTAAAAGGGTATTTCTTTCACCTTCAAAACTATATATTTCCTTCCTAGTATATGCAAGAGTGTATAATTGTGTACTTGTATTATTTGCATTAGTATCTATTTTGTCTTACCAGATTCTAAAATCTGGCTATTGCCCAAGAGAAAACATGCCTTGGAGAAGTGTATTCTGCTTTTTTCCTAGACAGATTGATAATAGATGTAAATGTATAGTTATATAAAAATATACTTCTATAAAGGTATCCAGAAATTCATATATAGATGTGTTCTATTTATACTTAATATATAAAGTAGATAATAGATATGCATTATCTTTTTTAATTTCCAAAGAGTAAGACACACTTTTATTCAACTATAATTTTTAGCAACCAGAAATTATTATCCTTTATTGATGAGATCATCAGTTACTTATTAAATAAATAAAATATTCCTTGGGGCCGGAGAGATAGCATGGAGGTAAGGCATTTGCCTGCATGCAGAAGGATGGTGGTTTGAATCCCGGCATCCCATATGGTCCCCTGAGCCTGCCAGGAGCCATCTCTGAGCTTAGAGTCAGGAGTAACCCCTGAGTGCTGCCAGGTGTGACCCAAAAACTAAAAAATAAAATAAAATAAAATATTCCAAGTGAATATATTTTACATAAGGAAAGGCAAAGGGACATAGCAATAGAGTAAAGCATTTTTTTTTGAGAAAATCTCAAAGTCCTTGTATATAATCACCCTTCAAACATGATTATATTAACAAGATTCAGAACACAACTGCTTTGTGGCCAGTTTCAAGGTCAATTATTTGATCACATTCAGGGCAAGTGTGACTACGTTAGCAAGTGTCTAAAGCAGCAGTGTATGTGGTGTTGTATAATGTTGGTTTCTTAGACTGCAGACAAATCCTCTTAAATCCTGCTGAAATTAGTTGTAAAATAGCATATGAGAATACTGACTGTATTATTCCATTTTGAGTTTAATTTTATTGTTACATTTATAGTCATTTTATTGGACACTTCAGGTTTTTACAGTCACATTCTGTATGCTTTATCTCACCTACTTCTCATATCATCTAACCCCAAAAGTAGATTTTATCATTTTTATTTTATCAATAAGAGAATTGAGGCTGTCAGATACTAAAGTCTTGTCTCATTCCAACAGCTATTAATGATCAAAGAAGGGATTTGGATGTAATTGACTCCTAAATAATAATGCTATGTACTTTTCCCAGGGAACTGATCTCTGACTTTCCTTTCTAGAAGTTTAAATTAGGCAAGGTAACACATATGTGTGTATGAACATATGAGCTATTAGTTCTTATTTATGTTTTGTTTACCTAGATATTTTAAGCATTGTCTAGGTCAGTGGTTGGCAACCTGCGGCTTGCGAGCCACATGTGACTCTTTGCACCTTTAATTTGGCTCTTCTGTGTGCCCAGCGACCGCTCCAGGAGTCAGGACTCTGCTCCTGCCCTCTGTCAGAGTGTGCCCTGTGTGGCTTTCAAAATAAATTTCAATCGTGGTTTTGGCGAGATTTGGCTCAGTTGAAAAAAAAGGTTGCCGATCACTGGTCTAGGTGATATTGACTGTCATGTTTTGTTAAAGTTGTTTTAGTCATTAGCCCATGGATCTACTGAAATATCAGAGCCTTTGAATTTTTGAGTATTGCTTTTGAGTAATTTGTATATATATAGAAGAGATGAGATTTGGGAACTCAGAAGGTAAGTATAAAACCAAGAATTGTTGGTGGGATCAGACTGATGGCACCAGTGGTAAGGCATCTACCTTGCCCATGCTAGACTATGACGACTGGGGTTTGATCCCCCGGTGTTCCATATGGTCTCCCAAACCATGAGCAATTTCTGAGCGCATGGCTAGGAGTAACCCCTGAGCGTCACTCAGTATGGCCCCAAAACCGAAAAAAAAAGAAAAAAAAAGAATTACTGGTTCTTGGAAGAGGGAGGTGGATACATTAGTGATTGGTGGGGTGTTGGAATTATGTACATGAGAAACTGTTATTAATAGCATGTTAAACCACATAATAATACAAATTTGAAAATGATATTTTAGAGTCCACCCCTGCTGTGATCAGAGTTTATTCCTAGCTCTGTGGTCAGGCATAATATAACATAAAATGACCTGTAGGTGCTTAATAGATAATATGTGGTATTTGAGGTTGAACCCAGGTTGGTCACATGCAAAGCATATGCCTAAGCCCTTTACTCTCACTGCTGCCCTTAAAATAAATTTCAAGTGATAGCACAATGGTAAGGTGTTTATCTTGCAAGTGGCCGACCAGGGATGAAAGCTTGTTTGACCCACAGCATTCCATCTGTTCCTCTGAGCTTGGCAGGAGCCAATTCTGAGTGCAGACCCAGGAGTAACCCCCTGAGTGCTGCAGTTGGGTGTGGCCCCAAAACCCAAAATAAAACAAAACAAATTTCAAAAAGTGTTTCAAAGTTAAAACAAGCAATTAGGAAACATACATCCAGAGGTCTAAGGTATTTAATTTGATGAAGACACTGGAATAGTTTATTTGGAGTGTTTTTTTTGGATTTCTTCAGAAATCTGAAAGTGACTAGAGATAATCTCTTAAAATCTTGAAAAGAGCCAGAATAAGTGTAAAATTTTACCACAAGCAGTGTAATTTTTCTTTAAATTCAGGACTTTGACAAGTACATTAACAGTACTTTGATGAGTAGACACATTAACTTAAAAGGAATGGTCTTGTCAACCAAAAAAGGATCATAGAAAGACCCTGTCACTGTACTGTAAAGGACAGTCTTTACTTCACCAACTCCATTAAACTGGAATCTTCATGGGTTCAGACATACGGAGACTCATTTGTTTGGAATATTGAAAAGTGTCACAACTCAGCCATAAAGTGCACACACCCCTTCACAAGTACAACTTTCTCGCCACCAATGTCCCCCATTTCCTTCTCCCCCATATCTGCCTGATTTTTAGATAGGAATTGTATTTCTCCTCATGGCTGAAACCCAATTATGAACATGTCTGTAACCATGCTGCTTAAATAAATAATTTTCATCAAAAATGGTGGGAAAATGTCATAACTCTAAGTGCTTCACAACTCAGAGACTATCCATATAAAATTTTAGCCATTTAGCTCTGCTTTACATAAGGAGTTTTAACAATAGAGGATATGACTCAACAATTAGGATGTTCTAACAACTCTTTAAAATGGGCCATCCTTGGGACCAGAGACAATATAGCAGGTAAAGCGCTTTTTATATGTGGCAGATTCAGGTTCAATCCCTGGCCCTAAAAATGATCCCAAAAGCCCCACCAGGAGTGATCATTCAGCATAGGATGAGAATTAGCCCTGAGCACAGTAGGTGTGGCCTCCAAGCAAAGACACCTGCAAAAATTGTTTCTAAACTAGGGCTTATAATTAAGATGATGGCAAGTTCATATCTTTTAATACAACACATGCTCTGATTTTGTCCTTGGGTTAATGGATGATTTCATGTCTAACTTTCTTTGCTGAGACCAGATACCATCTGGAGATCCCACTTTTAGGGTGCCCATGTTCAACCATATCTTATTTCAACTTCCATCAGGAACTTACCCAGAAAACTGCAATTCTGGTATGCTAAGCTTGAAAATGGGCAAGATCAGGTTCCCAGATGCAGAATGTGAATTAGTTTTTGTGCACTCACATTTTATAATATAGGGATGTCCCCTAAATAAAAGACATGTATGAATCTACCTAAATATTTTGTATTTTGGACAAAACAAAAAATTGTGTACCCATTTTTTCAAAAACTAAATTATAAAAAGCTCCCAAGTTTGAAAGCAAGTTTATGGACATTAAATTGTTTGAAAACTTGTGGTGAAATTTATTTAATCAGTTCATGCCCTCACTTTAAAATATTCAAATAAATAAAAGGGTAGGAAATTTTTTAAAATACTCAGGTTTATTGAGCATATTTTGCAATTCAGTTAACATGAGTCACAACAATATTTTTTAATCAAAGAAGAGAAAACATTGGACTGAAAAGCACCTATCATGGTAAAATAAATAATTAATTGAGCTGTAGGGATAGTACAGCGGGTATAGCACTTGCCTTGCACATGGCAGACACAGGTTTCATCCCAGGCATTCCATATGGTCCTCTGAGACAGCCAGGAATGATTCCTGAGCATAGAGACAGGAAGTAACCCCTGAGCATTGCTGAGTATGGCCCAAAAGACAAAAAAAAAATTTAAATAATAATTAACTGTACTTTGGAGGAAAGGTAATTAGTATAAACAAATAATCCTTTTGATTTGTAATAAGTAGTCCCTTTCAGGACTAAGTAGGACATTAATTGCTAACTGGAAAAAATTTTTTTGTTTTTATATAATCATCTTTTAGAAATGGCTGTGGTTGGGATCTGAGTGATAATGCAGTGGTAGGATGTTTGCCTTTCACACAGCTGACCCAGGACAGACCTGGGTTGTATCTCCAGAGTCCCTCCATGGTCCCCAAAGCCAGGAGCTATTTCTGAGCCTATAGCCAGGAATAACCCCTGAGCATCACCAGGTGTGGCCCAAAAACAAACAAAAAAAATTGTTGTGGCTTTATGTCTGCAAAAGATTGAATGTGATGATCAATTTCTAGATAGGAGTTTGGACTTCATTTGTGTTGTTTTTAGGGTATAATGCTTGTTTGATTTTGGCTCTTATAATGACTACGTTTTGTTAGCACCTTGTGCAGGGAACAGATGCTGAATTTTTTCATGAAAATAAACAAAGGATCAAAGTTTGATTATTAGCCAAAGTATCCATTCGCCTCATATTATTTCAGTGAAGGCACTGTAATATCATCACTAGATATTTTTACTGACTGTTGATAAATCAGTGCTTATCCCCAAAAAGAATTATTAAAATATAGGTAAAAAGTTGGGAATGTGGCTCAGTGGTAGGCATACATATATACATACATGTATATATATACATAAATGTATATATATACATACATATATATATATATATAGATGTATACATAAGGCCCTGTGTCCTATCTCTGTCATTGATCACTTCTCCCCAAGAAGAAAACAGAATATCAGGTAAAATCACAAAAACTACTGCAAGTCACTTGGAATCAGTGTTAAGACTATTTTTTATTTGGAATGATGCAAACCTTTTTTGTTTTCTTTTGTTCTGGGGGCCACACCCGGCAGCACTCAGGGGTTACTACTGACTCTGTGCTCAAAAATCACTCCTGGCAGGCTCAGGGGGGACCATATGGGATGCTGGGGATCCAACCCAGGTCTGTTCCGGGTTGACCATGTGCAAGGCAAATGCCCTACCATTGTGCTATCACTCTGGCCCCCAAAACATTTTTTTAATATAGGTAATCTTTTTTCAGTGGTTTAGCCTTGCACAGTTTTATTATTACCAGTGTTCAAAATAATTACAGTGCAACAATATATTTAGAAAGAGATAGATAACTCTCAAATAACTTCAGGTATAGTATTTTATCGTAAGTGTGCTCTTTTTCATTACTTGTTGATAATCTGTACCTAATTTATAAAATTTTATCACAGATATATATGTGTTTGGGAACACATATATATGTTGGAACACCACATATATAAGATTAGTTAATATTCATATTTTCAAACATATACTTGGATCTATTCCTACAGGTAAAGGGAAATAATGTAATAATTACAAGAGTAAACACAATGTAGTAATACAAACTAAGATGAATCGTACAAAAATTCACTTGGTATTCATTTTATAAATGAACATTTGTGAATGCATTTTAATCCAATTTACCTATGATTTAATTTTGTTATCTAAATGTTATTTACCAAAAAAACAAGTGTTGAGTTTTAGAAGAGGGAAAATTTTAAATTAATTTTTTTTCAGAGTAGTCTTTGTAAACTAAGTAAGGTTTATACTATTAAATTTTTAGGTATTTGTAAAGTCTAATTTAAATAATATGAAGTTGCATAAGTGATTTGTGTAATGCAATAATGTACACAAAGCTGGTGTTAAAATATATATAATTATTCCCAAACAATGAGTTAATCTAGAAAATTTGGTTGGTACATGATTAAATTTGGAAAACTTAAACACTCAGAAAACCCCACCTCACAAGAAAATAAATCTCAAAGATTGATAAAAATGTTAGATCTCTGTATTTGGTTTAGCTTCTACTTTTAAGGAGATATTTTATAGGATGACATAGTGACGGGTGGAGAATTATGCAACTGTAACCTGAATTACATAACTATTTGACCATCTGAGAATGTTTCTTTTCCAGTTTTTCTTGCATTTGCTGGTTACTTATTGTAATTTCAGGTAGTTGGTTAACAAGGCATTGCTATATAATATGTGAAGGAAGTGTGTTCCTTCTTAAGGAAGCCCATTGCTACTTCCTATATAAATATTGGCCTGCAGATCTCTCTAGGAGTTTATTGTCATATCCCTTAAAAAAAAAAAAAACAGGGTCTGCATAATGTCATAAAGTCTTTTTTTCTTTTTTCTTTCTTTTTTTTTTTTTTTTTTGGTTTTGGTTTTTGGTTTTTGGGTCACACTCGGCAGCGCTCTCAAGGGTTACATCTGGCTTTATGCTCAGAAATCACTCCTGGCAGGCTCGGGGGAACCATACGGGATGCTGGGATTTGAACCACTGACCTTCTGCATGCAAGGCAAACGCCTTACCTCCATGCTATCTCTCCGGCCCCTCTGCATAAAGTCTTAACAAATTTGACTTTGCCAAGAAATTATATTGTGAACCGACAGATGGAGAAAGTTCCATTGATTTCAAATGTCTACTTACTTCAATGACCAGTTCTCTTGGGCCAAGTCAGACTTGGGCAATACTCCTTTTGGGCACTCCATTCTTGTGCACAGTTTGATCTATTTACCAATTCATGTCAAATATTGTAATATCTTCAATGGGCTTTTCCTCAGAAAAAGAACATAAAGAATGAGGTCTTGACTAAAGGAAAATGGAATCAGAAAGTACAGGCAAGAGACACAAGCTATCCCTTCTGAAGTTGTTCACTTCTCCAGAAAATGTTTAGGGTTCATGGGACTAAGTGTTACATATGTCCCTTTCATCTACACACTTCTCACTTCTCCCCACTTATACCCATTTTTCAGCATGGTGTTCATCACTTCATCAACATATTTGAATACCTTTTATATTTATTTATTATTATCTGTTGTTTCTGACAACAAAATGGCAAGCCCTATAAGGGCAAGGATCTATATTTCATTCCGAGCTACAGTAAAAATTCCTGGAGTATTAAGTCCCTGGAATATTTAGTAATACTATTCGTGTATATATATATATATATATATATATATATATATATATATATATATATAGTAATATTTGATGCAAAGCTTCTTTAGAAGGTTGGCATTTAGAATAATTCATGGGAAATTTGCAATCCCCAACTATTTTTTAAATAAAGGCAAATAAAGAAGCCTAGGTATTTTGAATAATTTATGGGAATCCAGTGTGAAAAGTTGAGGTAGAAATAAATTTTTTCATATACTACCACTTGTTTTATATTTTGGCCTTCATCCAGGAAGTGTGTTGTAGTGATCTTTTTAAGAAATACAGCTTTGGGGGCTGGAGAAATAGCACAGAGGTAAGGCGTTTGCCTTTCATGCAGAAGGTCATCAGTTCGAATCTGGCTTCCCATATGGTCCCTCGTGCCTGCCAGGAGCAATTTCTGAGCATGGAGCCAAGAGTTTCCTCTGAGCACTGCCGGGTGTGACCCAAAAACCACAAAAACAACAAAAAAAGGCAAAACAAAACAAAAGAAATAGAAATACAGCTTTGAAGCTAAAGGACTTACTTTAATAAAAGGAATAAACACATTGATTAATTCATACATGGGGGATTTCTAGGAAAATAGCCTTCTCTATACTGAGGGATTGTGTTTGTTTGTACTTCACTCATATAAGGTGTTCTTATGATTGGTAGAAGTTTCAGAAAGTTGTGTTTATTGCAGAATTTATGGCACTACAATGTACTTTTTATGCAACCATGGTATAGAAAAATTGTTTACATAATATAAAGGGTTACATCAAATATTAATTCAAAACATAGTTTTAAAGCAGAATGATCAAGTGTGTGTTATTTATATAAGCATTTTTAAACATGAGCAACTTAAATATAGTAATTGCTGTTACTCAAGATCCTGGGTCAATTTGTTCTTTTAGTTTTTCTCTTTATCTTACTTTGCCTTTTTATGAACATAAAATTCAGAGTATATTTTGTTTCTTTCATTCAGTAATTTGTAATTTTGTCAAAAATAATTTTACATCTTCCATATTGCTTTGTAACTTTTGGAGTATGTAAACACATAAAGCACTTTATTAGGGATATACATAAGTATATCTCCAATTAGAATGCATGTTTGCTCACTTTATCGTTACAGTTTCAGAAGTGGGTTATATCATTGCCCTGTTTTTTTTTTTTATAGAGGAAGTTGAGTGCTGATGTATTTTGTTTGATTTGTCCAAGTTGATTCAGATCTCTAGGGTGTGAAATTTTGATATCTATGCCTGACAAAATCATTCATTCTCTCTCCCTCCTTCTATCTCTCTCCCTCCCTCCCTCCTCCCTCTCTTTTTCTGCATTGTTCTGCCTAACTATAGACAAATAAGTGGTATGTTGTTAAGAGTATACCACTCTTTTGTACGTTATCATTCTACCTGATTCTGTGACTTGCTGCCATAGAGACTTGTTTCCTTGAATAGCTGTGACACTACTGTTTCCTAGGGTAGGAAATGTTCTTGGCTGGCCAGAGCTCCTTTCAATAGCATTTAGGGAGCTATTTTAGCATTTAGGTGCTACCTGAGTCACTGTGTTGACTTTCATCAGAGCTAATTTCTCTTTTCTGAACAATATACATGAATTTAAGTGATTTGCACTGATTCACTGATTTTCAGTGCATTTCTGTGTTTTTAACGTTGGGAAAGATATGTGGGAATTTGTCAGTTCTAATCCACAGCTATCAATATTTTGGTTAATGTATTTCCTCACTTCTGGACACTTGATTAAGAAAAATAATTTAAGTTCATTTGAAAAAAATACACTTACATACTTAAACAACTATTAAAATGGTATCCTTTAATTAGTAATATACTTTAAGTTAATGTATTTAGTTAGCTAAAATATATTTAAAATATTATTAGTTCACTTTGTAACCTAAACTCAATGTTTGGGTTAAAGCAATAATTCTTCATCTTAATCATAGTCCAATAGTCTTTCCCGCTGCTCTACAGTCTTTCCACTATTGATGACATCATCTTTCCAGTTTACATTTTTTTTTTCCCTACTCTCACATCCCATATCTAGTCTCCCAGAAAGTTATGTGGAATTAACCTTCAGAATATATTTGGATCTATATCTGAGTGGCCCATTTTCAAAACAACTGCTATCTAAGTAAAATTTTCCATTGCTCGTTTCCTGAACACAAGGAACTTCCATCTTCCAAGTAGGACCTATCATCCCAGTGACCATCTAGGACCCTGATGACCTCTTTTTGCTTCAAGCAACACTGCTGTTCCTTCTGTTCCAGCCCAGCAGACTCTGAAGTTCCTCCCACACCCAGATCATATTAAACACGCTGCTCTCCTGTGCTCTTTCCTTTGCTTAGAACAGTTGTCTTTTTTTTTTTTTTTTTTGGTTTTTTGGGCCACACCCTGTGACGCTCAGGGGTTACTCCTGGCTATGTGCTCAGAAGTTGCTCCTGGCTTCTTGGGGGACCATATGGGACGCCGGGGGATCGAACCGCGGTACGTCCTAGGCTAGCGCAGGCAAGGCAGGCACCTTACCTCCAGCGCCACCGCCCGGCCCCAGAACAATTGTCTTAAATTGCTCCTGGATCAAGCCCAGGGATCCTTCAGACTCACCTAATTGTCAATAAGTGTGTTTTAGCTTCCTATTCACTCCTTAAGCATTATTTTTCTTCATACCACTCATCATTAAATGCCTTACTAGGTTTATGCCTCAGCTATCTCTTAGAGAACACTGCATCCAAGTGGTCAGATATTTTTATTTATTTTACCAAGGGCTGGAATAATATGTGCCCGAGAGCCTGGAATGATGCCTAGTACAATTCAGGACTCGACAAATATTTGCTGACTATTAATTATTGTTTTTATTATATTATATGCCAGTTGTTGTATGAGCAATAAAGTCTTGTATAAAATTAGTTTTACTAAATTATATTTAAATATATCATTTTGTTTAAAAGTATCTGAAATATTTTTAAATCATTAATCATTATATTGTTAAACAGGTTTAGCTTTTATCTTTAATGACCCCAAATAAATGAACAAACATTGTTGCTCTAGTTCAAGTCTTTATCATCTATCTCATATCTTTTTGTTTTTGTTTTTGCTTGTTTTGTTTTTCTTTTTCCAGGAAAGAGGCACAATTAGATGAAGAAGGACAATTTCTTGTTAGAATAATATACGATGACTCTAAAACTTATGATTTGGTTGCCGCTGCAAGCAAAGTCCTCAGTAAGTTGGTGTAGTTTCCTTTCTTTGGCTTAATTGCACATAGAAGTCTAAAGGAATGCTTGTTTCAAGGTCACAGTGTATGTCCAGGCTGTGGACCGCACAACCCTGATAAAGAATGTGAAGCATGAAGTTCAGGCCTTATTTGATTCTCATTTTCCTTTAACAAGCTAATAATAAAATGTATGAGCACTCTACACCTACCCATATTTGGAAACCATGCTATAAAAGTGGATAAAATGCTAATATAATGTAACCATAACTCAAGGTTATAGTGTTAGCAAGTGGTAACTATACAAGCAGATTAGCAGATAAGCAGATTGGAAACTATAAGAAGATAACTTTAAATATAAGTTTGATAATTAAAAAATTACCTAGCTAGTCCAGGGAAGTTAGTTAAAAGAGAAATAATATGCACTTTTTTATTGGTTTGTTCTCAGGCCACACCATGTGGTACTGAGTACTGAGTTCTTCTAACTCATTGTCCAACAGATGCCTCTAGTGATTTTTACAAAACCATACAGGGCTAGGGATAGCTCCATGATCATTCTGTTACATTTTTTTTTTAAAGTATATACTTCATTGAATATCTGCTTACTGAAGCTCAGAACGAATTAAGTGGTTTGTCATGGAAACTGAGAATCTAATTGCTCTACTTGTGAGTGCAGATTTTTACACTTTTAGCATATTGCACTGTTGTCTTCTCAGATTTTATCCTATTATGCTGGTCACAAGTTTTCCATCTTCTCTATATTCATTCTGCACAGTATATTTAAAAATCTTTTGTTATTGTTGTTGTTAGGCATTTATCTTTGTCGTCCCATGAACTACTTTCTATCTATAATATATGTTTTTCTTTACCTCTGCTGTTGTTCCCTCAAACCTATAAAAATAGATCTCAATGCTGGAGAAATCCTTCAAATGTTTGGAAAGATGTTTTTTGTCTTTTGTCAAGAATCTGGTTATGACACAATCTTGCGTGTTCTGGGATCTAACGTCAGAGAATTTCTCCAGGTAAGTACTTTGAGATCCTGTAATCAATAGTTTAAAGTTTCTGATTCATTCTCTTCAGCTCTAAAATGTACAGACACCCAGCAAAAAGTTTCTCGCAACTGAAATGGAATCAACGGTTGCATAAAATTATAATTATTAACTGGTCTTGAAAACATTTGAACATTTTTGCATCCCAATTTTTCTTTGACTTTTGTTTACTGGTATTGAATAAGTTATAGTCATTGTACTAGAGTTTTTTGTTATGTTCACTTGCTTTATTTTTTAGTAATTATAACATGTAATTTTATGTTTTATATAGATAATATGAATTTGTTTTCTGTTTTGTATTTCTATCGTGGGTAGCATAATTCATATCACTTCAATAGCTGTGACAATTGGAGCATGCTTAGTTTTCAGGATAAAACTGTGCTCTGCCACCAAGATGAATTTGAGAACCTTTGCTCTGAATTACCTGTCAATTAAACTACTATAAAAAGGAAACTAGAAAACTTTCAGAAGTCACTCACAGGTGAAGCAAAAGAGATAAATTGGAACCCTAAAATCTTTTGTCTTCTGTTCTTGTTTAAGTTGCCTGAAAAAATTTTCATAGTAAATTACACATTAGATGAGACACTATTTTTGGATAGACTGTTCTATTTTAAACACTGGCATTTGTGAGACCCTCATCTGGAAACGTGTTAACTTTGAAAATTATGTGGTTGTTTGTAAAGGTTATTTCTAAGTTGGCTGCTGAAAGCAGCCAGATCTTGCTGGAAAATGATGTCAGTGCAATAGTAGCTGAACCCAAGCCCAGTTTTGAGGGAATGTAAACTACTTCCAATCCAGCTGCATTATTGATTCAACAGCCAAAATAAGAACTTGAGTGTTTAATCAAAATGTCTGTTGTTTACATTGTGACATTTTTCATGTAAACTTAAAACAGCATTAAATCAAAATGAAAGCTGGTTTGCAATTGCCTGCCATGGATTTACCAAACTACTGGTGTCAAAAAAAGCTGCCACTTCCAAATGAAGTAGCTGCCAGGAGATATTTAAATTAAATTTAAACAAGTAGCATTTAAATCACTTAAAATGAATCCGGGCTTGGTATTTAAAACTATTTTGAGCTTCCCGATTTTTTAAAAGCATGTTCCATTTTTTGGTACTCTCATGAGTTTTGTCACCTTATTAGCAAAATTCCAACTGGTAGCTCTTCTGCATTCAATTTAACTTTTTCTCTCAATGGTCACATCTGCATGACAAAGAAAATCACCAAATGGTTTGGCTATTTTTGTCTTAACCTTTTCTCTCTGAACTTCTGTTAAGCTTGAGAGCAACTGTTACAGAGAAAAGAATTTCTTTGTTCATTAGATAAATTCATAATATTGGTGGAAAGTCTATGGTATTTTTATTGTTATTGTTGTTTTGTTTTGTTTTGGGGTCACACTGGCAGAACTCAGGGGTTACTCCTGGCTCTATGCTCAGAAATCGCTCCTGGCAGGCTCAAGGGACCATATTGGAAGTCAGGATTTGAACCACCATCCTGTATGCAAAGCAAAACACCTTACCTCCATGCTATCTCTCCGGCTCAGTGTATAGTATTCTAACCTTCTACAGTACTATTAAATGCAATGCCATTTAGTGGAAACTAAAGGTAAAACAAGTCATAAAATAGCTCTAGAGAAATGCTGCCCAAGGAAACCTCCACTAGCCACAGTGTCTACTCAAGAACTCAAACGTGTTGTGCTGTATACATCCAATTTCAAATTTAGTACTCCTGACTACTATCAAGTAGTTCATTAATATTTCATCTTCTTTTCAAGTTGAATTATTTTATGCATTAAGTATATAACATATATTATTGCATTTAATTCACCTACTAAAACATTTAGCATATAGACATAACTTAATAACATAATTTTTGGTCTTCTTTAGAATCTAGCATTGCTTTTTAGGTGGCTGGGAATTCTATGATGGCCACACCTGGGAGGAGGACATATGTGATGCCATAGTGATGGCTAGTCAAGTGCCTTACCCTTTGTACTCCCTGTGCAGTCTCTGTTTTGTCTTTTATTTTCACTAAGCAATATTATTTAAGTAGTTCTAAGTCCATTTCCCCTCAAATTCAGTAGACTGCTTAGGTTAATACAGACTTCATTTATATACATTTTAATTTTATGTATTTTTGAGTGTGTGAACAACAATAAAACTTTAAAGAAAGTTAGAGTACTACAGAGTACTATAAATTTTTTTATTAATATTGTGCATTTTAATCTAATGACTTTGGGTTTTTGTTTTTTTGTTTTGTTTTGTTTTTTGAGCCATACCCAGCCGTACTGGGGTTACTTCTGGCTCTACACTCAGAAATCGCTCCTGGCAGGCTCAGGGGACTAGATGGGATGCTGGGGATCAAAGCCGGGCCTATCCTAAATCGACCATGGCAAGGCAAATGCCCTAATCTGAATTATAACTCTGGCTCCTTAATCTAATATATATATTTAATTTAATTTAATTTTTAAATAATATATTTAAACACTGTGTTTACAAACATGATTGTAGTTGGGTTTCAGTCATAAAGAGAACACCCCCCTTCACCAGTGCAACATTCCCCTCACCAATACATAATCTTCTTTTTCTACATTCGAAATGATATATCATGACCACATTCAACATATTCAAATGCCACTTTATTTTAAGGTAGATCTTTGTTATGATCCAACTAATGAAATGAAATTTAATAGATATTTTCTGTATCACAGATTAGATAAGAAAGCAACTAATTTTTATAAATTGATAAATTGCTTTAAGACTTTTGCTTATGTATAATGTATAATATAGTTGACTAAATTAATAAAACATAATAAATCTTTATGGTAGATTTCAACCCTCAAAAGAGTAAGATAAATCCATAGCCTATTATAACTTTTTCTCTCACACTGATCATTTTAATTGATTAAGAAATTCTTTCTTTACTAAATACTAAATTTTGAGGATTCTACCTCTCTTCTTAATTTTCCCAGCATTTTTCTGGAAGAATTTGCCATAGACACAGATTGTGAAGTTTCCTTGCCTTTCTTTATGATTCCTCCAATCTCATCTGCATCCTAATAATGATTCTGAATTGCAAATGTCTCAGCATATTATTTTTTGTTAGAACTCTGTCATTACTTTCCTTTGCTCTTTGAAACTGTCAAAAATAATTTAAAAGTCTGTATATATCCCTCTTCATCCTTCCTCTAGCTTCCTTTTGGCAGGCAGCCAAACAGAATGTTTCTGATTTGTTTTGTCTTGGGGACCAGATCTGGTAGTTCTCAGGGGCTACTCTAAGGTCTGTGCTGGAATCATTCCTCGTGGTGTCCAGGGACCATGAAGTAACTGGGATTGAACCAGTCAGCAATATACAAAACATGTGCTCAGTCTGCTGGGCTACCTCTCTAGCCCCTGAGCAGCACATCTTCAAAGGACATTTCATTTATCATTCCCTCTATCCTCTGAGCTCTAGTGTTTCCTCTTCTGATTGTCTGGGACACTATTCTTCATTGTTTTCAGATAGAGGAATCTTATTCATCTGGCTGGTGAAATGACTTCTTCCAGAAAGACTTTCTCCAGTCTCCACCTTATCTGAGTCAGAGTAATTGGTATTTTTTTTATGTTTTCATAACACAGTCTTTCTCCAGACACAGTCCTTTCTCACTGTGAACATTTCCTGTTTGTTGCCTGGAATGTAAACTGAATGAGAGCAGATACCAGGCTTAATCTCTGAATGATGATATCTCCTCAGATACCTGTTTTATGAAGAATTACTGTGTTACAAAAACAGGAAGCAAATACACAATGGTTCGTGATTAAATTTTTCATTAGAGGTAGCACAAAAACATTTTAAATAGAATTTCATTACTGTTATCATTGCAGCCTAAATTCAAATAAAAAAGAATAGACAGAAATTAGACCAATTTCCATTTTATGAGAAAATACACATAATTGTTTATGAAATGATTTATATAATTTACTTATGAGTATTGAAAATTTTAAAACATTCACCCTATATTTCTGCCCAAAGTTTTGAGTACAGTGAAGTAGTCAATCATGATGCAGAATCCAGTCATGATGCAGAAGTTCATTAGTACATGCCTTAAGCTGGGTTACTTTGTGTACCTCTCGGTATTCCTAGGAGATGCCCTGTAAGTGTTTCTCTCTTGTATCTCAGTGGATATTTTTTAATTATCTTTATTTAAACACCATGATTATAAATATGATTGTAGTTGTATGATTCCAGTCATGTAAAGAGCACCCCTCCTCACCAGAGCAACATTCCCATCACCAATGTCCCAAATCTCAGTGGATATTTTAAGAATGACTTTATCGTACCCAAAGGCAATATGTCATGTGTGGTTCTTGTATGTAGCTGTCTAGGGTTTAGTCTCTAACATCATGTATGGTCCTCTGGGCACTGCTAGGAGTGATTACTGAGTAGAGAGCCAGGAGTAACATTGAATACCACCAGACAAAAATGACTACCTCTCTATGGGTTGAAGAGATACCTCAATAGGCTGAGTCTCGGTTCAATCCTTGGTACAACATGGGGCCCCTAACACATCCAGGATTGACCCCAGGACTAAGTCAGCAATCAATCTTGAATAAAAGGAGAATGCTTTTTGTGAAATGTACACATTTTTTTCTTTTAAGAATTTCAATATTTTAATATCTTTCTCTGCATATAATAAA
The DNA here is from genome assembly GCF_024139225.1 of Suncus etruscus. NCBI lineage: Eukaryota > Metazoa > Chordata > Mammalia > Eulipotyphla > Soricidae > Suncus > Suncus etruscus. The sequence continues at coordinate 106,835,299 of NC_064850.1, read as the reverse complement.
TAACCTAAAAAGTCTTTAGATAATAGAATTAAATTAATGCTGAATTACATATTTGCATATGTATATATGCAAACATGTATGTATACATACATTTATATATATAATGCCTACAGATATATATATATATATATATATATATATAAAATAGGTAATTATGCTTTTCTTTGTAGGAATTTTATGTTCACAGTCATATTGTACTTGAAGTTTAGTCCTGGCCTCCACAATGTAATTCATCAATATTAAATTGTCCTTGGGGAGAGATACTTGGGAATAAGATGTCCTTGACCTGAAATACACCCCACAGTTTCCGGAGATATTTCTGGTTCTATACTCAGGACACCTGTGGTACTCAGGGATGACATATAGTGTCAAGATTCAATCCAGGGCATCAGCCTTCACAGCCAGATCGAGGCAATAGGTGTCTTATCTCCTATACTATCACACTAGACCAATAATATATCAATTGAAGTTGAATGAAGTAAACAGTCTACGTAATAGATAACCTCTGTTGAAAAGTCTTGTTAACAATATCTAACCCATGTTCCTGCTTATTCAAATAATTTTTACTTCCAAAATTAGCTAAAAACCTTATGTGGTTGGAATAATAAAATATAAAAAAGAGCTTTAGAGGAAAATTTTGAAAAAATTAGTATGTACAAATATTATTGTTCTCTGGAAGCTTCAAATTAATATGTAGGTTTACATTTTTTTTTAAATTTTTGAGCCAAAGTGAGAGTATAGTGGGTAAGATACTTGTCTGGCACACTACTGAGTGTGGCTCAATTCTCAGCATCCTTTTAGGCTCCGTGATCTCACCAGCAGTGATCCCTGAGTGTAGATCTAGGAGTAAGCCCTGAGGACCTGGAGGTGTTCCTTTCCCATTCAAAAATATATTTTAATAGGTATAAGTAATGTATTGGGTAAATTACAAAATAATAATTAGCTGTATTCATAAGAAAAGAAAATTGGTCTTATGTGTGCCCATTTTTTCTATTTGAACATAGATTTGATATTCTCACTTAAAATGGGTTTTGTCATTCTTTTTCTTTTTCTTTTTTTTTTTTTGGTTTCTGTGGCCACACCTATTGATGCTCAGGGATCACTCTCACTATGTGCTCAAAAATCACTCCTGGCTTGGGGAACCATATGGGATGCTGGGGATTGAACCAAGGTCTGTTCTGGATAGGCCACGTGTTAGGCAAACGCCCTACCATTGTGCTATTGCTCCCCCTCGGGTTTTGTCATTCTTAATGAAAAAGTTAAATATGAATTTTAAATATTTTCTTATGGGCCCGGAGAGATAGCGCAGGGGCGTTTGCCTTGCAAGCAGCCGATCCAGGACCAAAGGTGGTTGGTTCAAATCCCGGTGTCCCATATGGTCCCCCGTGCCTGCCAGGAGCGATTTCTGGGCAGACAGCCAGGAGTAACCCCTGCGCATCGCCGGGTGTGGCTCAAAAACCAAAAAAAAAATTTTTTTTCTTATTATTATTGTACAGTGATATTGTGAAGGTGACAGTTTAATTTAGTTCCTAAAGAGGAGTTCTTAGGCCTATCTGTGTTCAACATGCAATGGTCTAAGTTTACTGCAAGGGTTGAAGCAATCTTTAAGTGTTGAACTTTCCTTCCATTCCAGAGGGTGGTACCATATATGGTCATAAAAGGTGATTTAGTAAGACTCTCTGAAACAAACTGGGATTGGTGGGCCAAGTAAAATTCTTCAGTGTTTGTGAAAAAAATTATATTTTGGAAATTCTGAGGAATTTCACGAGCAGCTGTGAATTTCTAAGACTTCCCCTAAATATTTATAATATCTCTTAAGGGAAAAAATTCATCATTCATTTTATTTTGAATGTTTGAGTTTCAAACAAACTGTTTTCTCAACAACTCAACTGTCAATTTCTATAACCTGTGATTTTAAAATTGACAAGTAAAAACTTGTAAAAGAAGCTAATGGTTTTATAATTTAAGACTATCTTTTTTTTGAATAATATTTTTATACATGATTTTTCAAAATAAGGATTGTCAAAGTAGTATTATCTAAGCTGGGTATTTAAAACCATGAAGTTGAAAGCAGTAAATAAATGAGCTATTTTCACCAGTAATCCAATTAATATTTTTTATTAAAATACATCTCTTGGAAAGACGGTAGAGATAGCACATCTTTTTATGTTGTTGGCCTCAGTGGACTTGGGGACCATTCCAGAGGACCAGTGCCAGGACCTGAGGATGCAGCTGTTCATAGTTTCTTGGTGCTTGAACCATCATATACACCCAACAGTCCTCAGCTTACTCTCAGGATGGTACCTGATAGCGCTTGGGGGCCTTGCAAAGAAAGCTATATAAAGAGGAACTGAGCTGAGATAATGAGGTGTCAAGGATAGAAATAGTGTCTTGCATATGAAAGATTGTGCCCCTGACCCCAGGCCCAACTTTATGCAACCTTGAAAAATTACTACCATTCTAAAACTTGGCAGTGATTCTGGCATAAATTATTTTTAAAATACTTTTTTTATTAAAAATAAAATAGATTGGGTGATAGAGATACGACTCAAGTGGTAGGACAGTAACATATACAAGGTCCTGAGTTTGATCTGTGATCCTGCCTTCCTCACCACCTTTTTCTTTCTGGTACCTTCTAATTGTCCCTAATGTTACCTGTGCTCTATAACATTAGTCCTGCACTGAATTATTAGTTTAAATGTGGCCTAATTTGGTCCCATCTTCTGTGTACTTCTGGCGATAGCTCTTGACTTAAAAACTCTTGTTAACTGAACAAGTCAGGATAAGCATCATTTAAACATTCCTTTACAACTTGCTTTAATCTTAGAGTACTCATACCCTGACATGTATGTTCCATGGGGCTGGAGTTTCCACCTTATGTAGGTCTTGCTTGCTTAAAAATTTTTATTTTCCAATTCAAAGACAATTTCTCATCTAGAAAACTTGAAATATGTTGCAAATTATAGGATCCTTCTCAGCAATTATTGATGCTGATCTTGCAATGACTGAATTTAATATTCCTTCTAGGTCAGCAATGTATTCAAATAACACCAACAATTTCCTTTTGCCATCCACATAGATAAATATCTTAAACTGAAAATTTTCTCTCCAATCCTCTTAACGGCAAGTTCTCACTTCACTCATTTAGGCTGATTTTCTAGGAATTTGTAATTAGATGCTCTGGAAATAGGGAAATGAGTGGTTAAAGTCCAGAAAATTTTGCTTTTGCAACTTTATTTTTTTGTTTCTGGGCCACACCCAGTGATGCTCAGGAGTTACTCCTGGCTATGCACTCAGAAATTGCTCCTGGCTTGGTGACCACAGTTAGTCCTAGGTCAGCCATGTGCAAAGTGAATGCCCTACCACCTCTCCAGCCCCTGCTTTTGCAATTTTTGATGAAATATTTTTGTCATTCACATTGCAAAGAAAAAGTTTTCAATTATTTTGAAATATTATTGTAAACTTTAAAAGGATGGAACTTCAAAGCATAGCTCAAAAGATTAAAAAATTCCTACTTATTTCCTAAGCCATGAATGAAGCTTCAGTGTTTCTTCATTGTTACTTCATTCAGTAGAGTTTTACAGGATTGCCAACACTGATTTTTTTTTCTGCAAATAATAAATATTAGGTGACAAGCTGGATTGGAATTTCAGATAACAGAATTACCAAGTAGAGCAAGTGAGTTCATTTTGCTTTTAAAATAAATGGTACAATGATGTCAAAGCACAAAGAACTAAAATAAGAATAATCTACAAACCTTTTAGCAACTTGAGGCAGAATAGAGTAATAATGAAATAGAGCCCTCTGTCCCTTTCCAGATTTCTTACTTTCTAAAACTAAGGAGAATGGAGTCAGAGCTTATTTAAGTCTTCATGTTTTCTGAGAATCTACTGTGTTGAAATACATGCGTTTACATTTTCTCTAAGTCTTTTTAATGGGTCCTTTGCCATCACTATTTTTCACTCAGGTCTTTCCTTTCTATACCTCCTTCCACTGCAGTATTAAAAAAAATAAAGCAATATGTTTTATAAATGAAATTCTTCCACATTACTTAGCTATAGTTGAGGGTAAAACAGCATCAAAAACAGCATGGAATGGATGAGGTGAGCATATTCTCTTCACAAATTTGAGGCCCCTTTGGAGGACTTTTAAGCTGATATGGACACATTTCTAGCAATATAAGTCTTGAGTGAAAATCGTTTAATTAAACATTATTTGAAGTGGGTGCCAGTGAGTAAAGTACATTTGCCTTCCATGAGGATAACACAAGTTTGATTCCCAGAATCCTATATATTTCACCAAACTTGCCAGCAGTGAGTGATCCCTTAATACAAGCCAAGTCAGGAGTAAACCCTGAGAACAGCTGAGAGAGAGAGAGAGACAGACAGACAGACAGACAGACAGACACACACACACACACACACACACACACACACACACACACACACACACACACACACTTCAAACAAAGGAAGCTCAATGCCCCTAAACAAGAGTGGTTTCCAGGGTGGCATACTATAAAACAAGGCATCACAAACTACATATCCCCCAGAATGGGAAACGGGTGACCCCAGAAAGCCTGATTTAATTATTATCATGAATTCCATTCTCATAATAGTCAGATTGTGGCAAAAACTTGAGGTATTAAAGCCAACCAAGTAAAGCAAAATGTAACCAAAGACATCCCAAGAGTATTTTTTCTGTTACATTCTATCTAAAGAAAATCAATATCACATTGAGTGATGTTAAATCTTTACACTCCAGAAAAGCACTTCCCTTGTCCATTTAATTAAGACAAGTTCAATAAATCAGCAACTCCCCAGAGTGTGTTGCCACAAAAGCCTTGTAAGATGAGCATTCTAACTTACAGTGTTTTGGTATCCGGTATGCTTTTAAATGATACATTTATGCTCTTTTTTGTTATTAATATTCATGACACAGTATTAGCAATACCTCTCTTTAAATTAAAATTGCTAGTCATTTAGGCCTGAGCAGTGGCACGGATCGGTAAGGCAGGCTTCTGCCTTGCGGGCGCTAGCCTAGGACGGATCTTGGTTCTATACACCGTCGTCCCATATGGTCCCCCAAGCCAGGAGCAATTTCTGAGTGCAAAGCCAGGAGTAACCCCTGTGGGTCACCAGGTGTGGTCCAAAAACACAAAAATAAAATAAAATAAAATAAAATAAAATTGCTAGTCATATAGAGTGTCTATTTTTTACTCATGATATATCAGCCTTAGCAGCTATAGCACAGCTAACTTAAAAGGTGTCAATTGTTGCTGCTTTTTGCATCTATACTATCTGCATGTAGAAATGTGCTCATAGTAGAATCAGACAGTAAAAAAAAAGATGAGTATGAAAATGATGTAACTACACAGAGTTATGCTATATTTATTGATTTTTGTAGAGAAAAATGAAAAAATTATTGAAGTCTGTCTATTTTGAATTGTTGTTTAAGACAAGTTCAATAAAACAGCAACTCCACAGAGTGAGTTGCCACAAAAGCCTTGAAAAATGAGCATTCCAACTTATAGTGTTTTGGTATCCGATGTTGTATTACTTTTAAAGTGAACCACCAAATAGCTAAGTCTTCCTATGATGTGGAACTTCCGAAATGCAGCAGCAATAGTTCTACTTAGACTTTGTGGGAAATGGAGATAAATATAAAACTCTTGGTGACTTTTTTTTTCCTCATCAGATTTTTTCTCACATTTTACTGAACCTTGTTTTAAATAAATAAAGAATTCAGAAGAGTAGTCTTCATATCTCCCCCTCTCGGGGAAGAATTTCAACAGTGAAAAGGTTTTAGGTCAGCTGGCTTTGGCTTGTAATTTTTTTTGAAGTGATACAAGTTCAAAATATAAGTTATATATATATATATATATTGAATAAAATAAATGAATATATTAGCTAACAGACATTTTAGTACACATTGTAATGAGATATTTTAGTTACTTAAAGTCTGCATATATGTCTTGCCTATTAATAATGTGTATTTTTTATTTTTTCCCATAATAATATCTTTATTTAAGCACCATGATTACAAACACTTTTGTAGTTGGGTGTCAGTTACAGTAACAATACCCTTTCACCAGTGCTTGTAATTAATAGAAACTGTCCCAAACTTGATGTCTGCCATATTGGATTATATTCATGCAGCAATAGCGGCCTCTAGAGGCATTAAGGGAGAATGGGTTGTACTCTTCAAGAATTGGCATGATTTCATATTAATAGGTGTAATTTTTCTAAAAGGAAAACAAAAATATCATGCATGAAGGCTATTCAAAAACAAACCAGATTTTCCTTTTCCAGATTCAGGATATTTTTAAAACACTGATTTACTGATCTGAATCAGGATGTAAGCTTGGCTTACTAGCTCAGGTCTCATCACTTTGAAGACTTTGGCCCTAGTTCTTTCCATATGAGTCCTTTTAACTTCTTTATTTGTGCATGAAAATTAACTCCACACATTGTTTTTTATATAAATCATCACCTGATTAAATTCAGGGTTCTTATTGTGTATATTTATATCCAGTCCTCTACTCGGCCTTAAATTTAGAGTACATGCAGTACAATTATCAAAATAACTTTATAGAATGAATGAGTCATTGAATGGAAAGGACAGATAATTAAACCACAGTGACATCAGTAACTATTGGAGACATAGAATATGAGAGTTCATGAGTCCCCATAATTTTTCTTCAGCCCCTCCCACACCACCTTATATCCACTATATATATTTCTCTTTCCCTAACTAGTCTCCTCTTTGAGATATATGGAACCAGGCTGAAATTTAATTTTGATCTAATGTAACATCTCTTCAGAAGTGATTTTTTTACAAGTGAATTTATTTGGGGGGCAAGCCAGGGTGGTTCTGAATTCTTGGATGGATCACTTTTGTGGGTCTTGGAAAATCATAGAGGGTGCCAGAGATTCAAACCAGGTTGACTGTGTGTAAGGCAAGCATCTGTACACTGGACTATCTTTCCAGACCCTATGAATGACATTCTGAGAACTTCTGGTTTTCTCATTCTTAGCAATAGTCACCAGTTATTAATAGATTATTATTTACTTGATGCATTTTATACTTCTTCAATAACACTGTCTCAAATGTAAGTTTTAAAACCACATTAATTTATTATTGTCCAACTTTTTTAGGTTAAATTTTTTACCATGTCCTACTAGACAAAATCACAGCAGGGTCATGCTCCTTGTAGTAATAGAGAATGTCCCAGGCCTGGCCCATGATGGCACAGACATGTGTGCATCTCATTGTCTGTCTGCAGGCCATCTGCTTTTATTTTGCATCCAATTAATGAGTTGTAGATGTCACTTGGCTTAATCAAGGTGGCCCTCCCTTGTTTTTAAGGCTCTAAGAGATAGACATTTTCTTGTTTATTAAGGGTTGATAATTCAGTTCTGTGAGATTATAAGGCCAAAGAATGAATTTCCTTACTGGACTGTGTGTTAAGGGCCTATAGCTTTTTCTGAAGTTCTTGCATGTCACCTTCTCAGAACCAGTGACAGTACTGTTTCTGGGTCATGCTACCATCTCATGAACCTCACTTATTGCACATTTTTCTTGTCAAGCAAGAAAAGTTCTTGACTTATGTGGTTTCTGTCACTCTTAGGATTAGGCTGAGCACACCTGAGTAATCAATGACAATCTAACTCATGATTCATAATCCTAATCATTCCAGCTGGAAAAAATTTCATTAGATTCAAATGGAGTAATGTATTTAAAGAGATTAAAGAAGTCTTGAGCTGGGCCCGAAGAGATAGCACAGCGGCGTTTGCCTTGCAAGCAGCCGATCCAGGACCAAAGGTGGTTGGCTCGAATCCCGGTGTCCCATATGGTCTCCCGTGCCTGCCAGGAGATATTTCTGAGCAGACAGCCAGGAGTAACCCCTGAGCAATGCCGAGTGTGACCCAAAAACCAAAAAAAAAAAGAAGTCTTGAGTGAACCATTATTTTGTCCATGTAACTGTTTTGCTAAGTGAATTTTATTTATGTATCTCTACATATGTATGTTTATATACTATATTATCTTAGTTGTCCTGTTTTATCACAAAGAACAGTCTTAGAACAGATATCTAACTTAGATACATTACTATGAGATTGCAATGTCATACTTTAAATCAAAGTCTAATTAATACTGACTTGCACTTAACATGATCATGACTCCTACACTATTTGGTGCTATTTCTTTTTCTTACTGTATATGAGCAACACTATGAACTAAATGTTTTGAAAAAACATGTTAGACACAGTAAAGTTTATAGCTGATGTCATTTTCTTCTGAAAATAGTTATACAAATCTATTTTGTATAAACTTGAGTTATTCAAAGTGCTAGGTATTTTGACATAATCTAAATGAATGGCAAACTACAAGAACAGAAAATATTTATCAACAACCTTGTTAAGCTTCTAAGATTTTACTTCCAAAGTTAATTATTTTCCAGATTATCCATGGAATTAAACTTGGAAATGTAGGCTATTATAGAACTCTAGAAGTTATATTGCTTTTATTTCTAAAAATTTTTTAGTTGGGGTTGGAGAGATAACACAGAGGTAGGGCATTTGCCTTGTATGCAGCTAACCCAGGACAGATAGTGGTTCAAATCCTAGCATCCCATATGGTTTTCCGAGCATGCCAGGAGCCATTTCTGAATTCAGAGCCAAGAGTAACCCCTGAACTCTGCAGGGTGTGGTCCAAAACCCCCAAAATAAATGCTTTTAGTTTCTAAAAATATATTTTACAAAAATAATTTTATGTTTTCCTACAGTTATAACTATATAATTTTATTATATATTTTAATAATTTTAATGATGACAACTGGTAATTATTATAAAAATTAAATTAATTTTATATTTTAATTATATTTTTATAAAAACTAAATTTCAGGATTTTACAATGAATTGAAGACTATGCAATCATATGGGTGTAGTATATTGCTTATCATAACATGCATAACCATAGCCCAAAAGTCCTATAAATTTGCTTTTTGTTTTATTCTGGTTTTGTTTAGTTTTGGCTCTTAACTAAGTTTCTTTTCTTTGGTCCAGGCATTCTTTTTATATTGCACTTGCTTATTTATCCTTCCTTAAAAAGTTGTGTCTCTTAATAGCCATAGATGTTTTTCTTAATATTCTATTTTAGTCCTGAGTTCTCTGTGGTTCTTTGCTACAGATGTGTGGGTGTAGCAATGGAAGCATATGTTTACTGATTATTTCCTTGATTGATCTGCCTAGTTAGCTTATATTTGAGTCTGGTTTTCTTATCTTGCATTCCCAATGCAGGCTGCCATTGTGAAAGTTATATTTATTAATCTCATTTTCTCTTTATTGCAGAACCTAGATGCTCTACATGATCATCTTGCCACTATCTACCCAGGCATGCGTGCACCTTCCTTTAGGTGTACTGATGCAGAAAAGGGAAAGGGACTCATTTTGCACTATTACTCTGAACGGGAAGGACTTCAGGATATTGTCATTGGAATCATTAAAACAGTAGCTCAGCAAATCCATGGCACTGAAATTGACATGAAGGTAATGCTCCAAAGACTTCTGAAAACACATGGCATTGAATCTTCAAAATGGCACTCTTCATTTTTTATTTTTTTGGCACTCTTCATTTTAACTTTAGTTTTCTATATTTTTATTTTTTTTACTAATGTTAGGGCCTCACTACAGATATATTTAGGCCATATTAGTGACAACACAAGCAAGTTTTCCATATTTGGAATTGAAATGTATTTTACATGATGCTATTTTTTTTCTTGTCGCAGAATATTTTTCTGTCTAGCTATGGATTTCTTAAATTCAGGTTGTTTTGCACATGGCATGGCAGAGCTGTGGTGATCAGAATACAAAAAGCACACTCTACTATATGTTAAGTCAATTTCTGAGCTATTGTAAAACTAAATACTTTATACCGATATACATTCATTTGCCAATTTTTTTTACTGCCCACGAAATAGAGGTAGAATAGTTCATGCTGTTAACTAAAAGTTGTTTATTAGGGAAGGAAGCCAGATCTCATATTTTAAAAATGTGTTGCTAAGTACCCTGTTAGTTTTGAGTAGTCATTGAACGAGTTGATCTAGGAATGGCTCATTGACTGCAGCCAGAGAGCCTGGGTGGGGAAACTGTCCTCAAAAAATAGAGAGTTTATCCCTTTGTTTGGCATTACCAAAGCTAATCTGTAAACAAGACATTGCTCGGCATCCCTCTGGCTCAATTTTTGCGACCAGCCTTCTAGATAGAGATCAAAGTTATCAATCTGATTGTCTTTATTGTGGTAAATTACCACAAAACATGAATTTTGGGGTTGTCCTGAATGGTTCTCAGGGTGTCCAAGGAATTTTTTTTATTTTCCCCAAAGGATATCTTATAAGCATCACCAGGTACTCCCCTGTATCAGCTTTCTTGGCAACCACAGATCAAAATTGTTTCTAAGCTGTTTTGAATATTTCATATAAATGAAATCAGTGCAAAGGCATGAGGATGAAATGCAGCTAGCATTGTTTTTCTGACCCACATGGTCTCTCCAAGTGAGCTGTTTTTTGTCTGTCCAGTCTAGTCTTCAGCAGTCCATCTGCGTCCCTATGTTTGAGAAAAGAGGGGAGAAGAAGAACATATTTCCTTCCTATAAAATATGAGTCATCACTTGCTTAGCTCTCTAGTCATGTCCTAATGCATGTGGCAAGTTCAAATTTTAAAGTACCATTTTGGTTCGCTTTGTCTTTAAGCCACACCTGGCAGTGCACAGAGCTTACTTGTGGCTCTGTATTCAGGGATCACTACTGCAGCTCAAGGGACCACATGAAGGTACTGGGGATCAAACCAGTATTGGTTACATGCAAACAAGCCTGTACTATCTCTTCAGTCCCAAACGTTAAGTTTCACACAAAATTTAAAATTATAACAGTATAAGTGGATTCTATTATAAATGTAGCAAATATAATTTATCAAGTAATTCTGCCATAGGTTTCAGCTTTATTTCTTTCAGGAATTGGTGTCAAGTCTGCCTGGGCATTTATTGGAGAGTCACTTGTACATCCATGATTTTACTGTAACTTAGAAACTAGAATCGTGTGTGACTTGATATTATCTAATCCAGAAATATTTAAATATCAGCATCTTATAAAAGGAGTAGAATCAATGTTTAATAGAACAGAAGATAATACAGTGATTATGACATGTGCCTAATATACACTTTACCTAGGTTTGACTTGTGGAACCAAATGGTTTCCCTCCCTCCCGGCCTCCTGCCCCCCAACCCCCGCAAGTCAGGTGTAGCTCCTAAGCACTGCAGCTCCAAAGTACTGTGCTGCCCTGGGAGGGCCCGGCACTGTTACCCCAAATGTGTCCCAAGCACTGCAGGGCCTGAGCAGTTCGCATTCCCGGGGCCCTTGCACAGATTTTATTTACCATATTTTTCACTCTATAAGATGCATCTGACCACAAGTCCACATAGTTTTAGATGTTCTCCTCCCCTGCACTTAGGCTTCAACTCCAGGCAGCATTTGCTCCATAAGATGCACTTTGGGGGGAGAAAGGTATGTTCAAAAAAGCTTAGAAACAATATAGATCTCTGATTGCCAGGAAAGCTGATTATTGGGTGTACCTGGTAACACAGGATATCCTTTGAGGGAAATAAAAATATTTCTTGGACACTCTGAGAACAATCTAGGACGGCCTCCAAATTTATGTTTTGAGGTAATTTACCACAATAAAGATAATCAGATTGATACCTTTGGTCTCTATCTAGAAGGCTGTTTGCAAAAAGTGAGCCATGTTCAAAAAGCGATGCTGAGCCATGTCTTGGTTACAGATTAGCTTTGGCAATGCAAAACAAGGGGATAAACTGGCCATTTATTGAGAACAGTTTCTGCTCCCCCATCCTGGCTCCAGACACATGAGCCATTATTTACATTAACAGGTACATTAAGGAGAGTTAGCAGGTACATCAAAAAATTATCATTACCAATTAGCAGTCATCTTTAATGTATAATATAAAATCATGTGATTGTTTTTTTTTTTAGTCTAGGTGCATATTTGCTGCCCAGAATAAATCAACTACCCTAACATGTTTTATTTTATTCTTGGCTGTGGCCTGGGTGCAGGTTTTGCTGCCTTCATGTTTAAACTAGCTAAACTTGTTTTACCCAAGGGACTATCCCAGCCTTGGGTTTCTGTTCAGGGAACACTTTCTCACAATGTTTGTTTAAGAAGCTCATTTGAATTGAACCAAATTATTTTATTCCTTTTATTTCTAATCTTAGATTGTGAAACTAGCGAAACACACCACATCTACTGAGCAAGGCAGACTCTGGGTTTTTGAAATACTGTTTTTATTCTTGGTTTTGACTTTTATTTATCCAAGCAGAGTAAGAAACAGGTGCTTTCAGTAGCCTCAGGGCAGTTGGAGGAATAGAAATTAGGACAGTCTGGTTATAAGAGCTGTTGACATCAGAGGTTGACAGAATTAGCACATTAATAACATTCACATTTTTACTTTACTGTGTGGTCCATGATACATAAAGTCCTATTTTGTCTTGTGACCTTCATATATTTAAATATTCTGATACATATTTCTGGAATATATTTCTTTTTTTACATTTCACTTCAAAGCTATTTTTTATTTCTTAAAGTATTTTATGTTGAGTCTATATGTTTAATTAAGTCTGAGGTCACAACATAACCATATAAGAAATATTACAGCTGTGGCCAAAGTGATAGCACAATGGCAGGATATTTGCGTTGCATTTATACAACGGTGGGTGGACAAACCTGGGTTTGGTTTCAGGAATCCCATATGGTACCTGAGCCTGCCAAGAACGATTTCTGAGCACAGAGCCAGAAGTAACTCTTGAGTGCCACTGGCTGTAGCCATAAACAAAAGAAAGAAAAAAAGGAAAGGAAAGGAAAGGGAAAAGGAAAGGAAAGGAAAGGAAAGGAAAGGAAAGGAAAGGAAAGGAAAGGAAAGGAAAGGAAAGGAAAGGAAAAAAAGGAAAGGAAAGGAAAGGAAAAAGGAAAGGAAAGGAAAGGAAAGGAAAGGAAAGGAAAGGAAAGGAAAGGAAAGGAAGGAAAGGAAAGGAAAGGAAAGGAAAAGGAAAGGAAAGGAAAGGAAAGGAAAGGAAAGGAAAGGAAAGGAAAGGAAAGGAAAGGAAAGGAAAGGAAATGAAAGGATAGGAAAGGAAAAAGGTAAGAAGGAAAGGAAAGAAAAAGGAAAGAAGGAAAGAAGGAAATGAAAGAAAAAAGGAAAGAAGGAAAGGAAAGAAAAAAGAAAAGAAGGAAAGGAAAGGAAAGGAAAAGAAAGGAAAGGAAAGGAAAAGAAAGGAAAGGAAAAAGGAAAAAAAAGAGAAAGAAAAGAAATCATTTACATTAGCTCTAACCTGCCACTGGGTGTAGCCGTAAACCAAATAAAACAAAAGAAAAGAAAAGAAAAAAAGGGGAGAGGAGAGGAGGGGAGGGGAGGAAAGGGGAGGAGAAGGGAGAGGAGAAGAGAAAATAATATCATTTACATTAGCTCTAACCTGTTCTTATATTTGAGAGTTTATTGTAATGAAGTGAAATATTAAAAAAAAAGAAACAAAATAAGACCCATTTTTACTTCTGTTCTTTTGCATTTGGATTTGACTAGTTGAGACAGACCTTTTCTGTCTAATAATTCATGCTAATTAGTATTTTTTTAACACAAAGGAACAAATACTTGCTATTCTCTGTTTTATTAATAAATTATTGATTTTTTTCACAATTGAGGTTGCTTATATATAATGAATTTCTAGGCTTGGGAGTAGATCAAAGAAAATATACTTTTGTTGTTGTTGTTATTGTTTGTTTTTTTAGTTTAGCCCTGGCAATGCTCAGAAATTATTCCTAGCTCTGCTTCTGGGAATTACTCCTGACAGTGCTCAGAGAGACCACATGAAATACTGGTAAATGAACCTGGGTTGGCCATATGCAAGGCAAGTGCCCTACCCATTGTCCATCTCTCCAGCTCTGAAGATATACCTTTAGAAGGGACTTTTAATGCATGCTATAAATCTCCCTTTCAGAAAGATTAGATCAATCTATGTGCCCAATAGTGCCTTTTGAATTGACTCTCTCTGTTTACTACAAAATTTGGTTTATGCACTTGAGATGTTTGTCTATAGATGACATAATTAATGACAATGAGTGAATTTTAGATATGTATGCCTATTACTTAAATAATAATTTTAAATAAGAAAATTAAATTGTGCCACTCCATATGATCTTTAGGTCATTTGCTATATGGTGTTCAAGATAGATGATGCTGAGCCCATCAAGAGTTTGTTTCTTCACATTTTGCCTAACAGACTAGGGGGGCTCATTAGGGGATGATATTTAATTTACATTTTTTCTGTATATAATTATTTAATCTTCATATTTTATATATCAGTGCACATAAATAGTATGATATTTTGGATATGAGTAGTATTGGCACATGTTTAAATGTTCTGGTAAGTCTTCTAAATACAACTCTCCAACCCAGTGTTTTAGATATTTATGTCTGATTTCAGTTGAAATGCAGATAATTCACACTAGTTTTCCTGCTGATATCCAGGTTATTCAGCAAAGAAATGAAGAATGTGATCACACCCAGTTTTTAATTGAAGAAAAAGAATCAAAAGAGGAGGATTTTTATGAAGATCTTGACAGATTTGAAGAAAATGGAACCCAGGAATCACGTATCAGTCCATATACTTTCTGTAAAGCTTTTCCTTTTCACATCATCTTTGATCGGGACTTAGTGATTACTCAGTGTGGCAATGCTATCTATCGTGTGCTCCCCCAGGTACGTCAGAATCCCGGGGAGCTGAGGTGAAAATATCAAACAGGGCCATGTAGAGTTAGCCTCTTTATTTAATATAGCATGACATATCCACATAATCTGTGAATAGTCCAGATGTTTTTTGGGGGAGGAGCCACAGGCACAGCACTCAAAGATCACTCCTGGCTTTGCACTCAGAAGTCATTCCTGGTAGGCTCTGTGGACCATAAAGGATGCTGGAGTTCAAACCTGAGTCTGTTTCTAGTTGGCTGCATACAAGGCAACACCCTACACACTGTGCGATTGCTCCAGCCCCAGTCCAGATGTTTAAATTTTGATCTATGTGTGTGCGGTATGGCTTTCTTCAGATATGTTTTCTAAAATCAGAGGGGAAGTTAAATGTAGAAAACATATTTGTGTTAGGAGTAAAAGTACAGCAAGAAACAATCAGTTGCCAATTATGCATTTATTCATTGAATAATAGTCATTGGACACCTATAGCAGATAACTTTCAATGTAAACAGACAGATAAAAGGATGTTCTAAAATTACTAAAGAGAATGAAAGGCCAAGAATGTGGTTTTGTGGTAGAGTGCATGATGCCCCCAACATATGAGACCCTAAATTTCATTTTTAGTACAAACTCCCCCCCAAAAAAAGTATCTTGGGGAGTTTCATAGAACAAAATGTATAAAATAATAATGTTTTCCTTCTACAATTTTTTGTTTGTGGCCTAGGGCCTCAAATCTGTAATATATGCATTCTAACATAAAACAGTAATTCCAACATAACTTTTGGAGTTGCACATGACATATGTCTAGAAATGAATGACATCTGACCTTTTGCTCGTAAAATTAAAAGGACACAATTAATTCAGAATAATTCAAATGGGATAGAATATAAAACTATAAATCTGGAAACAAAATAAGAGTACAGCCTCAGAGACCAGCTCTGCATTTCTCTGATTATGTTATCTTCATTTCATGGTATGTTTGTCAACACAGTTCTTTGACTCTGCCTATTTTTCTTTTGTCTCATTATTCGGATAGAAAGCACATGAAAAATATATAGTCATATTCCTGATCCATAATGAGTAGTCAGATGTTATTATTATCTCTTAATCAATCTTGAATTTTTGATATGTACATTTCAAAGCTATAGATATTGATACTTCAAGCCATATTTTAAAGAATAAGTTACTTTATAAAAACCATTTCTATTTACCTATTTTTAGTTTTATAATTGAATATTAATATCCTGGTTCATATTATATTACATGTTTATACAAAAGTTGATTTGATGGCTTTAAACATGGAGTTGCATAGGTCAAGATAAGTTCATAGTTTGGATATCTTTCATACATATTTATATTTATATTATAAATATTATTTAGCTATTTTAATATAACAATTGTTATCAAGTTATTAAAGTTATTTGATTACTTAAATTTTTGTTTATTTATTTTCTATATTTTAGCTTCAACCTGGGAACTGTAGCCTTTTATCTGTTTTCTCTCTGGTTCGGCCTCATATTGACATAAGTTTCCATGGAATCCTTTCACACATCAATACAGTTTTTGTATTGAGAAGCAAGGTAATCAAATTAATATTTTATTAAAGTGAGCATATTGTAGGAGGGGAAATTAGCGACAATTACATTCTATGAGATGGGAATGTGTAGAAGAATGTGTTGAAAACATCATCAAAGCCAGTTTTATTTCAAAATAAGTGCTACTGGTTTTTGGTGTGAGGGGCCTTGGAACTTTTATCAGCTGATCAGAATTAGCAAGAGTAAGTTTTAGGTGATGACTTGTTGGAAGTACCTTATTCTCTATAGTAATATTTACATCTACACAGTTGCAGTATCCTACTTTAAATATCAGAAGAGTAACTGATAAAAATACAAAGTCAGGGGCTGGAATGGTGGCACAGAGGTAGGGTGTTTGCCTTGTATGCGGCTGACCTAGGTTCAATCCCCTGGCGTCCCATATGGTCCCCCAAAGCCAGGGAAGATTTCTGAGCACATACCCAGGAGTAATACCTGAGTGTCGCTGGGTGTGGCCCAAAAACAAAAACAAAAGAATACAAAGTCAGTGATATAGCATTCTGTAATCTGTTTTTCACCCTTAGCATTTTTTTTGTGGGGAAATTCAGTTTAACGATTCAATCATTGGCTTATTCAGAGGCCTGAGAGATAGTACAGCTGTTCAGGTGCTTGCCTTGCACTTGATCAGCTCAGATTCTATCCCTGGCATTCTATATGATCCCCCAAACATTCCAGGATTGAGTGCAGTGAGGAGTAACCTCTGACCACCAGCCAGGTGAAGCTAAAAAACAAACAAACAAACAAATAAGAATCACTGATAATTTACATACTGGCCATATCTCATCATTTCTGGTTTGGGGATATACATAGCAAAATAGTCTGTACTAGAGTATATACGTTGTCCTCTTTTGTCATCCCAAAAGGTCTTATTTTTGCATGTTTTATATAATTAGAATTCAATCCTTTCTGCTGCTCCAAGAATATAAGGAGAACAGAAGTCTTGCTTTATTCTATAATAGAAGCTGATAAATATTGTAGCCACATGAAAAATCAGAAATAAAATACAGAAGTTTTAAAGGAGGGGAAAGCTTTTTAAACAATTGATAGGATTCTGGTGGGATGCCATCTGTTGTAACCAGAGCACATGCTTCTTTCTGATTTTTTAATTTTATTTTTATCTCTTATCTTTATTCTTTATTAAATTTTTGTATCTTTATTTAAACACCACGATTGCAAACTGTGGTTGGGATTTAGTCACAAAAAGAACACCCCCCTTCACCAGTGCAACATTTCTACCACCAATGCATCCCATATCCCTCCACCCACACCCCCTGCCTGTATTCGAGACAGGCATTCTACTTTTCTCACTCATTAACATTGTTATGGTATTTGTTAGTGACCTGACTCACGATATGAAGCTCACCTCAAGAAGGGGTAAGTGCAGTTAGAACTCCTTCTGAGTTTTTATTCCCTTTATAGTGGTAGATAAGATATGTGTGTCATTTTTTTAAATTATTAGGTAGGAATAAAGATATTGATTGATGAATATATATTTCCTTTTTAAGGAAGGGTTGTTGGATGTAGAAAAATTAGAATGTGAGGATGAATTGACTGGGACAGAAATCAGCTGCTTACGTCTCAAAGGTCAAATGATCTACTTACCTGAAGCAGATAGCATACTTTTCCTGTGTTCACCAAGGTAATACGTTCTACTTTATTAATAATAGATATGAGTATTTACTACTTACAATGAATTCAATGACTTTTAACTCAGTAGTAGAATCATATTCTGAAGTATATATAATTACGTCCCATATCCTTGTGATACAGCTCTCTATAAAAGAATAATTTTACTTAATATTTATAGTAAAATTAAAAATTGTTTATTCTTTTTACTTACCATAGTTTAATCAATTTGTGTAATATATGTGATAGTAAATCATAAGAAAACTAATTTGCATTTAGTTATTTCTATAACTTTATATCTTCCAAAAATCATATAGAAAAGCTATTCCATAAAACTTTTATTATAGCAGATATCCATGAGCACCAAGAAATGAATGCTTTATTATTCTTGCATTTGAATAATTTCATATTTAAAATATTTAGTGTCTAAACTGTTAAATTTAAATTTATATACATTATGCTACTCAGTTTAAGCATTAGAGAAAAATAAAACTGTAGGTTGGTATTTTCCTCAGTTTACACATATTTCCCTAAAAGAAATTTAGGGATTGAAAACTAAATACATATAAATTCCCCTGAGTTGTCTCTGTATCTTGTTAATAATACTTATTTATTTTTAATTTGCTACAAGCAAAAGGGTTGCTCATTATTTTGTAACACCTTTGAGAAAAGCATACATATTATGGTGAGTGATCACCTAAAATAAAAAAAAATCTGCATTTATCCTTGTTCATAGTTCTGGACCTACTTAAATGGTACAGGAGGTTAATCTCTTGCTTTGCTTGTGTTAGCTTCAGCTGGTCCTGGTTCCAAGCCTGGCACCACATATGTTCCTCATTTTTAAGAAAAAATTTTAAATACCTTTATTTAAACACCATTATTACTAACATGACTGTAGTTGGGTTTCAGTCACAGAAAGTATACTCCTCTTCACCAGTGCAACATTCCCACCACCAATGCCACCATCTCCCTTCTCCCATATCCCCTGCCTGTATTTAAGACAGACATTTTATTTCACTTGCTCATTAACATTGTTGAGATTGTTAGTGTTCTAACTGCCCTCACCCCTCCTTGAGGTGAGCTTCATATCATGAGCCAATATTTCTGGCCCTCATCTCTGGGCATATTACAATAATATCTTTAATTTTTCTTAAAAGCCATTAGATGAGTGAGACTATTCTGTGTCTATCTCTCTTCCTCTGACTTATTTTAATCAGCATAATAGATTCCATGTCCATCCAGATATAGGAAAGTTTCATGACTTTATCTCTCCTGACAGCTGTATAATATTGCACCCGGTCAACCTGGGACAGACTGTGTTTGATCCCTAACTTCCCATATAATTCCCCCCAAGCATGCCAGGAGCAATTTCTGAGTACAGAGCCAGGAGTAACCCCTGAGCACCACCAAGTGTGGCCCCTAAACAAACAGAAACAACCTAAATCCAAAATAATATGAACACATAGGGGTGAGAGCAATATTACAGATGGGGGATATTTGCCTTGCAGGTGGCTGACCCTGGCTCAATCTCTGGCACCACTGTGGTTTCCTGAACTTGCCAGGAATAATCCCTGAGTATGACCAGGTGTAATCCCCAAACAAACAAACAAACAAACAGATAGCACATACAATATACTTTAGAAAGTCAAAAATTGATAGAATGCTTGATAAAAATGAATTATAGTCAGGTTATAAATTTTCAGTAATGTCACTCAAAGGAGAATTCCAACAGTTATAAATCATAAAATCTGAAAGGCAAGATTTAGTTCTCCAAAAGAATATTTTTGCTTATTCATGCTAATAAAGATAATTTTTCTTCCTTGTACTGTAAGGAAAATTGTTGATGTAACAAATAATAGCCTGTGCTTAATATCAACTAATATTCTCTGTATTCTCTTTTACAAGCTAATGGGATTAAAAAAGAAGTTTAGCCTGGCTAAAAAGCAAGTTCACTGTTTTTGATTAGGTTTTTAATACTATAAGAAAATAAAGTTATTCTTTTTTGCAATCTCTATTTCTTCTTCAATTGTATTTTGAGGGAGGGGTTGGGCAACACTTCGCAGTGCAGAGGGATCACTCCTGGTGGTGCTCAGGGATCATTTGCTGTGCTGGTAGCAAACCAATGTTTGGCCCTCTGGCACGCAAAAGCCTTGACACCTATACTGTAATTCCTTGCCATAAACCCAACATTCAGAACTTTAGGAAATAACAGAATGATACGCCTTCCCAGGATTCAGGGTCAGTCTTGCCACAGAGTCAAGGAGAGAGTGATTTTTGCCTTGTTTGACCACATAACAGTGTGATGAACCTGGACGACCTGACAAGGAGAGGGCTGTACCTCAGTGATATCCCTCTGCACGATGCCACACGCGACCTTGTCCTTCTGGGGGAGCAGTTCCGGGAGGAATACAAACTCACTCAGGAGCTGGAGATCCTCACAGACAGACTGCAGCTCACTTTACGGGCCCTAGAAGATGAGAAGAAAAAGACTGACACGTAAGAGCCTATGGTTAAAGAAGGATTGGTTCAGATAGGGATAGGTAGTATGTGTCTGTGGATACTGAATTAAACTTGTAAACAATGGTAGGTGATGTTGACGTTAATTCACTTAAACAAATACTTGATGTGTGTATATTATATAGCCTTGTTGTGTTATTAATCAAAAGTACTAAATGACAATAAATGTGTAAGGGATTTTTATTCAGGTCCTTGTGTTTCTATTTTTACTTATTTTATCTTTGGTTTTTGTTAATACCAGACTGTACTCAGAGCTTTTTCCTGGCCTTCTGCTTAGAGATCACTCCTGGTGAGGCTTGGGGTACAAGGGCTGGAACCCTTGTCAGTTGCCTGCAAGGCAAGCACCCTACCCACTATACTATTTCTCCAGCCCTAGTACTTATTTTTAATGCTCATATAATAGGAATCTATCTTGTCAGAGAATTAAAATGATCCTCTTTACTTCCATAAGAGTTACAATACTTGAAAGCCCAAAATATTAGTAACAACACTTTCTGTATTTTTCTCCCACTCATGCACTTGTGATTCCCTATGGAACGATAGTACTCCTCAGAAATATATCAGCTAAATAGTCATGAATAGCATGAGTGATCTAGAAAACCTCATTTTAAACTGCTCTCTTCACTTGCAGACTTTTAATCCACTCGGTTTTATACTTGGCATGTTGAAGCTGAAAGCATCTTTGTTTCTTTTGGGACCACTTTACTTCTTTGAACAGTCCCCTTTGGGAGGGTTGTTTTGCTCTGTTTTGTTTTGTGGCCACACCTGGCAGTACAAAGGCACTGGTTTGTGCTTAGGTGTCACTCCTCACAGTTTTTAAGGGACCTCCTTATAGAATGCCAGGGATTTAACCCAGGTGTATCATGACCAAGTCAAGTGCAGTACCAACTACTCATGTCCTCCTTACCCCCTCTTTTTAGCTAAGACTTTTTGTAAACTCAGAAAGAGTATAGGGAAAGTCTGAATATATATTTTCATTATTTGGGGTAAAAACTCAAAATAATACTTTATTACTACCTGATAAACGATCCATGAAAAAATAGTACACTTTATGAAGCCTGTAAGAAAATGCTTTGAAGGCTCATTCTCTTATGGGTCTATAAATGTGTGCTAATCAGCTTTCTGCTATGGGAACTATGTTAGAAAACCATCTGGCATTCTTTCTTAGCTATTTAGTTTCGAAGCTGATTTAACTGTAAGCCATCTACTTTTAATTTGCTTTAAATCTAAGTGCTCTAACGTTCACTTTTATTATTCAAGTATTTTATTAAAGATTCTCTATTTAAAACCTGAGTAGAATGTGGGACAGTGGTAAAGTGCCTGCTGTGTATACAAAAGGACTGCTCCTTAGGACAAGGAATTGTTGAAAACAAAAGACTGGAAAGCACAGTATGTCCTCTGGCAACTGGGAAGAAAAAGGCTGAGAGTGTGATTCTTTGGGTTCTGACTTAAAGCTCCCAGGTTTCTGCTCCCATCCCTTTATAGCTGGAACCTTCATTCTGCACTGCTTCCCATTCTGCTTCCTTCATGATCCCTATGCCATTTAAAATATGCCAATATACTCAAATCCTGTCTAGTTAGACCAGTTTCTGCTTCTGTTATCAGTGACTTCCATGGAGGAAGCTCTGAATGAGCCCAGAGGAAAGCCAGCTGTTTTAATAGTACTTTACAACAACTGAGACACATTTTTATTTTAGAGACAGATATGTTTCTGGTTTGTGTTATTAATGAAAAGATTTACAGGCTGATAACAACAACTATCATATAGTGAATGTGGGATCAGAAGTCAAGGCTACCATTTAGCTTCTAGTTTCTAGTTCTTGATTTTGTTTGCTTGGCATATTTTTATTTGATTTGAAGAGATTTGACCTCAGACTATGTTTATGTGATTAAACATTACAAATGTGTTTACTTATAAATAGTATGCATATCTAAAGAAAAAATTTAAGTGTACTAGAAATCCAAATCTGTATAATGCAAGTGACATTACTGTTGTCAAAATTGGACAGAAGAAGCAGTTACATTCACCTCAGCAGGACTTAGTATAACTTTTGCTCCAAATTGCCCAACAGGTTGCTATATTCTGTCCTTCCTCCTTCTGTGGCCAATGAACTGAGACACAAGCGGCCTGTGCCTGCCAAGAGATATGATAATGTCACCATCCTATTCAGTGGCATTGTGGGTTTCAATGCTTTCTGTAGCAAACACGCTTCTGGAGAGGGGGCCATGAAGATTGTCAACCTTCTCAATGATCTCTACACCAGATTTGATACTCTGACGGACTCCCGGAAAAATCCATTTGTTTATAAGGCAAGTCCCCAGCAGAGCTTCTGACGACATTCACAGTGTTGAGACTGTGTACTTGCTCACTCTGAATGTAGACATTGTCTTCACATTTTTTTAGCATTTTCTTCAGTGATTCCCTCTTGTTATATAGTATTTTCTTTCTTGTAACCAAAGAGAATGGAACAGATGATTACCTTGTTCAAAATAAATATTCAGCAGCTTTTATACAATTATATTAATAAGAATCTGAAATTTGTTTTTCACATGTCTTATAAGTGTCTGATTATTTTTAATGCCCTGAAAGAGACTTTTTTCTTACTAAGTTATATAGATGCTTTGTCCAGTGAAGCATTCTAAGCATAAGAAGGGGATGGGTGACCAATTGACTTGTAGATGAATCAACCTAAGTATATTAATAGGGCATGTGTGACCTTTGCTTTACTCAGAAACAAATACAATATGAGACAAGTGAAATCAGTGGATATTAAAAAGACCATTCCCAAGCATCTGGAATAATAAATAGTGCCACAGAGACTATTTATTTTATGTATGCTTTCAATTACAGTGTAACACTTTGGGGGCACTTCATATATAGAAATGCTTGATGTCTGTTATAAATCATTGAACTTCAGGCAGTGGTTTTTGTACCATCATAGCATCACTCTCTTAAAAAAAACAAGGTTATAAATTGTATAACTTGATCAAGAAATGATAAAAGAAGTGAGGATTTACTAGAGGAAAGTAGTACTGTCTCACTCTCTGTAACAAGTGATCTAATGCCTACCATTAAAGTAATTCTAAGGATAATCTTGATGAAGTTGAATGGTTATAAAATCAAAGACCTAGGAACATCAAGTTTAAAATTACTGATAGTACTGAGAGAACACGGCTGGCATTAAGGTGACCAAGGAAACAATGTGCTTCTGCTAACCATTGAACATCTGTCTCAATGACTGTTTTCGTGCTAGGTTGAGACTGTTGGTGATAAGTATATGACAGTGAGTGGTTTGCCAGAACCATGCATCCACCATGCACGATCTATCTGCCACTTGGCTTTGGACATGATGGAAATTGCTGGCCAGGTTCAAGTAGATGGAGAATCTGTTCAGGTTAGTAAATATATATTTTATATTTATATAAATATATTATATAATAAATATAAAATATAATACACTAATCATTTAATTATATATTATATTTTAATATTATTTAACATTAATATTAATTAGTATTAAAATATTGAATTAATATTAAAATTTTAAAAATATTTTAACTTATGACATTAAAATATTATTGATATGACTATTAAAATAACATTAAAATATTAATACCAACTAATATTAAAATATGATATATTAGTTAGTTAATATAGTAATAAGTAATATATATAATATAATATAAAATGAATAAATATAATAACTAAATATATATTTATAATATATATTAGACATGATAGGCCTTTATAGACAACTGATTTGTATTCTTGACCAAGAAATTATCAATATATATAAGGAAAGCAAAATTTCTGATAATGTATTGAACCCATGTACTCATGCTATTAATTTTATCCATAGAAATGGAATATCAATCAACCAATTTGAAATTACTTAGCCTTTTATATAGACTGGAAGCCAAGAGGGTAAAATAAAATCACTTGTCCCTTTGGGTCATATTGGGGGTCTCCCAAATAAAGCTCCTGTGATATTCACGATATTCAGCTGAATCAGTGCTAAGCCTGGCAATGCAGTATTGTCCAGAGTAACCATATCTGGAGGTAACCAGGACAGTGCCTATTCCTGCCTTGGGGCCTTTAATGCTATACCTGGGGCCCCCAAGTGCTAGGAATTGAATCCCATCCATGCACAGATTAAGCTCCCTCGCTGCACTGCCTCTGAGCTGTCATGTTGGCCAGTTTCTGGTTCATTTTTAGAAATCTCTTTTCTGTGTTTCAGACAGAATGTTTCTTTTGGAAAATGAATATTTTTGCAGGATTTTGGTTTTGTTTGTTTTATACTTAAAGTCCCAGTTGAAGTTTTTTAGGATTGGATATTTATAACTATAAATCACCAGGAGTATATCTGTGAGCTAAGTAGACACAGCAGAGCTCTGATTTCTGCAGATAACAATCGGGATCCACACTGGAGAGGTTGTGACAGGGGTCATTGGCCAGAGAATGCCTCGCTACTGTCTTTTTGGCAATACTGTAAACCTCACAAGCAGAACGGAAACCACTGGAGAAAAGGGAAAAATAAATGTATCCGAATATACATACAGGTAAGAGATCACGTTGGTATTTCCAAATTCACAAGAAAAATGTCTTTTTGTCACTTTACTATCTAATGTCACCTGATTGAAAAGATGGTGTCAGTATTTCTATGGAACATGCTTCTTATGCCCTCTGAACAATTTCTGTTGAAATAATTATGACAATTTTGGGATGATCTTTAAACACTACTTTAATATATGTCCTTACTGTCTCAATTTATAACTTTGGTCTTTTTGCTTTCTCCACATATCTGATCTTCCTGCCCATCTCCTGCCTCATAGATGTCTTATGACCCCAGAAAACTCTGATCCTCAATTCCACTTGGAACACAGAGGCCCAGTGTCCATGAAGGGCAAAAAGGAACCAATGCAAGTTTGGTTTCTCTCCAGAAAAAATACAGAAACAGAGGTATGACTAATCAGTATAATTCGTTTTTTAAAAATGAGTATAAACATAGGAGCATATTCATGGACAGTGTTTTCTTTAGAAAGAATTCTTGTTTATAACAATGAACTTTTAAGTATAAAAATTTCTGACCCATGTAGATGCCAGTTTGAACAATAAACACTTCTCAAGGGATACTAGTCTGTCGCATTCTTGTTCTGAAATGGAGCTGATGCCCAAGGTGCCAACAGGGAGACCACCTACTATTTTATCTTGTTATTTTTTACTAATTTAGCTCTAAATGAGGTGGTAAAAGGATTTCCTGCCTCTCTCCATTCAGCCTCCAGTTCTCCTAACATCACCATCAGAGCCTAGTCATAGAAGTGCCTTTTCTTTGTTGATTTGGTGCCGCAGTCAACAATACTCAGGGTTTACTCCTTGCTCTGTGCTAAAGGATCAGTCCTAATGGTACTAGAGGAGTTTCTATGGTAATGATAATTTAATCCAGGTTGGCTGTATGCCAAGAAAAGTGTCCTACCTGCTATGCTCTTTCTATTCTACCCCAAGGAATGGCAGGTAAGAGGAGGTGTCTTTTTTTGTTGTTTTGTTTTTTGGGCCAAACCCAGTGGCGCTCAGGGTTTACTCCTGGATATGCGCCCAGAAATTGCTCCTGACTTGGGGGACTTGGGGGATTGAACCATGGCCCGTCCTAGGTTATCACCTACAAGGCAAGTAACACTTGCTCCACCATGTCTTAATAATGAAAGGTCAGATCATTTAAGCGACAAGAAGTCTCTGCCTGGAGTGATTGGAGATCTTTGGGATTGAGAGTCATCCCAGAAACAAGTAGAAACTCTCATTTCCCAGAACCAACAAGGTTTCGTAAGGCAGCTATTACTTTGCTTGTAGGGATATAGGTATTCTGCCTGGGGGAACCTGTAAACACAGGGTCCCACACTGACTCAGAGTAGGGTTACGCACACCATTTTCTACCCTACCTTTCCCACCCTGCCTCTGTTCTCTGAAGCAACTCTGCTGATTTGTTCCCATGTCATCACAGAGTCTTTAGAGGAGGTAAGATTACTTGATTATATTTTTTTTCCTATATGTATACATTCCTTCAAAATGTTTTTAAGTGTGTAACAAATCTTAAAAGAAATGAAAAACCAGCTGGTTTGAATTTAAATGACTTACGTATGGGGTGGCATGCTTGTTGAAGTTCTTTGGAACAATTAAATTCACACTGGGTGGTCCCGATTCATCCAGAGTTATGATGGAAAAGACTAGGAACACTATATAAAAGCTGCACATAGACCATTTTCTCATAAAGTACCAGAGTTTGGTGTGCTTTGTTATTACTAATAATCAGCTCTGTATTTTCCACATTTATTTTTTAAGGAAACACAGCAGGATGATAACTGAACCTTGAATGGTGGGATGAAGAGGACAGAAGATTAGGTTTCAGTGATCTATCTGCCAGCACAGGCCAAACACAGAAGCAGATTCCCCATGGATTCCAATTTTGCTTTGTCCTTTTCAATTATCTTTGGCCTTTCTTGTAGGTATATCTTTCAATGTTCACTCTTCAACTTTAGCTCTGCTTCCAGTTATTTCCCAGATTGTTCTATAATCTAAAGTTTAGCTTTAGATGTGAATGATGTGAACTTCATGTGTCTTAAAATCCACTATGAGCACTACCCAAATGGTAATTTGCACGTGGTGGGCACCCAATAAACATTTGTTGAATTGAATGAAATGAAACTGAGCAGTATTTGGCTATGTGACTAGCTAACCATGGTTTGCC
This sequence comes from Suncus etruscus, assembly GCF_024139225.1. Taxonomy (NCBI): domain Eukaryota; kingdom Metazoa; phylum Chordata; class Mammalia; order Eulipotyphla; family Soricidae; genus Suncus; species Suncus etruscus. Next base: position 106,808,013 of record NC_064850.1, on the reverse strand, counting down.
AACTCTATTTAGTGATCCCCATACATGTATATTTTCATGACAATAGCCTATAACAAAGTTTATATCGTGTTGGTTGGCATATGTCATTGTAGAAATCATTTTCTAAAGGAGTGAATTCTTAGATTTAGGGGAAAATGTGATTTATTTTCAGACTTTCAAAATAATAATTAATAGAACAGGCTAAGAAAATAGTGTCTATTTTGAAGTATGCTTCTTTCCCTTTGGTAATATAGAATATACATTACTGTTATTAAAATATTTGTTTGTTCATTCAAGTCCTGTGGCAATTGTAATTCCTCCCAAATGCTATATTTTTATGTTAACCCTTGTATTACATCTTCCTAATTCCATGCAGCTGCAATTAAAAGCTGCATCTTGAGATGGTACATTAGCTTGGGAACATCTTGAGGGTCTTTCCTCATATCTAGGAATAAGAGGAAAAGAACTGCTGAGATATTTCTGTTAGTCAGAACCATACCCAGACTTTTATTCACAAAACTGAGTTTCTTTTTCTTAGCTGAGAAGCATATGACTCCATCTAGAGCTTCTGGTTAAGAAACTTTAGTTTATTTTGGCATAGAAAGCTTTCTGGTTGGGATAATTAACATGCTGTTCTTAAACGTCTTCAATAATTTATGAATGTCTATCTTTTTGAACTAGAGTGCGACTACTTTTGTGTAAAAATACCTGTCTTTATATTTAGTATTTCATATCAGCACATCAATATATGTATAAATGTTCCATGTTCATGTGTAAAAGAATTGGCAATAAATTATTTTTTCCACTTGTCTTTAGATAGTTCTTTTATTTCAATAAAATTATCTTGACATCATTGTTACCTTTTCCAGGACATTTTGTAAATGCATTTTATAACTTTCTTTATGTTTTTAGATTAATTTTGATAAAATTTTATTAAAGGAAATGCTTTAATTTTTATTATAAATTTGAATGACCCTATACAGCAAGCATATTTCTCAAAGGTTATTTTATTTTTTAGTATCATCACAGTATATTTTATTTAGTACTGGGAATTTGATTAGACCTGGGGGAGGCATAGCTACTAAGATCAGTAGGAAATGGCATGAGACCTTGAACAGTTTAGAATATTTTAGGAACGAAATATATGCATACAAATAATTACAGTGTATGGTGTTTAGTATGGTGAAAATTATTGCGGCATAAAACAAACTTAAAGAATTAGAAAATGAGAGGACATAAAAGGAGAGGAACATAGTCCACAGAGAAATAAGTAGTTTATATGATGCTAGAGTTTAAATACCTTCACTAGAAGTAGGATTCTGCCTCTGGTCCAGCAGTCAGTACTAGGTCCCCAGTTTCTCTTCTGCTTGTTCTTCACACACAAAATTGCACTAGTTTCACTGACAAGGCTGAACTTAAATGTATTTTCCTAATTTCTAAATTCAGTGAATATAATCAGTATCTCTATTATCTTGGCATGATGGCTACCTTGGAAGCTCTTTATTTTCTTAATTCTCTTTTTGTTCTTCCTCATTCTGAAATGATTTCCTAACATATTTTTTTCAGATTCACACTTAAAAAAATAGTACACAAATCTTGTTTCTTATTTGCAGTGTTATCACACTGTGCCTACCACCAGACTGTCAGAATTCCACCACCATTATACCAATGTCTTGTCCCATTCTCCCTTTGCCACTTTCTGCCCTGGGCACACATACATCTGAGTGTACACACATTCATGCACACATGTCACAGTTCTATCAAACATATATCAAAGTTGTTTCCTTTGGATATTGTCTAGTGTCTTGCCTGTTTGTTTGTTTTTTTAATAATTTAAAGGAGTAAGATAGTCTGCAATTTTCTTTCTGGCTTACTTCACTTAGAATTGCTTCCTCCAGTTTTATAGAAGTTGAAGTGACTGTGGGGTTTTAATATTTTCTCAAAGCTGAGTAGTATTCTGTTTTTACTCTGTGATACTCTACTAGCTAGTGCTAGAAAGACCACACAGTCCATACTTTGTATTGCCCTTTAGGACCCATGTGGTAGTTGGAATATGGAATTGGCCTCACACACTAGGAATGACCTCTATCACTCACACTATCTCAGCATTTTTTTGGTGAGAGTATCAAAAGAAAAGCACACGTACAGTTCTATGCCTACTACACATATTTTATAATTACCAAAGTTTACTAAAGTACTTTCAAAATTCTTTAAATTCATTTTCTAGATTTCTGCAGTTTGCTGAAATGTATTTTTAACGTATCATAAAGGTAACATACTTACAGTTTTGAAGTATGTTTGTCAATGATTGTAAGGTTTACAATTAGTGAATACTAGATTAACTTTTATTTTCCTCAAAAGACTACCTGTAAATATAAGCAAGTACTTAAAATTATGTATTCTGCAGCCTTTCACAACTACAAATTTTTTTGTTTCTAAATATTTGCTTCTTCTGAACACTTTATCTAAATGGAATTCTATAATTGGTGTATTTTATCTGTTTTCAGATTTATCAGTGTTGCAGGACTGAGCAATATTTTATTAACTGTACTGACTGCATAATAGTTCATTTTATTTATACACCACATTTTGATTATCTATTCATAAAGGATGGATACTTGGTGTTTTTTTTCCTTTGAAATAATAGAATTACAACTGAATTATAATGGTACTTTGACTACTATTACAAATATAATGACATTTTTGTGAATATACTTCTTTCAGTTCTTTGGTGTATATTGGTCAAAGAGTTTAATTTTTGGGTAATGATTTAGAATACTTTTTTCACATTTGAGGAACTGTTTTAATGTTTTCCAAAGATTAATCAATAGTTTTCATATCTCTTCTTCATTAAGCATTTTATGAACTGAAATTTCTTTATCTCTTTAGGAGCACACACTGTTGTCTCATTTTCATTATTACTATACTGTTGATTATGAAGTGGCATTTTATTATACTTTGTTTTTTCCTAATCACTGGTGTCATTGAGCAGTTTTCCTATTTAAAATAAAATTGGAAAGAGACATATACAATGTACATATACAAATAATACAGTAGGTAAGACACTTTCCTTACATATGGCCAGACATGCTTCAACCCCCAGCTCTATATCTGATCACCTGAATAGTGCCAAGAGCGACTCCTTAGCACACCTGGATTTAGTGTTTTATTTTTTTATTTGTTTAGCTATAGAGTTTTCATTTAATGTAAACTTTTTATATAACTTTTATCAGTTACAAATGATTTGTGTTGTCACACAACCTGTGAATTTTTTCCACTTTCAGTAGCATTTTTTGAATTTTTTATTCGATGAAATTCAAAAATTGATGAAATTGTTCTCTTTGAATATACTTTAGTGATCAACTGTTAGCAACTATTGCATAAATTCACACTGGCAAAAGTTTGTTCCAATATTGTCTACTAAGTTATCATTTTAGCTTTTTGTGTATATACTTGACATATCTTGTATTATTTTTTAATTTTTATTGTGGCCAAAGTGAATTACAAATGATACACAGTGATAAAAGTGATATTTAAGGCACACAGTGACAATAAATGAGGGCCTTTCCACCACCAGTGTTGTCTTCCCTTCATCCCTGTTCCCAAGCATATATCCCTTATCTTCCTCCTTTATCCCCCAGAATGCTAGTGTAACTAAAAGCATATATGTTAACAGTAATGTAAACCATATTTTTTGCAGTTCCAGATATTTTTACTAGTAGTTTCTTAAAGGTTTAGAGTCAAAGGAGCACTGTAAAAACAATGTTAGAGTGGCAATTATCATTTGCATGGGCCCACCAAAGTATGAGGGACATGGAAAGGAAAAACTTTGCCCTAAATACAAGGAGACCCTACCCCTGAAGTTTCCTGACATAATACCAATTCTAGGTTCCAGGCAAACTAGATTGTCCAATCCAGGTCATTGTCTGTAGTGCCCATACAGTTTTATTTTTCACACAGTCTCTGTTGTTGGTATCATGTTTCTGTATTGAAGAACCTGGAATTTGTATATCCTACATTGAAGTCAGGATGGTGCGGAGCAGAGTCTAATTTCAACTCACAATTAAAGGGCAATGCAGAAAGCCCTGTCCAGTATGCAGGTCATTGTTGTTGTTTAAATCTTCTCAGTGTTAAGGGAAGACTCTTTTGAGTAAATCGATGTCAGAGCAGAAGTAGGGTCTTCCCTGGTAGAAAATTGCTTCCAGGTGACATCATAGACAACTTTGGATGTTTTGTAGATGGCTTCCCTGATTCAGGGGTGAATGGAGAATGTCCAAACCTCTGAGGCCTGTGCCAGGTCATCATGTCAATGTTCAGGGTGTAAGGTTCCATTGCACCACAAGATTTCTGTGTTCCTATCTCTATTAGATAAGAACTTATTTGTATGTATAGTATTTTCCATTTTAATGTGCCTGTGCAAACAAGGAATAATGCCACCTGGCATTATCAGCACATAATGGGGCCGCAAGAACAAGTCCAACAATTCCCATGACCTGGTTCAAACATAAGCATTAAACTGAAGGACTCTTTCACAAACATTCCTTATTGAATAGTTCACAAAGAGAAAAAAAGATAAAAAGTGGAGAAAATAAACAATCTAACTTAAGATAGTGGACACAATTGTCACTGTTTAAGAAAATTTGTGTGTTCCCATCTCTATAAGAATGTGTTTGTATATAATTTCCCATTTTAATGAGCCTATGCAAAGGAAGAACAGTATCACCTGGAGAGATTGGTGCCTATGGGGATGCTAGAACAAGTCCAACAATCCAATTGACTTGGTTCTTATATAAACGTTAAAGGGAGGGACACTTCTACAAACTTCCTTATTTAACAAATAACAAAGGGAAGAAAAGATAGAGAGGGAATCTTTCACCAAAATACCATATTGAAGAGTTCACAAAGAGGAGAAAAGATAAAAAATGGGGCAAATAAACAATCTAACTTAAGATAGTGGACTGAATTGTCACCGTTTATGGGAACTAATCAGAAACCTAGTATGGTAGCAACCACAGTTACACAATGAAAGAAGAGGCCAAGAGGCCACTGAGAGTAAACAAGTAGGTAAAGAGTACTGGCCTCTTCCCAGCCTAAGAGGCCATCCTCTTATTTTTATTTTGAAAATATATGGTACCCCCACCTGAACTGGTCTCTTCCCAACCTGAGAGTCCATCCTCCCATTTTTCATTTTAAATATATGTGGTTTTTGAAATGGAGACCAATGAGAAAAAAATACCAGTGAATGTCACGACATACTGTCCTGACATACACCAGTGCTGCATCGGCCTGCCATCCACCCCATGTGTCCCCCCTTTAGTATCGGGAGAGAAAGGGGGAAAGCCTGAGGACCACGATAGAGTCCACCTGGGCCAGCAACCAGGGAAGGCCTGGAGTAGGGGAGAAATAGGGGAATGACTGGGGGCTTGCCAAGCCTCCCAGCACCCCCCAAGCTAGGGAGTAAGCTTCCAGAATGGGGTGTCCCCTAACCCTATACCTGGGAAAATCTAACCTCCAGGATCCAGGCACAAGAAGCCAGCTATCTGCTTGGCTTCTCCCTCTGCTCCTCCCCCCTTGAGTAGGGAGAGGGAAAGCCTGGGGACCCCTAATAGAGCCCACTTGGAACCCACAGCAAGCCACCCGAGGTGGCACTCAGGCCAGGCCTAGAGTCCAGGGGAGAAATATGGGGAAAGGCTGGGAGCCTGCCAAGCCTCCCAGCAAACTCCCCCCCCCAAGCTAGGGAGAATGCCATCCAGCATGGGGTGTCCCCTAACCCCAAACCTTGGAAGAGCTGGCCTCCAGGATCAAGGGACCGGAAGCCAGCTATCTGCCCAGCCCCTCCCTCTGCTCCTCCCCCTAGAGTAGGGAGGGGGGGTAAGTCTTGTATTATTTTTTGTAGACTGTAGCCTGAGTTGCCGACATTCAGTTCTGCTGGGTAGAAATTCAGTTATCATAAACTCATTTGTTGAAAATACTTCAAAATAATTGCTTTCAGTTCCCTGTGGTTTACAAATGGTTCATGGTAAGATTTCATGCATTATATATACCAGAACTCTTCACTCTATCAGTGTCTACTCCTGTCCACCATTGTCTTAGTGGCTCCCTTCCCTTTCATCTCTGCCACTCTTAAAAGCTTTCTACCCAAAACCAGTTCTCCATTTTTATTGTCTTTGGGTATTTGTTTTTCTCTACTGTGTTTCTTTATGCTCTGAATAGAAGACTATTATTGAATTGCCATGACATTAGATTTGAAAATCAATTGACTATACATGTGACTATACATATTTCTAGACTTTCAATTATTTTTCCATTGGTTTGTATTTTGCCTTGTGCCAGCATCTTTAATTTTGTTTACTGTGGCTTTCTAATAATTTGTAGAATTGGAAAACCTGATTCTTCTAACAGTGTTAACTACCAGCTTGCTAAGCTTTTAGGCTTCTCTTTAATATTCTTCACAGTCAAATCTAACCACTCAAAATTATGGGAAATATTTTGTACATTTACTCGTGGAAGGTTTTATTTTTGCTTATTTCTATGGGTTATTTATTTATTTATTTATTTTTTGGTTTTTGGACCACACCCAGTATTGCACAGGGGTTACTCTTTGTTATGCCCTCTTAAATTACTCCTGGCTATGGGGACCATATGGGACTCTGGGGATTGAACCAAGGTCTGTCCTGGATCAGCCGCATAAAAGTCAAATGCCCTACCACTACGCTATTGCTCCAGCCCCTCTATGGCCTATTTCTACCTTTTCTTTTTTCTCTGTGGCCTATTTCTAAGGGTTAGGTATGTTTTACTTTCTGGTGTGTTACTAATTTTGCTTGTTGATATTTAAGTCTTGAGGGCTTGAGCAATAGCACAGAGGATAGGAGGATTTGTCTTACATGCAGCAAACCCTGGTTTGATCTTTGGCATCCCATATGGTTCCCTGAGCCTTCCTGGAGTAATTTCTGAGCACAGGGCCAGGAATAACCCCTGAGCTCCTCCGGGTATGGCCCCCAAATTAAAACAAACAAAAATAAATCTTTATGTTTTGAATTTATTTTTAAAAGGAAGAATAAATTGTTTCAATGTCTTTGCCAGGTTTGGGAAATTGGTTCCATTATTCTTCATAAAACCAATGTAAATGTTTGCCTAATCATAAAATATTTAAGCTTGGGATTTTTTCCTTAATAAATGACTTGGATTTTTTTTTAGGGCAGGATTATCACTTTTACTCAGTGCTTCTCAAATAGTGGGGCTTGCCCCCAGAGCACTCCATAAAGGGAGGCGCTTTTGACCTCGGCAAACACTGTCATAACAAGCTAAGCCCCATGTTTATGTCTCTGTCTCTGGAGCTGAAAGTTGCTGTGTCCTGCTTCAAATCCTGCTTTGAAAAGCTATGCATTGCAAAACGTGCTCACTGTAGCCATTAATCTTATATCTGATTAAACATCATCTGATTAAAAAATCAGCTCAAAATATTTTATATATTTTTGTTTTGCAGGTTAAAGTTTTTTTTGTTTGTTTGTTTATTTGTTTTTTGGTTTTGGGCCACACCCAGAGGTGCTCAGGGGTTACTCCTGGCTATCTGCTGAGAAATAGCTCCTGGAAGGCACAGGGAACCATATGGGACGCCGGGATTCGAACCAACCACCTTAAGTCCTAGATCGGCTGCTTGCAAGGCAAACACCGCTGTGCTATCTCTCCGGCCCTAAAGTTTTTTTTTTAATGAAGATGCTATTTACAGTTGCACGGGAGGGGGGCAAAAAATGTGTTCTTCTTCCTAGGGGGGCATGACAGAAAATAAATGAGAAGCACTCCTCTAACTTGAGTAAATGTAATACTGGTATTTTAAATTTTATTTTAAATTTTGTTTTGTTTTGTTTTTTTCGGTCACACCCAGCAGGGCTCACGAGTTACTGCTCAGAAATATCTTCTGGCAGGCTCGGGGGACCATATAGGATGCCATTCTTCTGCATGCAAGGCAAACGCCCTTCCTCCATGTTATCTCTCCTGCCCCTGTTTTAAATTTTCTTAAAGAGTTATGATTTGCAAAGTTATTGATAGTTGAGTTTTAGAGATATAATACTCAGTACCAATCCTACCACTTGTGTCAACTTCCCTCCACCAGTGTTCTCAGGTTCCCTCCTAGACCCCAGCCTGCCACATTATTAGGTACATATTAAAGTTTTTACTTTGGAGGTCCAGAGAGAGTACAGTAGTTAGATTATGTGACCACATAAATCCCTAGCATTACATGGTCCTCCATGTTCACTGGAAAACCCAGCGATATTTGAGCTATTACCTGAATCATTAAATTGTGAGCCAGGCTGGATAAAATCCCCAGGAAGGAACTCTGGATCCTCTAACATTTCTTGGAAAGGGGCCTAAAGCAAAACCTATTAATTTCACTTATAGTTTAAGTGTATTTTATAGATCACAAAATAAGCTTTGATTTTTAATATTTTTTATTTTAAAATAGGGTTTGGTGCCTCCCTAACTTTATTCTCCTTTTTTCTTGCTGTTACATTTTAAGACATGTTTTCACTAAACCAATTATTAATTACTGACTCATAGGGGTTTTTTATTTTCCAATTTTCTTCATTAACAATTGTTAATTATTGAGGTTTCATTCAGAAGATGTAATTTACAAGTTTAGTTTTCTTGGCATAACTTTTAATTTGTATATTTATTTTGTATTATAGTTTAGATTGCAAGGTTATAATACTGTTAAGTTTCATGATCTTGATGTAGTTACAGCACTTTCTTGTCACCAAAATGACTCAGGCATATGTCTCATCTAGTCTGCTTCCTTCTTCACTCTCTCTTCCCACTGATTTTTATGTTTGTTTTTTAAAAAATATGCTTCAATGCTTCCTTTGATAAATGCATCTGAACATTTTATTTTAGCTTTCATATATATATTTTTTAAATTCCAGCTTTAGTTGGTATTCTTTTGCTTCAAAAACTTGCTTAATGGGCCGGAGAGATAGCACAGCAGTAGGGTGTTTGCCTTGCAAGCAGCTGATTGAACAAAAATGGTTCAAATCCCAGCACCCCATATGGTCCCTTGTGCCTGCCAGGAGTGACTTCTGAGTGCAGAGCCAGGAGTAACCCCTGAGCGCTGGTTGGGTGTGACCCAAAAACAAACAAACCAAAAATAAACAAAAAAGAATACTTGCTTAATATTTTTTTTAAGTCCAATTAATTCTGTCTTCTCTTTCTCTAACTCCAGCTGTTCAGTTCTGTTTAGGATAGATCTTAATCCTAGTAATTTAAGAATTAATTATTTATTTTATTCTGTGCCCAAAATCAGCTGTGCTCAGAGATTCAGAGATTACCTCAGGCTCTGCTCAAGACCCATTACTGGTGGGTTCCTGAGAGATTATGTGAAGCTAGAGAAAAAATAATGTGCTTAATTTATAGTAAATATTGTGGGAAAAGCAGAGTAAGTGAGATGAAAATGGGTTTTGGAACAAGATAATCAGAAGATATTGAATTATCTCACCTCGGTTGGCCATGTGCAAGGTAAGCATCATCCCCACTGCACACTCTTTTGCTTTCTAGTAAGTTTTAAAAATACAAATATTATGTTTTTCCCCTGACTCCCGGCCTTCCCTGGGTGCCAGCTCAGATGGCCAGAAGTGGGTTCAGGTGGACTCTTAGTGGTCCTTAGGTTCCCCCCTCCCTCCGTACTCCAGGGGGGAGGTGCATGGGGAGGAAGGTAGGCAGACATTTGGCTTCAGATTTCCTCCTTGATTCTGGAGACCAGCTCGTGCCAGGTATAGGGTTTTTCTCCCTTGGACTTCAGTCTTTCCCTGGGCTCTGGTCTAGGTGGACTCTATAGGGATCAACAGGTTTTCCCCCTATCTCTCCCTACACTAATGGGAATGCGCTCTGGGAGGAGGGCAGGCTGTTCTAGCACTGGTTTATGTTGGGACAGTCAGTGGAAATTTTTTTCTCTTTGTTTTCATATTGATAGTATTGTGTGCATATATTCTATATATCCATTATACCCATCTTGTATTGGGACCTTGACACTGCCCTACAAAGCTCATTTCTAATATTTTACTGCCTCAGTCCCAACCCTTACTTCCCCCCATCCTCCCATGTAGGTACAGCTAATGGCATGAAGCTCACCACATAGAGTGATAAGTGCAGTTAAAGAAATAACTACACTGAAAACTATCATAACAATGTGAATGAATGAGGGAAAAAGAAATCCTGTCTCGAGTACGGGTGTGGGTGGGGTGGGGAGTAGGTAGATCTGGGAAATTGGTGGTGGGAATCCTGTACTGGTGAAGGGAGGTTGTTCTTTACATGACTGTAATCATACAACTACAATTATATTTGTAATCATGGTGTTTAAATAAAGATAATTAAAAAAAGAATAAAGTTTTATAACAGAAAAAAAGATAAAGAAATACAAATATTAATATTCTAGAAAGGAAACATTGCCAGCCATTTCCAGAACTCCTGGGTTATTTCCAGGATCCATCCTAACCATATTCTGACATATCTAACTAGCTTAATCTTACTTAATAATTAATGTATCTAGAAAGTTTTTTCAAATTCATATACTTCATTTCCAGCCTCATTCACTAGTTTTCTAACAAATACGGTATGTATACAGATTATCTGAGTTCTCTAATTCTCAGCAACATTCTCTTTCCACATAGACAGCATCATCATCAGATTATTAGATCGGTTAAATTGCCAAGCTGTACATTTGGGAAATGTTTAGATAGCAGCTGAATGATGCCATATTTGGCATTTGTGGGTTTGGGGATTCACCAGATTCATCACTGTGCTTGCTTTATGGAAGAATTTACTTTCAGACATTCTTCTTATTCTTTACCTAAACAATTGCATGATCCTCCTTATTGATCTATTTTCTGCTTCTTGCAATTTCATTTCATACTCTCTCAACATGCCTGGAGTCTGTAGAAGATCCTAAGGCAGGATGCTTCCTGGCTAGGGATACACTCCTTTTTAAAAAATGTTATTATGGTCAAGTGAATTACAAATATTTCACAGTAATATTTAAGGCACATAGTGACAATAAATGAGGGACATTCCCACCACCAGTGTTGCCCTCCCTCCACCTCTGGTCCCAGCATGCACCCCACATTTCCCTTCTTTTGCCCCCGTAATGCTAGTGTAACTGTTCCCCACTTGTACAGCTTGTTGTAGATTGGGTATTGATTCTGTTGTCATTGACTTTGGGTTTGTTCAAGTCTGATCATTTTTTATTTCCACTAAATGTTCATATGACTCTCTGGTCTTGGTACCATCCATTTTTCTCCCTCAAATTATGAGGCTGATCAAAGTGATTCCAGTAATGTGATTCTGTTGAAGATATAAGAAAAGATATGGGAGAAGAAAAGAAAATTACAACAAAAAACTAGGAGGAATCCATCTAGGTGTTATAAATATTTATTTAGAAGAAAAGAGAAAAAAGAAGAAAAAGGTAACAAAACAAAACAAAGCAAACAAAAAAACTAAAATAAAACCAAAAAACAATAAGGCAGTAACAACAAAAGTACAAAAAGAACAAAAAAAGAACAAACCAAAACCCAAAACCATCAACTACAAAGAAACAAATAAACAAAGCAAAATAGAAAACAAAAACTGTCAAAAATAAAACCAACCCAAAGCAGCAACTACTTAAAAAGGGTTGTGTTTCTTCTTCCTTTTTTTTTTTTTTTTTTTTTTTTTTTTGCAAAGGCACGGTAAATATTGGGGAAATTAGAATGAGAGTTCCCTTAGCCTAAGAGATACAGAGTTTCTCTGCCCTAGAAGTATACTGCCATGGGAACAACTACAGGCTCCATAGAGGCTCATTTTCACATCCCAAGGTCTTTTTATAATTCCAGGAAACTTTCTACTAAGTTGTGGATGATGATATCACGCCTCTGTAGCTAGAAATCTTGTTTTTTTACAGTTCTAGAAGTTCTGTTCCATCACAGTTGTTGTAATCAGTCTTCTGATTAGTGGTAATTAGTGGTTTTGAGTTTTGCTCAGATCTTAGGACAAAGCCTAGAATATAGTCTTTCAGCATGGTTCCAGAAGTTCTGCAGTTCTGCTCAGTCGCAGTTGTCAAAGTCAGACCTTAGAATTAGAGATCTTGGTTTTTGTATGAATCCTAAGCTGAGGCTTAAGCTAGGAACTTTCTCATTGGTCCCTCGATAGGTTCTGTCCAGTCTATGTCAAAGTCAGTCTTCTGTAGTTAGCAATTTTAGTTTTTGCATAGAACAAAGGATGACGTGTCTTCTGATTGCGTCATACCATTAGGTGATGAGATAGGGCAACTCTCTCTTAGAACAAGTTGTAGCCATTTTCTCAAGTGAGGATGTCATATTAAAACTGTAGCAAGTTTGTGCCAGAGCATTTTTCTGAGTTTCCCTGGGAGGAGTTTAGTTCCTGGTGCTGTTGCTGGGACCTGTGTCGGTTTCCAATCTGGGATCTGGAGTTCTAGGTTGGACTGTCGCTATCCAATTACATGGAGTCTAAGTTGGGTCCACATGACACATGTTCAAGGTGGGAGGAGTCCATGTATTATAAAAAGTATGGGTTCTTATCGCTAGCAGATAAGAGTTTATTTCTGTGCATAAGATTTCCCTTTATTTAGAGTGTCTATGCAAAAGGGGATGGTGCAAAATTATATTGCTCATGGATTTGGAAGTAAGGATGATAGTCTGCAAATCTCTGCCCTGCCTTTGACCTGAGCTTATATCCCAGGCAAGGCTTTTTCTTGTAGATTTTTGTACCAAGCAGAACCAAAACAAGTGAAGTTGGAGAGAGAAAGAGACTATATATATGAGATAAATAAAAATAAAGTTAAAACAGGAATTAAAGAAAAATGCTGTTTATGGGGCTAACTAACATTTGGGAATAAAAAGACTTTTTTAGGCCAAAAGTTTCTTTTATATATATTTTCCCAATATTTTTTGTGCCTAAGCAAAATATTGCCAACTTTTATCTTTATCTTTAGAGGCATGCGTCCTAGTCTCAGAACCATGGATGTAAATTATTGTGTTTTTCTATAGTCATTTAGGGGGAGATGTTGGATTACTGATCCCACCCTAATCAATATTAATACTCCACCCTAGAGTGTGATCTGATGATGGGATTATTGGATTATAACCTGCTTACTATTCCTCTTCCACTCTAGGGTGTGGCCTGGTTCCTGTCAACAAAAGCAGGGGTCTGAAGAAGGTAGGTGCTCCTTCTTCAGTCTTCCTCCACTAAGCTGTTTTCCTTCTTAGGATCAGAAGGCTTGTGTGGTGGTATTCTTTGTTTGAGTGTTAGATTTCTTAAACCTCTTCTTGTACTTTCACTGTGTGGACTATTTCCTGCATCGAAGTTTGCTTCCAGACCTGCGTCTCACCAGATCTTCATTCTGGAGCCTGGGGCTCTGCTTAAGATTCTGGGCTTAAGTTCTACTTGTCTTGTATATGGCCAACACAGGTTTAGTCTTAGCACCTCACAGTCTTCTGAGCAGTGTCGGGACAGTTCTGAGTACAGAGCCAGGAATAATAATAGTTTCTGAACTACAGGTTATGCTGACCCACACCCTTAAAGTTAAAAAAAATGCCAAAAAAATTAGTACTTAAGGTTATAGTGCTTACTTGATATCATAAGGCTTGATTTAGATGGAGAAGCACCAGCATTAAAGGTGGAATTTGGGGCTTTCCAAGTTCATGTAGGGGCCAAATTTATGGGTCTAGTAGAACTAAAGATAAACTGACACTAAATCAAACTTCAAAATTTAGTGTACAATAAATAGTTCACTCTTAGAGATGAGAAACAACTAGAAATCCTGGATAGTGGCAGTTGACAGTATGATTAACAGGACAAAAAGGAGTTTAGGATTAAATGCAGTAAGAATAATATTTGACAAGAGTTTGATGTTCTTGGAATATATTCAAAGTAGATGACTAATCTCTTTCCAAGTGACATTAAAATGTACCACATAAATAGAATTTTTAGCAAATTGGCCTAAAATGGTTATCAAAAATAAAAGAGCATTACTAATTCTTTGATCTTAATAAAATCACTTAACATTTCTACAAATATATTTTTATCTTTTTCATATGAAGAGAAACCTCAGAAACCTTTGCCTTTTCCTAAAAAATACTGGAAAAATGATGTGTGGAATGCAGATTTGTCATTAATGACAGATGCTGATGAAACTAATTTATGGACTTCTTAAGTCATGAGTGCAAAGAGAAAAAAGCACATAAATACATTTTAACTCTGTTGGAAATTAATCGGGTCAAAAACACACAAAAATAGAGAATACAATGTTCTGAAATGATTATTGTCAGTTTAAATTAAGGACATATATACATGTCTTCATACTTTAACATTTGAATAGTTACAAGCACAAAAACATTTTAAATATTTTTTTGTATTTGGTTTAAGACTATATTTTATTTGCTATTTTCCATGTACTGTTTTTATGAGGGAAATTACTTATATTGTTAGCAACCCCACAAATATATTTTACATGTACATATTTATGTATATTTGAGGGAGAGAGAGAGAGAGAGAAATTGTGCTTAGTTCTTATAACCTCTAGGGGGCAGCAGAGAAAACTGTTTAGAATCTAAGTGTGGGGGATGAGGACACAGACGTGCTCACCATCTTGGCTCCAAAGACTCTTATTGTGTGAAAAATTTTATTCATTCTTATAAAATTAATTATTTCCACTTAATTATGATCAATTTTATAATATGCATTAAATTGATCACCCATGCCTTGTTACTCCCTGCTGGGTGTGGCCCAAAAACAAAACAAAAAATGTTCTTGAGTGGCCAGCAGGTGGCGCTAGAGGTAGGGTGTCTGCCTTGCTAGCGCTAGCCAAGGAAAGGACCAGGGTTCCATCCCTCCTGTGTCTCATATGGTCCCCCCAAGCCAGGGGCAATTTCTGAGCGTGTAGCCAGGAATAACCCCTGAGCATCAAACGGGTATGGCCCGAAAAAACAAAAAACAAAACAACACACACAAAAAAGCCCTTCTTTGTCTTTAAAAATGTCCTTGCAGTTTTAAACAGAAAGGAATGTTCTGCTTTGGGACATCTCTAAAGGACTTTGAATACTTGCTAACTAATTTTTACCTCAGAATTAACATTCAAAAAGATTGGCTAGGATATAGCATTGGGCTACTGAGAACTTTTACCATGTATAGATTTCCATCCCTTTCCGATATAGTTTGTCTCTTTTATTTGCCCCAATACAAAAATCTCTTCTCTCAGAAATAGGAAGTTTGCTAGGGAAACCCTGATCCCTGTTAAAATTCCTAATTTACATCAATATTCACTAGCCAGAACAGGAACTGCTTTGAAATTGAAAATTAACCTTCTCTTTTTAACTCTGGGCTATTACTTGAAATGTATCTATTCATCAGGTCTGTGTACCACCTAAAGCCAGGTGAATTGTTTTGTAAATCAAACTATGCATACTGACAATGCCTTCATTTTACAAGAGAGATTTTGTACTTAGCATAAACACAAATGTTTTCTCTTTTCATACCCATGACTGGCAAAATCCCTCATATATGCCCCCAATTCTTTTTAAAAATCAGAATGCTGTTCTCCCACATAACCTGTGTGGTCCTTCATTTTTTTATATTTTGCCACCATTCGTGTTTCCACTTTCGTGGAGAGAATTCAAAGAAGTTCTCTTACGCAACTGGAGCAAATCTAGCCATAGCAACAAATTCCATAGCTAGTGTGTAAATTCTTCAGAACTGGTAATTTGTAGTAAAAGCTCTAGATTTGTCTAAAATTATTACAGACAGACTTAAATTAATTAGGTTCTTATTTTTAAGAACCTATTTTTAAGAAATAATATTTCTATTATATTAAATACAAATAAATTTACAAGGATTTAAAATTTAAATTTACAAATATTAACTATATTTAAACTTAATTTATTTTTATTTTTAAACTTAATTTAGATGCACAAATAAATTTACAAATTGTGTGAAATTCATTTTGCATTAAATTGCATTTAAATGATCATTGATCCTTTTATTGGAGAAAAATAATACCATAGGATAGATTGTAAAACAAACAAAAAAGAGGAACTGACCTAGATGATGTCTAAAGTTAATTATTAATCCAAATTTTTATTTAAAGATATTCATTGCAGTAATGCAATGATTTTGGATTAACAATTTTAGTTGATATTTTAATTTAGAGACCATAATTTGCAAAGTTATTCATAGATAACTTTCAAGTATGCAAGTTTCTTTTCTTTTTTTTTTTTTTTGGTTTTTCGGGCCACACCCGTTAGATGCTCAGGGGTCACTCCTGGCTACACACTTAGAAATTGCCCCTGGCTTGAGGGGACCATATGGGACGCCGGGGGATCGAACCGTGGTCCTTTCCTTGGCTAGCGCTTGCAAGGCAGACACCTTACCTCTAGCGCCACCTCACCGGCCCCAAGTATGCAAGTTTCTAACAACTATCTCATCAGAGTCAACATTACTCCACCAATGCTACTTTTTTCCTTCTTTTAAAGAATATAAAGATAAATTATATAGTCTGAACTATTTTTAAAAGATATGCAACATTAAGAAAATTGTTGATTTTTGAAGCTAATGCAAAGTAATAAATCTGAAATAAACTCCCTGTATAGCATTTTATTTTAAATTAAGTTCAGCATAACAAGATAGTTATCAACATACACATTTCAATATATGATGTATTATAAATATATTAAATATATTAATTAAATATATTTTTGTGGGGTGAGACCTTAGGTTATATTTAGTAGTGCTTATGGCTTATTCCTGGTTCTTTCCTATAGACAATTCCTACAAATTTAGGTGACTATATTGGATGCAGAGATTAAACCTGGGTGATCTGCATGGAAGACAAGCACTCTACTCTTAGGGCTATTAATCCAGCCCCACTATTTTAATGTATACCTCATTATGTCATATAAATTTAAAACCTTTTTTGGGGGTTGTTTTTTAGGTCACATCTGGCATGGCTCAGGGGTTACTCCTACCACTGCACTCTGAAATTAAAAATCACTCCTGGCAGGCTCAGGGGACCATATGGGTTACTGGAATTTGAACCACCATCAATCCTGGGCATGCAAGGCAAAAGCCCTACCACTGTGCTCTCTAGCCCCAATATTAATTTCTTTTTCTTTTTTTTTTTTTTTGTGGTTTTTGGGTCACACCCGGCAATGCTCAGGGGTTATTTCTGGCTCCAGGCTCAGAAATTGCTCCTGGCAGGCATGGGTGACCATAGGGGGCACCGGGATTCGAACTGATGACTTCCTGCATGAAAGGCAAACGCCTTACTTCCATTCTATCTCTCCGGCCCCCAATATTAATTTCTTAATAAAGGTTGTGTTTTTGATTTTTGAAAATAATAGAAGAAAATTTATCTACCTCAGGTGTCACCCTTTGAGTAGAAAGACAGATGATTGGATAAAGAAATTATGGTACATATATACAATGGAAGACTATTAAATCCTGCAGTTAGCTGCTATGTGGATTGATATGAGATATGAGATTGTTATGAGAGCAGAGTGTGAGTAAATGTAATCAAAGCAATCAGAGAGATACAGATACAGAATAATCTCTCATATCTGTGAAATATAAAGGAAATGGTAGTGGAGTAACACACTCTTTAAAGCAAGATAATCTAAAAATTGTTCTTCAGCAAGACAATTAAAATACTAATAGTAAGCTGAGTCAGGGTTTATATCAGTTCTGTATGGAGAGAGCATTCCTGGTGGACTTGTGGAATCAAATGGTGTGCATACAGAACCCTGGCCAGTAGCATGCAAAGCAAATCTCCTCCCCACTCTAGTATGTCTCCAGCCCCTGCTTGTTTTATTTGGTTTAAGGTTTTGAGCCACTCAGTATAGAGATGAAGTACTCTGATGGAATCAAAGTGATCGAAGTGATGGAATCAAACCAATAATTTGTGTGTTCTAGCCATTTGAACAGTCTTCCTAACCTTGGGCTACAGTATATTTGAAATATATTTCCATATATTCAATTTTGAAGTATATATTTTTATATTTATGTATACTAACTATATATTTATGTATACCACATATAGTTATATATACCTTTACATATTTATTATACAATTGATATTTTAAAAGGGCTGGTTGTAATTCCTTAATGTATTAATTCACTATTTTTCACCTCCAGAAAGCAATATATTTAAAATCTACATAGGGGAAAGTGATAGTACTCATGCCTTCCTGACCTTAGTTGGCTTTCTGGCAGCCTATGTGGTCCCTTGAGCCCCACCAAAAATGATCCCTGGGCACGAAGCCAAAGTTAGGCTTTGAGTACCTCTAGGTATGACTCCAAAATAAAAATTCTTCCCTACAACTCCTCCCTTTGCTGCTATTGCTAAAGTGATCAGGAGTAGCTCACACTTGGTCTATGGTGCCCAAGCATGTGCTCAACAGTAGGCAGGCTTATTTAGTGCTCATTGGGGATTACAGATATGGTCTCTGGGGATTTGACTCTTGATTTCAGTGCTCACAATCTTTTCACTGCTATGTTCCTGGGAATCAACACTCTCTTTATAATGCTCACATATATTGAACTGTGTGCAAGTTGCACACTGCTGCATCAGTGGGTGTAGCAGACAGTGGGATCCCAGGACCCAAAGTTGGTAGATAAAAGTAACCCTGGGCAAGACTCTTGCAATGAAGGTGTTTTAGCCATTTTAGTATTCTCAGGGCCTCCAATGTGTCTTTTAGTGTATAGTTTTGAACAGAGCATTTCTTTCTATCTTAAACACTGTATATAATAAAAGAGGTTCTAAATGGTGGTAAGTGTAATCAAGGAACATGAATACAGACAGGCTTTTAGAAAAATATTTAAGAAAAACAGATTGGACCTTCTTGTAAGACACTAACTTTAACAACTTAATATTTTGAGATGGCAAAGGACCTTACATATTCACTTGACCTTTTTTTAAAAAAAATTTTGCATAAGAAGTCATTATAAAGCACTATTCAGTATCTATTATCTTTTGACAAAGTGAAAACTCTATAAAAATTAAGTTCAATATTCAGTAACCACCCATATCCCATTTCTCCTTTTTATTTGTTAAAAGATTGTTCTTTCCTTGTTGACTCAACCTACTATTTTTGCCTAGACTGGAATACTGCCAAAGTATTAAGTATAAGGAAATTTATTTCAAGGAAGTACTAGAAGTTTTGCATACCTGTCTAAATAAGAACAATTCAGACTTGATTTGTGCTTAACTAAATGTTCCAGTAAAGTGGGCATTCACCATAATTTAGAGAGAATATCGGTCCTTATCATACTTACCATATTTCTTTCTCTAACTTATTAAAGTTGGTCCTCATTTAGGAGCTTTTATGTTTTGAAATGCTTCTCATATAGCTCTTTGCTTTAATGCACTAGCTTATTTACAACATTGTAAGAATTCAAATGCAATAACTTATAACATCTGTTTATCAACTTATGTCCATTAACAAAAGATTATTTCCATTCATAACCTTATTTTGAGCCTTTTTGCCAAATTGATTCATTCCTCTTTCTTGTCCCTCAGATAGCTACTATAAAGTTTTTTTTTTTATATTGTTTTGGCTTTTTGGATCACTCTCCGCAGTGCTCAAGGATAACTCCAGGCTTTTACACTCAGGGTTCACTGTTGGGAAGGTTGGGGGAACCATATGAATGCCTGGGATCAGAGCCAGGTCTGTCATTAGGCAAGTGCTCTTTCTGCTGTACTCTCACTCTGGTCCCAGAATAAACTTTTAAGATCACTCTTAGTAGAACTTTTTGGAATGAAAAGTTGCCATCAGGAGTGATGGGAAAACCTCGGTCCACACCACTTCCACATCATCAAATAGCATTAGGGGTGCACTATTACAGCCTTTGTACCTCCTTTTGTACCAGCAAAGGTTTTAACAAGTTTTAACAAGTTTATTTGCATAATCCTTGCAGGGACCCAGGAGAAAATAGTTTAATGATCACCATCATGCACTTCACGGAGTTCCTAAAGTTGGATAACTTGTCAGAAACAGGAAACTCATGGAAAATCCAGTAACTATATATGGCCATGAGCTGCCATAGTCTATTCTTGTACTCAATATGCCCTGGAACCTTTCACATCTGAGATAAGCAAAGTAGCCTACAAATTGAAATCTTCTGTTAAGGGTTTGGCCATTAGTTGTTTGTGTGTGAGGTGGAAAATTTCTAAGGGAAAAATGACTAAGACATGAAAGAGAGATGACCAATGGTTCTGACCCCAAATCATATCAGTAACCCAGAACAGGATGCAGAATCCTGCAGCAAAGAAATAGAAATTGAGCTTCCATATGATCCAGCAATACAACTCTTAAGGATATACCATAGGAGCACCGAAACACAGCACTATTCACAATAGCCAGAATCTGGAAACAACCTAAGTATCTGATGAAATATGAGAAAATAAAGGAACTCTGGTAAATCTATACAATGGAATACTAAGCAGCTGTTAGCAAAAGTGAAGTCATGAAATTTTCTTATGCATGGATGGATACAGAGACTATACTACTTTCTGACTTATTTCACTGAGAAGGAAAGGGAAAGAGAGAGAATAATCACACTTATTTGTGGAAAATTAAAAAAATATATATATAGAATGATGATATCCAGCAATGATAGAGATGAGGGCCTGAAGGACCATCAATAGTAGGAAGCTTGCCATAAAGAATGGGAGTGCAGTTAATACAGAGAATGAACCACTCTGACAATGATAGTTGGAACTGATCACTCTGAACAATAACTGGATGCTGAAAGGGGATTAAGTGACATGCATGCCATCCTTTCATTAACAATAGTGCATACCACGATATCAAAAACGAAAAGAGGAAGAGACCAAGGGAAAGAGAAGGAAATGCAAGATGCCTGCTCCAGAGGAAGGGGCGGGTGTGTGAGAGAAAACCTGGGGATATTGGTAGTGGGAAGCATGCACTGGTGGATGATTGTTGTACATTTTATGAGTGTAACTCAATCATGAACAACTTTATCTGTGGGGGAAAATTGTATTATGAACAACCTTGTAACCATGGTGTTTAAATTTAAAAAAGGGCAATGGTTAAATTAAAACATGAATAAGGAAAGGAAGTCAGTACAAATATTTGAAGGAAGAAAGCCTAGGGAGGCACTGCCAGTTCTTGAACCAGAGGTGTGGTCAAGTGACATGCCTTTTAAAAACCAAATTAATGAGCAGGTCTGGCTTAACAGTTTGGTCTTGTTTCTTTAATGATAAGAAAATAAATGTATGGGGTCAGAGAGTAGTAGAGAGGATCACATGGTCTCCCGGAAACATAACAGGAGTGGACCCTTTAGGGCAGAGATGACAGTCAGCCCTGGGCACAGCCAGGTGTGTCCAGAACCAACAAGAAAAAAAAAGGAAATTGATATATTAGGTAATATAAAATGGTTCATAAATATTTTGATATTCCTATATAAGTATTTCTATATTTAGTATTCCTATATTTACAATAGATTTTCACAGTCATAATTGCAATAGCCTAAAGCATCTACTATCATTATGTTGTATAGTTTTTGCTACTCCATGATATTTTCTCATTGTGGTATTTAAAGACTTACTGTTATTTAATCATATACATCATAATTAAAGTTTATTTGGAGCATTTGAATGATCACTAGCAGAGGTACTAATTGAATGATATACTGTGAGTTGTTAGCATATGTGAATTAAAAGCAATTTTACATGTCAGTGTTGCTACTTCCTGTACAGCCTTCTACTACAGGTATTTATTTAGTATGTATATATGCAGTTAATGTAATAATGATCTTACACAAAAGTTGCCAACTACTATTGCAAAATAATAACTGACCACATAATAGAATCTGTTGAAATATCTTTTCTAAGGTTTAATTGTCATTCCTCTTACTTTTCTCTGAGCCGCAAACTCAGAAAATTTGTCTCAAGTGATTCTAATTATAATTATTGCTTTTTCATCTAACTTGTCTTTTCACCTTTCCTTACCTGCATTCTTAATTGGAGATAGATTTTTCATAGATCATCTTTATTCTCCCAGGTTGGAATAACACTTTCTAGCACTTTAAACCTGAAGAAAATGACTCACATGTCAACAATCACTAAATTTTTAGATGAAATGTGAGATGCTTCATCTAAGGCATCAAGAGTTTGGTAATGAATGAGATTATTTGGATAAGTGACAAATAAGATACAATAATTCCTCCATTCAGTACTGTTTGCAAAGCAGTCACTTGTTTTTTTCTTAGCAGGTGCATTCAATCATTTTAAATAATCTCTCCGTTTTAAATATAACTTCTTATTTTCTTTCTTCATGACAAAATGTATGATAAATCTCAAAAGACTGCTACTTACAAAAGAATAATCAGAACATAATACATTGACTATTAATTTTCTGAAGTTCATTCTCACTTAAATCACTTTCCCACATTAACCCTGATTACATCATTCATAGCAGAGCAAAACAACTAAGAGACTGACCAATGCCTATAATAAGCTTAAATTATTTAACCTATGTTAATTTATTATCAAGCTATGGTACATATGGTCTGTTATGTTAAAAGAAATATGGCTATAGATGAAATACCATTCACCATACTGTCCCTTACTATTATAATCTTTCTTGAGGATCTATTTTTCTGAGCTGATCAAAGTGATATAAACTTTAAGCATATCAAAATTGTGATAAATTGCATAGGGACACAGCTAAATTATGTGCCTTTAAATAGTCATGCTTCTCAAACAATATGTGATTTCTTCTATATGGCCATAAATACACATTCATATTTGCAAACAAATAGCTACTAAACTAAATTAATTCTGAAGATATGAGGGGAAAAATCTTTTGTGGCTTCATTAGAGAAGAGCTTCTTACATTTTATTCAATTGTGACCTCTTTTTCTCAAGAAACAAGGGAAATTGCTACCAGGAATATTTCAGATTCATTACACAGTTGATTTTTAACTGATTTTTGGTTATTGAATACTCAGAATATCTTTACTATTGCCAGAGTTTTCACAACACAGCATAAGAAATCAGGCTTTGAGGTTTCTAAAGTTATAGTTTGACCCTTAATTTATACTGAATTTCGCAAAAAAAAAATACTTTTGCCTACCTATACATGAGATTTGTTTTAACAAAAGATTCTCCAATGTTTAATATCTCACAATATAATATCTGATAAAAATTACTATAGAAGCCTGAACTTTTTCTATGCTACTATTGGTTATATAATTTGGTAGCTATCTCAAAGACAAACTTGGAGATATATGTAAAATTGATATTTACATAGTAAAACATACCAATAAGATCATTTCTAAGGTACACAATGAAATGAAAATGTTCAGTTTCAATATAATATATTTTCTAGAGAAAAAAACAGAAATAACTAAACATACATTTGTCAGGGAATAAAAAAGTAAACCATGTTTTAGGCTTTCAGGTAAATTTGTGCAGCACTATACTATGTCTTCATGTATTACCATGGCCAGTAAACAAGAAACTAAAAAGTAGTTGTCAGATTAATATATGATATGATGCCATATATGTAAAATCTAATGAAAATGTTGCAAAATATATTTAAGCTGAATGGTAAATTCATTTTGTTTTTGAAGATATATTTAATGTTCAAGAATAAAAATATTGATTATATTTATCCACATTTTTATATTAATACTCTAACCAGTATTCAATTATACTTTACTATGATGTTTATATAAACGAGGGAAATTATTTAGAATTGCATAGTCATTTTACTATACTGAGTTGGAAAAAATAGTATAGATAGAAATCAAGAGGATATTTAACAAAAGGGAATATCTTAAAGTGTGAGTATGTGAAGATTTATGCATTTTCATGAAATGGGGAGGTGATTGCAATATATAAAACTGGAAATACAAGGAGTATTACTGATGAGAAAATCATCCAGGTAAATTTGTGAAACTGAAATGAGAAAGAAGCAGTCTGGATTAACATGTTGAAAATGATGCTGAGTAAATATGATAGCTTATACATGGAGATTGAAAAATTAATGGATATAAGGATAAGAAGAGAATATTATAATTAATGAAAGATTTAAGAGAATTTTTTCATAATTTCATCACACAGTAAATTGTTGACAAGCAAAGAGGTGATGAAAGATCATAACAGATTCTAAGCAGGACATGCATGGATTAAGATGATGCCTCTAGAAAACAAGAAGAAATGGAGAATAAGAAAATATCCAAGGAGAAATATCAGGACATAGTGATAAATAGCATACACTAATGGTGCATGCCAACCTCATTGAAGTGGTCTCCTGACTGCTGGGTGGGGTTTCTAATGTGTCCAAAATGCTATGCACAGGACCAATCATTCAAGAGCATTTAAGCTCTCAGTTGTGTGGTCACTGCTAATTTGAGATCTTGCTAGTCATAGTAACTTGGAGTACTTGACTAGCTTCTTTTCTGCAGAGTTGATGGTTAACCCTCTTATGTTTCTAATTCCTCAGTGACAATACTAAAATAGGGTTCAAATGGTCCTCTCTTTCACTGTTCTTCAATTGATTCTCAGATGCCTCTGATCTGAGCTAGGGTTGTTTCTACCCATTCCCAAATATGATATGATAGTCATGAGTAAATGTCCTTAATTTTTTCTGATATTACCTTACCATGTGAGTGATTCATTCATTTCTTATTTCACAATTAATTGTAACTTTTACTAATCTGAAGAGTGAACTTCAATTTGTTTATGTTATTTAAAAATAATTTTACATTTTTGTTCCCCTAATACAGTTCCATGGATATGACACCAATGGAAGCTTTACATTAATTTGAAAAATACATTTCTAATTTAAGGAACCTGTCATATTTTGCTGTTCAGAGTGTTATACGTCTATACTTTGCATTTAAAAATATTTTTATACTGCACAATCTGTGAATTTTGAAAATATCAAATAAGGTTGACAATCGTTTCAGGATCATGAGCTTTATTACTAACTAACTACTGTGTTTGGTTTACCAATTTATTCTTCTCTAAATCACCTCCATAGGAGTTACCAATATAAAAATCTTTCCATAGTCCTTGGGTGCATATATTTAGTCTGTTCTTTAATGCAGTATGTTACTCCCATCAACTCTTCTGAGTTGCTATCAAACATGCTGCTGGCATAGTTTCCATTTTATTTCCATGTTTACATTTCTTTAAGGTCTCTGACATCCCAATTATTTGAGAGACCAGAATTATTTGATACCTCACTAATAAGATCAGACTCTCAGACACCAGCAAGAGGGCAATAGCTGACTCTGGAAAGAAGGATGTGTGGCGGCTGCAACCAATGATGTAAGAGTTCTAAATTTCACTGATGCAGTTTTAGATTTCTGCCAGAGACTCTAGGCTGCATACAAATAATTTATAACACTTCCAAACATTATTTGTGCTTTAATTAATGTAAAAATATTCACCATGGATGGAAATTGTGTAATTATAAGAGTTCTTATTTAGCATGACAAATTAAATTTGATCAAGGGGTAAAATTGATCATTTTAAACTTTGAACCTCTAAGGGCAAAAACATTTAATTTTACACAACAAGTACATTTCAACTATGAACACAGATAGAGTTGATTCTGGGAGATTATCTTTTTCTTGCTTGCCTTTCCACCACTGCTTCCTATTAATTCACAATCTCTCCATTTTCATAATGTTGTAGTTTCCTATTAATTCACAATCTCTCCATTTTCATAATGTTGTACTTTCCAGGCTATACTTTTGTTTTTTGGGTATTATCCTCCAGAGGTTCATTCAGGTTTTTCTTGGATCTTCTTCATAGGAGGGACATATGAAGCCCAAGACTATGCTATCATGCACCACTGTTTCAGGTTTGTTTCACCTGAGGGTGATGCTTTTTCACTTGAGGGTGATGCATTGTATCAAATCACTAATCTAGAAATTCTTATGCCCAAATACCTCAGAGTGTCTCATTTACTTATTCTCTAGGTAAGAATTTCGGCTTTGACTTTCATGGCATCTATACTGTATTTTCACCTTTGTTTCCAAAGAGGTAACATATAGAATTTTAAATTCTGGGAAGTTCAGGGCTGAACATTGCAACCAGTTGAAAACTAATATTCATCCTGAAACATCTCTTTTTTCCATTGTATTAATGATTCAATTATGTGTCCTTGTTTGGGTGGAGCAATAAAGATATCAAAGATTCAGTGTTGATTGTATGTCTCAGCCAAGTGCTCCCACTCTTTCCTCACCTGCCTTTTGCTATATGGTACTGACATGATGCATTTAGTAATAAACAATAAAACATATAGTCTCTTAAGGAAACACTGTCTTTCTAAGTTTCACTGAAATTTTTGACCAGAATAAGGCACATTTTATTTGTCTGCATGCAACAAATTCTATATTTACATTTGTTTTTGTTTTTGTTTTTTTTTTCCTCTTTTTCTTCTTTCACCAATGACTCTACTTTTGCAGAGGTGATTTAGATTCACAACATTCTTTTTCTAGCTATTCCCCTCTTCATTATGCTTTTTGATTTCAGTAGAAAGTCTTGTATTTTCAGTCACTAAAACTATAATGTGCAAAGACCATAGAGAAGATTTATATCTAATCTATGTTAGAATATTTACTACTTTCAGTCAAGTTTAGGGTGATGAATATATGACTTAAAAATTTCATGAAGATCTTTATAATAATTTTCAACAAAATGCTTGATATATTAATTTGGAAGATCCACAGAGCATATTGTTATGCTCTGTGCTATTCACTTGATTAGGATCGTTGTTCTTATTGCCTGTAGTATAGAATCTAGGTATGGTTTCCTGTGGTATAGAACCCTAGGGTTTGGAGACTGAGTTAAGGCATGTGAAGTTTAAATTGTATGAAATTTCTTGAGTGGTGGGGCTGTGTTGTGCACAACTAGATGTGTTTAAATGATACTCTTGATAGAGCTCAGGGACTCATGCAGGGGCAGTAATGAAACCCAGACCTCCCACATTCACTATTTCTCTTTGATATTAACTATACAAAAATATAACAAATTTTCTCTTATTTTAGTTAGCTTATATACTAGGATAATTAGAAGGACAAATAATTTTGATGTAGGAAGTGAAAATCTGCCTTTAAATCACATTGAGAATCAGACGTTGGTAACCTTAGAATTCTTCTCCACTATCAAAAGAAACATACTTGGCCAGCAATTTTTTATTTTTATTTTGGACTGAGGGAAGAAAAATGAGTTTAAGATTCACATTTTACTATCAGCATTAGTTTTAGATTTTAAATTTATTCTTCTCTTCCTTTTTCCCCACTTTACATTTCACCACAGGCGATCATTTTATTCCAACTAGCTACTGTTTGTTTATATTTACTCTTCAAACCTAAAATTTACAATTTGGATATGTACTTTTAAAATATATGTGTTTGCTCTCTTATGTAAATTGTCCGCAATTTACATAAACAATGGTGCCATAGCTTTCATGTGTGTATTTCATGCATGTGTGTGTTTCATGCATGTGTATTTTCTTTTTTAACCTTGTACATTTATAATCTTGGGAAATACATCATTTACAGTATCTCTTTGCTGCTTTGTCTTCTGGGTGAAAGTACACATCCTTGACCTATGTCTCCCTAGTGGTGGATACAGAAATGTTGAATGCAGCATACTTTTCTGCTGCAAGAATTTCTCTCGAATCCTTGTCCACTATCAGGATTTAATGGAAATTAACATCATACGATGATTGATGTGTCCTCTGCCAGGTATCACTGCCCTGGTTTTTGTAGCACTGGACCTGTTTATTAGTTAAAATTTAAAGCATCCTTAAAATTTTTAGGAATTATTTTCATGTGTCCTACAATAAAAGAGGATTTGAAACACTAGAAACAAAAAGAATTTGGGTAAGAAGTCTATAACCTAAAGATCATTCCTAAAATGTTTTGGACAGAATTTAGAATACTTCAAAATTTTAGAATCAAATAATTCATAGATGCAATTTGTGAAAATACTGCAGATTAAACTTTATTTTTCTTTCTTTTTTTTTGGTTTTTGGGCCACACCCGGTAACGCTCAGGGGTTACTCCTGGCTATGCGCTCAGAAGTTGCTCCTGGCTTAGGGGACCATATGGGACGCCGGGGGATCGAACCGCGGTCCGTCCAAGGCTAGCGCAGGCAAGGCAGGCACCTTACCTCTTGCGCCACCGCCCGGCCCCTAAACTTTATTTTTCAATATTATTTATTTGAAGTAAACTTCCATAATAGAGATTTGTGTTTCTCCAAAAGTAAGTTAGAAGGCATCAAAGGTGGGTAGGGAGGAGGGAGATTTTAGACATTGGTGATGGGAATGTTGCACTGGTGAAGGGAGGTGTTCTTAAATGACTGAAACCCAACCACAATCATGTTTGTAATCAAGGTGTTTAAATAAAGATATTAATTTTTTAAAAAGAAAATAACCTTATGTTTGGTTTCAGTAAAAATAGAATTTCTGAAAATTTGTAATATCATATATTTTCTTTCTCTTTCTTTCTTTCTTTCTTTCTTTCTTTCTTTCTTTCTTTCTTATCTTTCTTTCTTTCTCTCTCTTCTTTCTTTCTTTCTTTCTTTCTTTCTTTCTTTCTTTCTTTCTTTCTTTCTTTCTTTCTTTCTTTCCTTTTTCTTTCCTTCTTCCTTTCTTTCTCTCTCTTTCTCTCTTTCTCTCTCTTTTTCTCTCTCTTTTTCTCTTTCTCTTTCTCTCGTTTTCTCTCTCGTTCTCTCTCTTTCTTTCCTTCTTTCTTCTTTCCTTCTTTCTTTCTTTTCTTCTTTCCTTTTTTCTTTCTTTCCTTTTTCTTTCCTTCTTCCTTTCTTTCTTTCCTTCTTTCTTTCTTTCTTTCTTTCTTTCTTCTTCTTTCTTTCTTCCTTCCTTCCTTCCTTCCTTCCTTCCTTCCTTCCTTCCTTCCTTCTTTCTTTCTTTCCTTCTTTTTTCTTCTTTCTTTCTTTTCTTTCTTTCTTTCTTTCTTTCTCTTTCTTTCTTTCTTTCTTTCTTCTTTCTTTCTTTCTTTTTCTTTTCTTTCTTTCTTTCTTTTTCTTTCTTTCTTTCTTTCTTTCTTTTTCTTTCTTTCTTTTTTCTTTCTTTCTCTTTCTTTCTTTCTTTCTTTCTTTCTTTCTTCTTTCTTTCCTTCTTTTTCTGTCTTTCTGTCTTTCTTTCTTTTTCTTTCTGTCTTGTTTCTTTCTTTCTTTCTTTCTCTTTCTTTCTATTTTTTTCTATTTTTTTTCTTTTCTATTTTGATTCAGAGAATGACACCAGGTCATAATGCTCAGGTTTTGCTCCTGGATCGGTGAACAGGTATTACTCCCACAATGCTCAAGAAAAAAATATGTAGTTCCCAGGATCAAACCGAGGTTATTTATATGTTTCTTGTACTGCTTTCTTTTCATGTGTTCCTATGTATATTATTTCTTTATTAAAGAAGCACCCTGTTTCCTTATACAAAAGTTATTATGTTTAATTTACATATTTTTGTCCAGTACTATCTTCATTATATATCTTTATTTAAACAGCTTGATTAAAAATATGATTGCAGTGGGTTTCAGTCATGCAAAGAACACCACCCTTCCCCAGTGCAGCATTCTCATCACCAGTGTCACAGATCTCCCTCCATCCCACCCCACCCCTGCCTGTAATCTAGACAGGCTTCTACTTCCCTCATTCATTCACATTGTTATAATTTACATATTTAATTATAAATAATGTTTATTTCTAAGACATAAACCTTCATAATTTATTTCATAATATATATGTAAAATTTCTGCTATTCAATCTGGTAACTGAGTGGTAAAAAAAGATATAAGGCAATATCTGTTTGTATTTGGCACATAAATTAACATACATAGGTAAGTAGAGGCAGAAATAAGGGTATATCCACAGAGAGATTTTCTTTACAAAGTTTTAATTAAATCCTACAATTATAACAAACTTATTTAAGAATGAATTAAGTTGTAAGTAAAGCTAAAGATATTGGAAATTTATCCCATAGGAAAAAATTAGCATTCCTCTATGTTTTTCTTATGTTTTAGCTGATTCTGAGGTGGAGAAGGCACTTGGGTTATTTCTGGAATTTTCAGCAAGAATAAAATGCATATCCAGTAGAAATTGGTAAATATATATTCAATTATTTCTATAATTGTTATCATACTGGCCCCACAAAATAGGCCAAGTTGACCACCGACATCTGCTGTAAGAAAACCAAAACATGAAATGAATTTATGTTTTCTTAAAAAATAAATATTCACTAGAATTTAATTATTTGAATATAATAAATTAACCATAACTGACATATGTGTAGCTAATTATGTTATTTTAAATCCCTGCTAAAATTAATTTTAATAAATAATGGCACAACTTACTATTCATTCTGAGTTGTCACCAAAGAGAAAAAAACAAAGATTGTACAAAATTATATCTCAAAAAAATTTGAAAAAGTTAAATTTAGTAAAATTATGGTAACTAAATATGATAGATAGGACTGGTTTTAGCTCAGCACTTACTTGGGCAAATTTGACATTACAATTATAAATATGATAATTACAAATTAAAATTTATTTCCCAGTCAGAATGAAGAGCAGAAATATGAGTTTAAGAAGGAGATAATATTTTTCACAAAGAGATATCAGTATCAGGCTTACCATGAAGAAATTTGATAAGCACTAACTGATTATCTTTCCATAACTGACAAGATAAAAGTCAAATACAAAATCAAATAAACCAAATAGATTTTAATTGATAAATAACTAGCACTTACCAAGTAACTCAGACACACTCACAGCTTTTTGTTGGTGGGTTATCTTATAGTTTAAATCACTATAGTTTATTTCAATATTCACAAGATTTTCCCTGAAGATTAAAAAAAGGTAAATTTATCTCTAAATTGTAATTAGTCTTTTAAATTTCTATTTAACAAAAATAATTAATATGTGATCAGAGGTCAACTCATGTTGAAGTAGACAATGCTATATTCAATAATAATAATAATAATAATAGGTTCACTTCAAACATACCCTTTATTTGTTGGCTTTTTGAAAAACTTACTTTCCTAGGATAAAGTAATTTTTTTATTCTTTATTAATGAGTATCTACAAAAGATAATCAATATAAATATTTACTGTCTAGATTACTTATAAACTCTTAAGTGTATATACAATTTTGATTCAGCTCATGATTTTGTCTTTCATTACTTATGTGACCTTAGAGAAAATAATGGTTTTCTTGGGTATTAATAGATTGATTCTCTGGTGGCATATCCTTATATTAAAAATTTTAGAGTTGTAAAAAGAAATTTAGTGATGTACACAAAGTATTATGACAGAACTTGACCTTCATGCATGTTTGATCACTAATGATACCTTTCATCATAACTATATTAGGGCACTGATTGTTCTCTAAACATTCTCTCTAGAAATATTTATATATTTATATTTGACCAGAAAATCAAAGCACTACTTTAATATGACCTCTTTATTTTGTCTTAAATAACCTCACCCCGTATGTAGCATAGACCTCTACCCTGAATTTCAACAATAGGTCTAATATCCTCCTGTATTCAATTTGAATGTCCCATAAATATTTCATATTGATTTTTTTGCCAAATACTTGGTATATATCCCATTTATAGTTATATATAATCTTATAGCTAAAGGAAATATTTAAAAATATGAACAAAACTCAACCCCCTCTTACTTCATTCACTGCCACTATGTTGCCTCAGTTTCTGTCACCAACACTTGAATTTTTCCAGTAAATCTGAGAGGTCCTTTTTTTTGAATATTAAATTATCAATCTTAACAAGTACACTTTTTCTGTTCTTCACAAGATCCACTATTTTATCTTGCAAGTCATGACACTCTTCTTCTCAAAAGGACAAAGACTGCTTAATACATATATATGTAATTTTTTTGTTTTTGCTCCACACCTGGTGATGCTCAGGGATTACAACTGGTTATGTGCTCAGAAATCTGCCCTAGCTTGGGGGACCTTATGGGACACCAGGGAATAGAACCACAGTCTGTCCTAGGTTAACGCAGGCAAGGCAGATGCCCTACCACTCTAGCCCCTCCTTAATATATTTTGAGGTAAATTCCTCTCTTTTGATAATTATTCTGTAAACCATAATACCCCTTCCCACTTGATCTTTCTTGGCCTTTGCCAACCTACTTCCTATGGTTTCAGCACATGAGGCATGCTATTTATTAGTTTAGGATATTTTTCTGCGTTTGATTTTTTTTTGTTATCTGGAATATTCTTCTCCCCTAAATGTCAATTTGCTTTTATATCTCTCTAGATTAACGGGTTTCAAAGTGTGGTCACAGCACACCAAAATATATTTCAAAGATTTATGAGCTCATAATTATGTTTATTGTGTATTAATATAATGTCATTTTCCCAATGATAATTATTTTAGAAAAATTGAAGTAGTCACATGTTTGCTTTTCTGGGGGGGGTCATACCCAGCTGTGCTTAAGACTTACTACTGGCTCAGCACTTAGGGATAATTCCTGAAATTGGGGTCCATATAGGATGCCAAAGATTGAACTGGGTTGGTCATATGCACTGCAAGAGGTCTACCTGCTGATCTTTTCATAAAGTATAAATATATATTCTAAAATCCAACTGCAAACATTTTGTAATGATGGTGCTTAAAGATATTAAAAAATAAAAATTATTTTCAAAGATGATAAATATCAAAACATATATAAAGTGTAATTTTAAAGCTTAAATATAAAAATAAGTATTTTTATTTTTTGCTTGGGGGCCATACTCAGCAGTTCCTCCTGGCTATACACTCAGTACTTACTCCTGGAGGTATACAGGGGACCATATGGAATGGTGAAAATAGTACCCAGGTTGGTTGCATGCAAGGTAAACATACTACCAACTCTCCTATCACTCTATCACTCAATTGTTACATACATTTTATTTTTGTTTTTGACCACTGTTTGCAGTCACTTTTAACTTACCACATTTACTCTTGTTAATTTTAGTATATATAAATATTAAAAACTTCTGTTTAAATAGATAATATAAAATTTTTTTATTGCAGCACATAAAAAATTAAGTGGGCTTGAGCTAAAGCCACTGGAGCTGAGGGACTATTTTTGTCTCTGTGATTGGGGTTCTCTACTGGTGGTAGCACCTACAAGGTAAGTGACATAACACCTGGATTATCACTTTCTCTGCTGATTCAAAGAAAAAGAAGATCATTGGATACTTGAATGATTTTATGAGAGCAAAAGAACTAGAAAAATAATAATTGAACACCAGAGTTGCAGGGTTTTATTTAATTGTTACTCTTCCAGGAAGAATATAGAACCACAGTTCATATGCCTGGTAGCATCGCTTCCTAGCTCTGCCCTTCCAACTCCGCTCTCACAACTTTAGTACTTTCTGGCATGATTTGCTAGATTTATTGTTCATATATACTCCAAGGGAAAGGAGAAAACAAGGGAGCAATTTTTGTCCTTTGCACACTGAGGGATCCCTAATGACTAGGTAACACTTGAGTCCTGACATGAAAGATCCTTATTCATATTAGTAAAGAGCACAGTTGAAGGAACAGCAGAAAGAAACCAATAAAGCTATAAGTAGATAATTATTAACCTCTCCCACTTATAAACTGAGGCAGAAAACAGCTACACAACCATTTTCAGATAGCAACAATATACATCATTAAGAATGAATTCAATTAGCAATGTTTCCTGGAATTATGTGCTGATCTTTCAGATATCTAAGGGGCATAATTCTAAACCTTTTTCCTTATCATTTGCGTTTTAGAAATCAATAATCTCAAATATAATTAATTCAAAAGATCTCATTAATATGTTTACTTAATTTCCATTGGTTTACCACTAGGTAACAAAAGAATTTCCAATGTTTAAGTATATCATCAAGGTGCACAGCAATATTTACTAATAATAAAAGTTGTCACAGTAAAGAAAATAATGAAGTTGTCTTGGAAGTTGAGAGATTTAGTTATATTTCAGTCATTGTGTCTAGCATTTAAATAAGTTTTCCTGTGAACTGGTAATAGTGTATAATTTCCCAAGCACAAAACTCATGACCATTTCTAAGACTGTTCTATGTTTTTGAAAGAAAGTCAATTTTATACTCCACAATATATAATCCTCCTCTCAGGCAATTTTCCTTGCAATTTGTCTCACTGATTCTGAGTTTTGTGATAATGATAAAATTATTCAGAATTTAAGTCTCAAAATATTGTTTGTTTCAGGAGAGGCTCATTTATGAAATTAAATCTGTTGTGGATAAGGAAATAAAAGAAAAATCATATACTTATCTTATTAAAAATACTAAATAAATACTTACCTTGGCTGAAGAATGAAACCGGTGTGCTTTGCACATTCCAACCTGAGAGCTATCCTGGATATCATATAAGTCCCCTAAGCCCAGTCAGGACTGATCCTTAGTGCAGAGCCAGGGATAAGTCCTGAGCACAGGTAACTGACTCAAATCCAAACAAAACAATTTCTCAAAACTTTTTGAGAGTACATGCTGCATTAAGAAAAATGGTATGCATGCTGGGAGCAGGGGTGGAGGGAGGACAACATTGGTGGTGGGAATGCTCCTGATTCAATGTCACTATGTACCTAAAATACTACTGTGAATGATTTGTAATCCACTTAGGTAATAAAAAAATTAATTAATTAAAAAAAGCAGCAAACACATTAAAAAAGAAAAATTCAGTATTTTGAATAAGATAATTTAACACATTTAAAATGTGTTAAAATATAAGTTTTTAAATTCAATTATCAGAAAACGAAATTGACCAAATTCAGCCCCCAAATTTTTTTTGCTCACTCATGTTTTTTGCTTTCTTTCTCCTTCTCTTTTTGAAGGTGGGTATTTTTTGGGGGGCCATACCTAGCTGTGTTCAGGGATTACTCCTGTCTTTGTGCTTAGGAATCAGTTCTAACAGTTCAAACATGTCATTTTACTTTTCATAAAATTTATTAAATATGGAAAAGTATAATTTGATCCATTTCTAAAATTGTAAACTTTCATCACAAATTCAATGAAATAAGATTTTGTCCTCTTTAATCAGAACTTTATTTACTAATCTTTCAAAGGTAAAGAAACATTCATGTTAATTGCAAATAAGGTTACCTGGTATATTCCTGAGTTTGATTCAACTTTTTGGAAAAATATTTCAAAGCTTTCCTACTTGGAAAAGTAGAATAAGAAATAGTAGTTGGGTATTCTGTTTCCTCACATGGAACTGGACAGCTAGAATTATGGGTTCCCACTGTACATAATCCCTTAACTTCAATGTAGTCTGAAATGAAAAAAAGTCAAGATAGGTGCACAGACAAGAGGACTATTTCATATCTTAGAGGACAGAGTTTTTAAAAGTATTTTTAATTTCAATGTTAAAATTTGAAGATCACTATTTTCTAATAAATGTTTATGTTTCATAAATTATTTAGTATGAATGCAGTAAAGGATATAGAACATAAAACTGATTATTTCCTAGACTTTATAGTCAGTAAATTCAGCTTCTTTACCAAGAAATTTTCTCTGCTTCTGAACTCAATTTTCATAAATCTTTAAATAATTGGGCTGGAGAAAGATGAAAAGATATTGTGTGTCATGAGTTATTTGAAGGGAAGTCTCAAGCATAATCCTTTTGCAGCTTCTCAAGGCTTACTGCTGACCCTGCACTCAGGGATCACTCCTAGTGAAGCTTGAGGAACCATATGAGGTACTGTGGATCAACAGCAGGTCACCACATGCAGGGTTAATTAGTAGCCTATCTGCTATATTATCTCTTCAGTCCAACACCTGTTAGAGACTTACCAGCCTCATCTCCAATTTCCACAAAGTGGAACAAGTAAACAAGTTTTGGTTACATTAGGGCTAGTGATGAAGTAGCTTCTTTGAATCACATGTTGGTTTTATTATTTCCCAAGAATTCATTATCATTACTAACTTCCAATGGACTACCTGTTTGAATCCTGAACACCAGTGTCTCAGGTTTAAAATAAGCTTTTTTGGGGTGTTGTCTCAGCTGATACTATTGTGTGTGGGAAGGAGTTCTTAGGGTCTCTTATCTTTGTGAACCCAGTGACTTCTTTTTTTAAATATATAAATATCTTTATTTAAACATCATGATTACAAGCATGTTTGTAGTTGGGTTTTAGTTATAATAAAATAAAGGAACACCATCTTTCACCAGTGCAACCTTCCCACCACCAATGCCCTCATCTCCCTTGTGATTCTCTGGCCTGTCTTCACCAGCATTAGCAACCATTAAGGCGAATGTATATTGGACTAGGTCCATCATGGAGCGAGTATTTGTCTTCTGATTTCTGCTCCACCTCCCAGAGCCCAACCTCTCAGCTCCTTGCTTCCCGTTCTTATTTTCCCTTTAGTTTTGTTATTTCTTAGTTTGTGACCCTTTACTAAGATTCCTTAACTTGTGATCAATATGGGGCTATGTATCCATTGTCTTCTAATAACCCTTCCATGTGTATATTTGCATCTACTCATTAGTTTTTTTTAAAAACTAACAAGAACTAAACTCTTCCTCTTTATTCAAACCTTCTTTTTTCTTTTTTCTCTTTCTTTTCTTTTTCTTTCTTTCTTCTTTCTTTCTTTCTTTCTTCTTTTCTTTCTTTCTTTCTTTCTTTCTTTCTTTCTTTCTTTCTTTTCTTTCTTTCTTTCTTTTCTTTCTTTCTTTCTTTCTTTCTTTTTTCTTCTTTCTTTCTTTCTTTCTTTCTTTCTTTCTCCCTTTCTCTTTTCTTTCTTTCTCTCTCCTTTCTTTTCTTTCTTTCTTTCTTTCTTTCTTTCTTTTTTCTTTCTTTCTTTTTTCTTTCTTTTCTTTCTTTCTTTCTTTCTTTTTTCTTTCTTTCTTTCTTTCTTTCTTTCTTTCTTTCTTTCTTCTTTCTTTCTTTCTTTCTTTCTTTCTTTCTTTCTTTCTTTCTTTCTTTCTTTCTCTCTCTCTCTCTTTCTTTCTCTCTCTTCTTTCTTTCTCTTTCTGCTTTCTTTCTCTCTTCTTTATTTCTCTATCTTCTTTCTTTCTTTCTCTCTTTCTTTCTTTCTTTCTTCTTCCTTCCTTCCTTTCTTTCTTTTTTCTTTTCTTTCTGTCTCTCTTCTTTCTTTCTTTCTTTCTTTCTTTCTTTCTTTCTTACTTTCTTCTTTCTTTCTTTCTTCTTCCTTACTTCCTTTCTTTCTTTTTTCTTTTCTTTCTGTCTCTCTCTCTTCTTTCTTTCTCTTTCTGCTTTCTTTCTCTCTTTCTTTCTCTCTCTTCTTTCTTTCTCTCTCTTCTTTCTTTTCTTTCTTTCTTTCTTTCTTTCTTTTCTTTCTTCTTCCTTTCCTTCCTTCTTCTTTTTTCTTTTCTTTCTGTCTCTCTTCTTTCTTTGTCTTTCTTTCTTTCTTTTTCTCTTTCTTTCTTTCTTTCTTTCTTCTTTCTTTCTTCTTTCTTTCTTTCTTTCTTTCTTTCTCTTTCTTCCTTCCTTCCTTCCTTCCTTCCTTCCTTCCTTCCTTCCTTCCTTCTCTTCTTTCTTCTTTCTTTCTTTCTTTCTTTCTTTCTTTTCTTCTTTCTTTCTTTTCTTTCTTTCTTCTTTCTTTCTTTCTTCTTCCTTCCTTCCTTCCTTCCTTCCTCTTCCTTCCTTCCTTCCTTCCTTCCTCCTTCCTTCCTTCCTTCCTTCCTTCCTTCTTCCTTCCTTCCTTCCTTCCTTCCTTCCTTCTTTCTTCTTTCTTTTCTTTCTTTCTTTCTTTCTTTCTTTCTTTCTTTCTTTCTTTCTTTCTTTCTTTCTTTCTTTCTTTCTTTCTTTCTTTCTTTCTTTCTTTCTTTCTTTCTTTCTTTCTTTCTTTCTTTCTTTCTTTCTTCTTTCTCTCTTCCTTCTTTTTGCTTTGCTATTGTGGACCACACCCGGTGACACTCAGGGGTTACTCCAGGCTATTCACTCAGAATCGCTCTTGGCTTGGGGAACCATATGAGACGCAGTGGGGGTGATAGATCCCGGTCCATCCTAGGTTAGCGCATGCAAGGCAAACACACTACTGCCTGCGCCACCACTCAGACCCCTCAAACACATTCGTTTACACTCATTTACATACACACTTTTTATGCATATTATATACAAACTCTTATTCTCACACACAATAGTCAAAAATATACATTCTTACTCCTCTCTCTCTCTCTCTCTCTCTCTCTCTCTCTCTCTCTCTCTCTCTCTCTCTCTCTCTCTCCTGACTTCATTAATTTACAACATGCCCTGAAGAATTGCCCTATGTGATTTGTTCCCCCAAGTACTTCTCCAGCTTCAATCAGGAATAGACTGTCAGAAGCAATTTGGTATGTCATTTCAATATCATTAGTTTGTAATATGTCATCTGTATATTAAGTTTTTAAGCTACTAAAATTTATAAGACTCCATATCCCAAAATTTATTACATGAAATACTTCACAATCATTAAACAGATATGTTTAATCTATTCCTGTTGTCATGTAAACACTTTCACAAAAGTTAGAAAAGCAATTCTCATAGGAGAATATACAGTATTTCATTTACATAAAGTAATCAGTGGCTTAGAGTCTTAAATATAAAGCTATGTCACAGAGAAAACTAAGTAAAATATATTAGGATGTTAGCATTGTTTGTCAATAAAAATAAAAGCTGAGTAAGTACAAACATGTTGTTTAAGATGAACCCATAAAGGTGATGTCAAGATGTGATTCATCTGTGTAATGTTTTGTTATTGTTTTGTTTTGTTTTGGGTCACACCCGGCGGCACTCAGGAGTTATTCCTGGCTCTGCGCTCAGACATCGTTCCTGACAGGCACAGAGAACCATATGGAATGCCGGGATTTGTACCATTGTCTGTTTGAATCTGCTGCATGCAAGGCAAACACCCTACTGCTATGCTATCTCTTTGGTCCCAGCTCATCTGTGTAAAGTTTTATGTATAAAATATACAGGTAAAGAATTAAGGCATAAAATATACTTCAAAGAAATTCAGAGATATTTTTCTAATTGAAATTGTTTTGAACACAATGAGCATAATTTTATGTGACTTTTGATTGTTATCTTTGAATAAAGTATATTATTGAATTTATGTGATACATAATTATGTACATATTATTTGTGTGACATAAAATGTATTTTATTGATTATAATTAAATAAATCAAATTATTTAATTAAAAATGCAAAATTTGGCACCTGAGCTACATAGGGCTCTTGTCTTGCACACAGCCAACCTGCATTTGTTTCCCAGCATCCTAGATGGTCCCTTGAGCTCCCTCCTCAGTAATCAATTCTAAGCACAGAGCCAGGAGTATTCCCTGAGCATGCTGACTATGGTCCCAAACAAACAAACCAAAATTTTTAAATGAAAATAAGTAAATAGACCCCAGAACTCCCTGACTATTTCTTTGTCTTGGGGAACTTTTCTATCCTTTTTTTTTTTTTAAATAGGGAATGCTTCACGAATTTGCGCGTCATCCTTGCGCAGCGGCCATGCTAATCTTCTCTGTATCATTCCTATTTTAGTAAAATTGTTGCCAAGCGGATACTATCTTTTCTATCTTAAGTTCAGTTTTGTTTTGCTTTACATATTTGTGAAAGATATGCCTCAGTTTTAAGAACATGTACAAAGACCTTTTTTTGTTGATGCTGGTTTTTTGTGGGGGGGGGGGAGGTACACTTACGGATGTACCTTAAGGATGTACCTTAGGAGGGTTTACTCCTAACTGTGCTTAAGAATCACTCCTGAGGCTGGAGCGGTGGCACAATTGGTAAGGCGTCTGTCTGCCTTGCCCACCCTTGTCTAGGACAGACTGTGGTTCAATCCCCCAATATCCCATATGGTCCCCCAAGCCAGGAGATATTTTTGAGCACATAGCCATGAGTAACCCCTGTGTGTCACCAGGTGTGCCTCAAAAAAACTTAAACAAAAACAAAAAAAAAAAGGGAATCACTCATGGCAGTCCTTGGAGGACCTTATGGGTTTCTGGAATCAAATATGAGTCAAAAGTGTGTAAAGCAAATCTATCTCCTGTACTAAGTCTCTGACCCCTAAAAAGTTCCTCTTAAATACTATAGTCTCCTCATTTGAGTGCTATGTGTAGCACTCAAATTATTCAATGTTTTATAATACTCAGAAACTTTCATATACATTATAATAATAAAATATATCAATTAAACTACTTACCAAGTATAGGAGAAACGCAGTTATAAAATTTTTGTAAGTCACATTCAATCCAGTTTCCTTAAAAATAAGTGTGAATACACTGACTTTATACTTAATTAGACACAATACAGACAAAATACCTTTCTTAAGTCCATTCACTTTTGCATCCATTCATACTTCCTTCCATTCATCTGTAAATTTCTACCTTTTGGTGGGAAAATGTATAAAAGAAAGATACTATCCAATGATGATATACATTTAAAGGACAAAATTGTGATGTTTTATAAATTTTCATGTTTCTTTTCACCTGTTTACAAAATTTAAATATTTAAATGTGAATAACTTAAAATATTAATAGCTTTTAAATACAAAATTGTTTCTATTTTATCATGTAATTTGTTTAATGCAAAGATCCTATGATATATACATAATTTGATTGATGCTAAAGATATATATATATATATACTCAGAAAGACAGAGATAGAGAGAAATGTATTTATATACATTTAAGTATACATACATCCCTTGTGGGCTAGCTTTAAAACAATAGTATCAGGCAGTTTACCTGCATACTTGGAACTTTGAGATAAAAAGTAAAATCAATATTGTCACACTGGATTAAATATAAGAATGTGTTGTACCTAATATTCTCTTCTATAGTTATAAATCAAATGACATTTGGAGTTAGTTAGCTCTCTGCTCAGTAGATGTTTTTGACTAACTAAATATTTAAATAAGTAATTAAATTTAATAAATTATTAATAAATTATTAAATGTTGCTCATTTAAAACTTACACACTCAGGTAAATATAAGAAAATGACTTTAATAAAGAAATTCAATTATAAAATGAAATAAATAAATTAGAAAGCCTATCTGTAATATTCAATTAGTAAAAAGCTTCTCAAAATTTGCTTTATATCTTATAGTGATGATTCTTTTTACAAAAATATTGAAATTAAACAACTATTATGCCTAGAGAGCTGATATTTGTGGGAAGATCCTACCAATAATTAATATACTGAGGTATTTAATTCATTTAAAATACCGATTTAGGTTTATCACTTGTAAGAAGACTTCAAAATATATATGTGAGGATTATGCCAAGAACATTATGACCCTGAAAGTATTTGATATATCCTAAAGTTCAAGTAAGTTTTATGGTTTAGGTATTATTTCATTTTGCCTTTTTAATGTTCCATATTAGTTACTAAGTTTTTATTTCATAAGAAGGAAAGCTTTTTAAAATAACAACTTTTCCATTTATTAAGACTTATTTCCAATGACTTTATAAAGATAATTAGGGGCAAAAAAAATCAAAGCCAGAATTAATATCTCTGTAGAAACACAGACTTACTGCTAGAATCTAATATACTAAAAAACTAAGTAGAAAACAGTGATGGCTCTTAAAAATTCCTAAGTAGTTTACTAGATAGATAGCATTATTATAAAAGGCATAAATATTTAGTGAGTAGTTTCCCATGTTTTAAAACTCCCAACTTTAGCATTGGAACAATTACAGAACTACCCTGAATGACACAAGTTTCTTTTCCAGGAATCTCCATACACAACTTGTTAAACATGATTTCCAGCATGATGTCACAAGAGTAGAAAAACCCAATTTATCAGATACCTGATTTTCAGATTTTTAAACTTAGCAAATATAATAAAAGAAGTATAAAAGTGCAGTCCATTATTTACCAGGAAGCAGAAAAGGTAAACATCCACAATGTTTTTTTATGTGCTGGGCTTTACATTCCTTCAAACAACCAGAAGTGCTGTAGGTGCTAAAACTCTGCAGTTTGAGGTCAGGATTGCATTCTCCCCACGGGTATTCTTGATGAACTGTCTTGAGATAAACACTAGATTCAGGAGAATCTACACTTTTCACACATTCCTCACCCTCCCCAAATAAAAACCAAACAAACCCTAACTGAACTGCATTTTACTTTTCTATTAGAGTTCACTTTTCTTTTCTTTCTCCTGGGGTGAAGTGGGAACCAACTTAAAGATGCCCAGATCTTACTCTTGGCTCTACACTCTACACTTGGGTATTACTTGGGCTGTACCTGGGAGATCTTACATAATGCTGGGGATCAAGACTAAAACCACTGCACTATCTTCTCCAGCCCCTAGCTGTACCCCCATCTCTCTCCCTCCTTCCCTCCCTCCCTCTCTCCCCTCTCTCTGTATTACTCTCCCTCTTTCTTCTCTTTCCCCTCTTTCCCTTTTTCCCTCTTTCTCTCTCTCCCTTTCTTCTCTCTCTCTCCCTCTGTCCTCTCTCTCCCTCTCCCTCTCACCTCTCTCCCTCTCACATTCCCCCCCCCTTTGTCTCCCCACTAATTCTTCACTCTTAGACCCTATACTGTTTACCTTCACCTGACGGATGGTCACGCGCGCATGCATACCCACTGGGGATGCCAAGCCTAAGCCGTCAAACTGTGGCACCTTTTTAGGTGAATGGATAACAAAGATGATTCCAGAATCCACAAAACCAAGG
This sequence comes from Suncus etruscus, assembly GCF_024139225.1. Taxonomy (NCBI): domain Eukaryota; kingdom Metazoa; phylum Chordata; class Mammalia; order Eulipotyphla; family Soricidae; genus Suncus; species Suncus etruscus. The sequence goes on along the minus strand of NC_064850.1, from coordinate 106,765,354 downwards.
TCTGGGTCATCAGTGAATTCTTCCTGAAAAATTATTTTCTTTTTTAAACACTGATATCAATTCCACATAATTGTAAGGTCGTTGTATTATCTCCTAAGAGCATTTGATTTATAATAAAATATCATATCAACAAGCTTTTATCATATAAATATCATAATACGTGAATATGTAATATTGTTATATAATATAATTATTTATATTAATAAAAATATATGATCATACTTATATGGTTATAGCAATTTTATAATAAATATAAAATTCTAACAAATACAATGCATTTATTTATATGCATTATATAAAGTATGTGATTATATTTATATCAATAATATATCATGTAATAAATGTATGTAATATATGCATATATAATATATTATATAAATATTATGTCATCAATAAAAGCTGTGAAAATTAAACACCTAATACAATTTCAGGGTTGCCCCACATTTGAGATTGCGGTAGTATTCACAGACCATTGTTTTGCCCTAATTGTTTTGCAATGTTCATTACCTTTTAAATCACCTACTTTCTTCTGACTTCTCTCCTCCTATGGGCCCTTTATTTGCTTTTGGTTATAACATTGGCCTCTGGATTGCTTTTTGTCATAACAGCCTTCTTGGCAGATCTTTTTTTTTCTTTTTTTTTTAATAAAGTCCTGTGATACTTTTCTTTTTATACTTAAAATCTCTGGGTTTATTTAAAAAAATATTGTCTTCTAAAAGTAAAGAATTATAATAATTCTATAACCAGTTATATTTTGCTGTATATTTATTGGTAGGTGAAAAAATTGAGATTAAATTTCTAGTTAAGACTCCTTGTTATTAAACATAATTTTATATTAAAAGAAAAACCAACTTTGAAACATCAGGGTTAATTCTCTAAAATGCAAGTGGCTTCATATGTAAATAAATGCCTGTGTAATTATATTGAATGAACAAAACTGACATTTCATTTGGAGTTCAAGTTGGTATTCTGTGTCTCCCAAGACTATAATGGCTCTGAAAGAAACTTGTAGGATTTGGGGAGAGGAGGAGTTAGGGTCCAAATCCATGGATTCTGGGCTTAATTCTGGCTGTGTTCAGGGATTAGTCCTGGTGGTTATTGGAGTAGTATGTGCAATGCTGGAAATAGAACCAGGAATCAACCTGGTTAATTCGTTATGTGCAAAGCAAGCTCCTAAACTGCTATACTTCTCTGGCTACATTGAGAAACTCAAGTGGCTGAATAAATAATTTAACAGGCCAAAGAAGCGGCTTAATAGACTGAATGAAAACTTTGCTTGCAGGAGGCCTGGTTTGATTCTCAATATCCCATAGTCCCCCAAACTTTACCAGATGAAGGGTGGGCCCTGAAAACCAAGCTGAAAATAACCCCTGAACACTGCTAGTTATGGCCCCAAAACTTTCTCCTAGGGAAAAAAACAAATAAACAAAAATCATTTAACTGCTTAGTTAGAAGAAATATTTTAGAACTGTTATTTTTTATGGAATGGTACATTATATTTAATTAGAAAAATATTAGTATGAGTTTTATAATGTAATGTTTTTAATTCTTTATTGTTGCTATGATTTTAATACCTTTAATAATGGTTTATGAATATGTAATTTAAACACCACATTTATCACTAGTATACCCACTTCCCGCCCTTCCAATCCCACCCTCACCTTCAGTTCTATGAACCATTTGGCATTATAATGTAATATAATAAATAACCACATGGTTTATATTTGAATGACAAAATATTTATAAAATAGATTCCAGGCCTAGCTATATATTTTATAATGTGCAATTATATGTTTTATTACATAGTTCTTTAAAGGGATATACAAAGTTATTAAGTATACCTTCAGACAAACACTAGCAATGCTTATGGGTCCTAAGGTCATATCAAGTGATTCTTAATAAACTAGGTAGGCAGTTTAATACAAGAGCAGAAAAATGCGGTTATGCTCAACCTATGCAGGCTTAATGGCCATGAGTTACACCCCTGTGATTCTTGAGGACCTCCAGGGCTATACCTTGGAATGGGGTGACTGGAATGGGGAGGGGAAAGAACTATGGAGATCAAACCAGGATAGGGATCACTATGTCCAATATTATGCCATGGCCACTCCAAATATTTAGAAATTTTTACCCCGGCTTGATATGAATCCTGATAAGTTTAAGTTTTAAGTAAAACCAATACCTGTCTGACATTGAAGACCAATTTTAAGCCTTTTCCAGAGGAACTCACTTTTTCCCGGTCTTGTATATTTTGCCCATGATTAAAAGTATAGCAATTTCCATATTCAGTGAAGACATGTGCAAAATTCTACAATAAAAAACAAAGAAACAAAGAGCAACAATAATAAAAAAATACAATTCGTTGGAATTTTGATCATTATTGAGGTTTAAACCAGCATGGATTATTATTTTTTATTTACAAATAAAATAAAATATATAGAGTAAAAATTTATAATGAATATCAGAAAAAATTGACACTGTGATTTGTTTTTTCATTCTCAGGCTTTTTACTTCTGGCAGACTTAAGAAATCATATGGAATGCTGAGGACCAAATATAGGTTGGCAGCATGCAAGGCAAATGCTCAACCCATTATATTATTGTTCTGGTCCCAAACTTCTTTTTTTAATAGGCAATTATCAATTTGTATGTGATTTGTTTGAGTAACTTGAGAATATTTACAACTATTATAGTCAAATTTTAGTGTCTCTAATTTTTCTAGACCCTCTGCTCTAAGACCTAAGCATACACTAACATCATTTATAGTGTATTAATCATCATTAATATATAGTATTATTAATATTATTATAATATAAATATATTGTGTATTATATAATTATATATAATTACTTAATAATTATTAAAGCTTTTTTGTTTTGTTTTGTTTTTTTGGGCCACACCCGGCTGTGCTCAGGGGTTACTCCTGGCTGTCTGCTCAGAAATAACTCCTGGCAGGCACGGGGGACCATATGGGACACCGGGATTCGAACCAACCACCTTTGGTCCTGGATTGGCTGCTTTCAAGGCAAACGCCACTGTGCTATCTCTCCGGGCCCTTATTAAAGCTTTTTAATATTATCATGAATATGTTAATGATATAATAAAATGGGTTTTTGAAAAGTTTGAATTATGGGGACACCACCACAATATGCTCAGGATTTACTTTTGGATCTGTGCTCAGAGATAACTCCTAGCTCAGATAATTTTCTATGACAGAATCTGAACCTAAGCAGATGCATGCAAGGCACTTTAACCTCCTTCATATTTCTGTGACCCTGTTGTATATTGAATTATGTGAAGTATTAAAATATTTTGTGTTAAAATTATTTTTGAAATAACTTCTTTTTTCAACATTTTTATGGAAAGCAGTTGAATGGAGAAATAAGTATACTTATATTTATGTTCTATGAATTTATGCTTTATCTTAATGTAATCCATAATAAAGTTTTATACTATCAATGCTATTTGAAGAAATATCAACTATTCTATTACCTTTGGGCCACATGGCTTTCCAAAGAACTCACATTCCAATAAAGTTTTCTTATTGAGATAAAAACCATTTTTTTTAACAAACTCTGTAATGCTGAAGTTTTGGTGACTTGCAAGAAAATCATTAATTTCTTTAGAGCCAGTAGAATTCGTGTTTATTCCTTGAAGATGGAGGACTTTGGACACAAGATTCCATAAGAAAAAAATAATGCTAAATTTGGCTACAGCATCTGTTTGGAACCTATTAGTAAAAATAAAGGTGGTATTTAGGTTAGTAAACATTTGTTATTATTCTAGAGGACAGAAAACAAACATCTGGATGTGGATTCTGTCAGCTTTCAAACTTATAACCTATACTCATAAAAAATGCATCGAAGTAAAATTTGATGCCTTAGAAACCCCTTCACATTCAGCAATTTGTTGTTTTTGTACAAATAGTGCTATTTACCTAAAAAGCTTCTGGACCTCAGGTTGGAACAAAAACCACACTCACAACATGTATTTATTTTCCTCACTTAAAATATATCTTTCTTCTTTTCTAACTGCAGATTTACTAATTTCTGGCCTAGCACCAGAAACAAAGCAAATGGCTCATGAAGTTTAACCAGATCCTGTTATTCAGCCTGCAATAACGTTAGTAATGAAGTCTTTATTCTGTTCCTTTGCTATTAGTTTTGCTTCGGCTAGTGAGTCCTCATTGTAGATATTATATAACTGCAAATGTCTTCACTTTAGTGGAACTCAGTTTTATCTCTTGAAATAATTGATATAAGTATATAAACACTATCTCAAAATGTCATTTTGATTATTAAGTTATGGCTTCTAAAATATTTAGAAGAGCACATGAAATATAAGCATAAGTATTCATTAAAAATATGTGTAATTATTGTCAAATTTTTCCTGGCAATCAAAGTCAAAGTCACCTAGTTGACCAAACTGCTAAAAGTACTTGATTATTTTCTCATTTTTGCTGAGCATGTTCATATTTTTGAGCCATACCTGGTAATATCAGGGCTAGAGTATGCTCAGGAATCAGTCTTTGTGGAGCTGGGGCACAGGGGACTGAACCAGGATGACCATGTGGTAGGCAATCACCCTACCTGCTGTACTATCACTCTGGCCCTTTGCTTTCTGCCTTACAATATGTGTCCTTCTGTAGAGGTATACTTTACATTCCTTTTAAAACACATCATGTGGCTGAGAAGAAAAGTGCATTGGCTAAAAGTGTCTTCCTTAGAAGCATATGACCATGAGTTTAAATCCTCAGTGTCTCACATGTGTCAAGTATTATGTAAGTTCTGCTGTTTGAGCCTTGCTGCTAATCTACCTGTGATTCCCAATATCATAAACTTAGTGTAAAATACCAACAAGCACCACAGCTAAAAACTATAATAGTACCACAGCTAGGCACTCATACAATTCCAGGCTTTGCAAGTATAGAAGAAACAGCAAAGGAAAGAGGAAAAAAGAGGGATTGAATAAAAAAATTACACTTTTCATGGATCTGGAACCTCACTAAAATGGTGCATAGCTAGAAACCCCTGAGCATCATTAGGGTTGACTCAAAGACCATAAATATTATGACTGTGATTTGAATATTTTGAATAGTATAAACCTTAAAATGGGACAAACTTTAGTCAATTTGTTGGAAAGACTAGAATGAAAAACTTATCTATGCTCATTAGTATTCAGGGCCAAGGTGGCTTATGTATGTTTACTCCTACATATTCTTCCTGTTGCAGATTTTCCTTTCACATTATTATCTTTCATGCAGTCTCTATTTTTCACATAAGCCACAGAGAACTCTTTCTTTGTCAACATAAAAAAGAACAACAACAACAACAAGAACAAAAGACTGATAACTTAGTGTTGGTCATTTTATTTTAAGGTGTTTCTTGATTACGCTAAAATGAAAAAAAAAAGCCATTTTCTTTCCTGGTTGCCATATAAGGTGTTTAAATTCTTTTCTTTGCAAGGCTGCATGTATTTTTTTTTTGAAATATGCTCCAACTGGAATAACTGACACCTAGCAGTGACCATGGCTATAGTTAGGATTTAGAAAGAAATTAAAGCCACAGACACTGTGGGACATCAGTTATCCAATTGGAGTGCATCAGAGAGAATCTAAAGAGGAAGAGAACATCAGGGTATGTGTCTCATTGTGTCCTGAACATTAATTGCTTTCATATGCATTAATTGACTCTTAAAATAAAATAATAAAATAAGATAAATTATTTTTTATAATATGTTTGGGGTATTTAGAAATTGGGTGATGTTTTTCTTTTTCTTTTATTTATTTATTTATTTATTTATTTATTATTTATTTATTTATTTATTTATTTTTTGGTTTATGGGTCACACCTGGCAGTGCTCAGGAGTTACTCCTGGCTCTATGCTCAGAAATTGCTCCTGGCAGTTTAGGGGGACCATATGGGATGCTAGGATTCAAACCACCATCTTTCTGTATGCAAGGCAAACACCCTACCTCCATGCTATCTCTCCAGGCCTGGGTGATGTTTTTCTGACTATACTATACCACAAGAATACTATGCTCTAATTTATATCAATTTTGGAAAACTCGGTTCATTTTGTGCCATTTTTATTAAACTATAAAATGATAAATGTAGACAAGCGGTGTACTCTTTTAGAAATAAAAAAGATACTTTTACTTCAGGTCGAAATAATTGCTTAACCTTTTCTGCTAAAAATCACCAGCTTACGTATTGAGTGAAATAATTTTGTCTACTTACAAAGATACTAATGTAACTTGTTTATGAAGTCTCACCAAGGGTATTTAAAAATTCTTTGTAAGACTTCAGGGCTATATTTTGAATATCTGTATACCAACCTTGGTATTCTTGGTCAAAATGTTTCTAGGGCTCTTTTGAGAAGTTTACAGACTATAATAATATCAGATTTGGGAGAACACAGAATTGATCCTGAGATGAAGGGAGATACCTTTTGCCTGTCTTGCTCTCATGTTCTCATGCCCAAAAAGCAATCAAGGCTCTTCCACTTAAGAATCCATCCCAGACTGCGTGTTACATTTCATCACAGTGCTCCCTTCCTCCTTCTCAAAAAATGTAGGCAAAGAAATGAAGAAATTCTCACATGCCATATATGATAATGGTGTAAATATAGTAAGTAAAAAAGGTTTAAAATATTATTAAAATTATTCTTATTATTGTAATAATAGTTGCGACCAGGATGATAATTTAGGTACATGAATTACACTCAATGGTTTAAGTCTGACAACACTTACAGTAAAGAAATTGAATTATGATGTGAAACATATCGTTCAGTCTATTTCCAGAGTATTGTGCATTGAATTATTTTTCAACTTTAAGTTACACATCTAAATATTATCTTTCAGAAACTGCTTATTTTTAATTTCCCTTACTCTCTTCTTCTCCTTCTCCTTCTCCTTCTCCTTCTCCTCCTTCTCCTTCTCCTTCTCCTTCTCCTTCTCCTTCTCCTTCTCCTTCTCCTTCTCCTTCTCCTTCTCCTTCTCCTTCTCCTTCTCCTTCTTCTTCTTCTTCTTCTTCTTCTTCTTCTTCTTCTTCTTCTTCTTCTTCTTCTTCTTCTTCTTCTTCTTCTTCTTCTTCTTCTTCTTTTTCTAGAGCTGATGTGAAGCTAAAAGTGAGCTGCAATTTTCTGAAGGAAGTTATGATCAAAGACTAAGTACAATGACAAAGAGCATTAAACCTGGATGTAGTTCCTTTAAGCTCTTGACTTGGTGCATAGGACAAACAACCACAAAGTTGGCCCTGCCTGTCATATTTAATATTTAATATTTCATCCTAATCAAGAAGTTGTCTGGGTCAAATAGTAATGTTGTTATAATTGGTCTGGGTTCTCCTATGTTTCCTGACCACTGCTAGGAGTTATTCCTGAGTCAGGACTAGGAACAACTCCTGATCATCACTGGGTATGACCTCAGAACACAACCAAAAAGTTGTTGTAATTAAATACACTGGGATAGCTTCTGTTAGAAGGAGCAAAAACAGTCAATTTACAGCAACACAGATAGAACTAGAGGCTAACATATTGAGTGAAGACAGAAAAAAAAGGAATTATACTGAGTGATTTCAGTCATATGTGAGACTAAAGGTATACATTCAGGTACAAAGGGAAAAGAGCTACAGGAGAAGAATGATCCACACAATTGAGTTCATACAGGTAAAAGGGCGTTGAAATGGACGTTTGGGGGTGCAGAGAAATAGGTACTCTGGTTATGGGTGTGGTGTTATATATGTGTATGGGAAACAACCAATAACAGTGTTGTAAATCACAATATCTCAATAAAAATCAGAATAAATAAATATTATATCCTAGAGCTGAATAAAGTTGTGGGTAATGCACTTATCTCTCATGAAGCAGATTGTCACTCAAACCCAGCACCACAGTTTATTCCCTTGAGCATCACCAAAGAGCCAGACCCCAAATCTCATCTTGTATGCAAACTAATATTGTATTAGTATTGTATTTCTATTGTCTCCACACTTCTCCATAATCTTTCTTCAAATTCCTTATATTCATCTAGAAACTTCCTTCTCTTGCTTTATTTCCTAGACTTCTATGATACTCCAGATGAAATTTCCCCACTGTCATCTTTTCCACTGTTCTCCTTTTGCTTCCCAGTGAATATGCTTTCAAGTACATAGATATAAATTTTCTAGTACTGGGATCTATCTAAACCTATTCAACCACGAAGTTGGTTTTTTTGCCTAGTAAATACTAGTGAAATAAGTGAAAGGGAAAAGCTGGGATATAAGTGAAAGACAAATTAATATACTTTGTCATTATTTTTGTGCTTTGAGGATATCTATGATTTGTCATAGGGGGAAAGGAAAGACAGTCAACCATCTTCAAAAAGGTTAGAGTAGAAAGCTGTTGAGATTGGATTATAAAAAGAGCAATGTTTACCTGTTCAAATTACAAAACGTCACAGCAGGGAATTCTATATTTTCCACGTACTGAACTTCCATAGACGTTGTAGTTGGCCACGTGAAGTAGTTGACAAAGCGAGAGTAGATTTGCCATATAACGAGTGACACCGAGCCTAGGACCACTGTCAACCATAGTCCCTTGCGAACCACTCCCCTGTTCCGAACAATATTATGGACCCCATGAAAGGATGTGGAAAGGGCAAAGTCATGGTCAAACTTCCTCCGGTCTGTGGGGGATGGCAGTGGTTTCTTTGAAAGATAAAGTTTGAGCTTTTCCATAAGTCCTTATGGTTGTGTCCATTAAATAATGAAATAAAAACAGAGAGTTAAGAAATTTTCAGATGATCTGTAGATAGCAAATTAGCTCACACATATTTAGAAAGTTGCCTTTTCTTAACCCTGTGTAAATAAAAATATGCTGATGTTTCAGAAACCGTCACTTGTTAAAAATAATGTGTTGATGTCAAATGTTATTCCAGAAAATTTCCAAGTCACTCGACCTTAATATACATAAATTGTGTTATTTAATACTTAAAATACTCCAGTTTTTTTGGTGGAGAGAGGTTTTGTTTTTGCAAAATGGACCTACTCAGGAGCTCAGAGTTTGCTTCTTATTCAAGAGTTAGGTCTCTACTGGATATGCTGGGATCATGTACCATGCCTGGGATCAAACCGTACCCACAGCATGCAAGGCAAAAGCCTTATACACATTATTATCTCTCTAGTACCAATGAACCTTTTTGTTTTCAATTTAATCTAAAATAGCTCTTTTTTTAAAACAATGTTTAAAATTTATTTATAATATTGAACTAAACTTGTATGCTAAAAGTATAAACATTAAGCTTTTGAAATACATATTTTCCAAAGCCTAAATATTCATTAATATTTAGGCCTTTGGTAGGCAAATTTATTGCAACATCATCCCCACTATAGTTCCCAAACCTCCTCCACTCTCTCTCTATCACTTCTACTTTAATCCTCAAATCTCCCTTGTTAAAAGCAAAATGAGACTGTTTTTTCAGAGGACCTCAAGTGGGACTCTGAGACAATGTGTCCTTCAATAAATATTCATCTTTCATGTCTGGCTGCATGTAACTTTCATTGTTTCCATGTTTTTATGCCAATTATTTACTTTAATTAATTATTTTAAAAATGTAAATGTTTCACTATTATCTCTTTTCTACCTGTTTATAAAGTTGAGTCAGCGTTCCAAGTGCATTGATAATACTCAAATAATGCTTTTTTGAATGATGAGCTGTTAGTTGATACAAATCTAGAAATCTGTTCCTAAACATGGTATAGCAACATATATTTCATTCAAGATTTTATACTGATTTTTATACTGTTTTCATTTATCTATAGATCTGTCTGGTGACTGTTTGCTCAGAGAAAGCTTTGGTACCTATATTCAGAGGATAAAGTTACCTTTAGAAAGAAAAGACCTGGCTTCTGGCCTAATCATTACACACATGTGACTTTAGTCAATTTTATTAAGTACTTTTGTTCTTCAGTGGAATAAAAGCAATAGTACCTGCCTATGTGTTCATTGTAGACATCAGTAAGATAATACCCAGCAACAACTTGGCATAGAGCCAAACCACAATAACAACTCAATTAATAGTAGCAATATTTATTAATCTCCTAATTTATTATTAATGTAACAATACAGTTACCTAGGCATATTGAAGTACTGTTTAAAATTCTCATTTGAGAAATGAGATATTCTAATAGCCTCATATAAGCCTCTGTACTATTAACTCTGCTTTAAGTAAGGTAGTGTTATTTTTGTTAATTAATCAGCATCCAGTTACTTATAAAAGTTTTCAAGCATGGTGGGGGACTACAGGGTTAGTTCAGGGGCTAAGGTGCTTATATCTTGCACTCGGTCAATACTTGTTGATAACTGGCACCACATATGGTACCCTAAGCATGGCCAGGAATGATACCTGACCACAGAACAAAACCAAATGCCTTAATTATTGTTAACAAATTATTATTTAGTATTTTATTTTTCTGTTGTGAAATATAGTTATGATATACAAAAGCAGCTATGAGCATTTAATAAGAGATTTAATTACATTTGCAAAACATTTGTACACAGTTAAAATTATACCATAATTATGTTACAGAGACTATATCCTAAGAGAAAATTTACAATAATCTTATACAATAATGTTAGGTAACATATAGTAAGTGGTATATAATAATAATAATAATATAATAGTAACTGGCATCATCCTTCCAAAATGATAATTATGAGGAAAGTTATTGTTATCATTATTTATTAGAAAAACTCATTCAGGCATACTCTCTAGCTTATTTTTTAGTCACAATTCATAAACTCATATAAACATTGGGTTTAATGTTAATCATTTAATGTAGATGAGAGCTCCTTGATAATTGTTATCAATTAAAATCTGAATTAAAGTGTTCATTTTTCTAAGCTGTTTGCTAAGGTCTTAAAAAGTTGTGGAAAGCAATACTATTCCTGAGGATAATTTGTGATGATATATCCTCTTGATAGATGTTAGAATTGACTTAATAAATGGCTCACAATCCTACAAAGCAGAGAACACTTCCTCTATTGACTCGAGCACACTCTATGTAATCAGAACAAGTAGCCTTGCATTGAATATTAACCTTCACAGGGACATTTACAGCAGCATTGGATAAGTTTTATGTATTTACAAAAGCAAAAGCTGCAGGTAGATGATAGACAGAAATTAGAAGAACAAAACAAACCCCCTTGGTAAATTCTAGTATACAGTATTATTTTAAACCCATATTTGATGGCTTCTTACAGATTGTTCTTTTCTTAAATGTTAAAATTATATTACTTATATTGTCTACAAAGAACCCTGGAAATAAAATTCTCCAAATTAAAAATAAATTTCTCCCTTTACCCTTTGCTAATTTCTAGTTTTAGACATAGATGTAGACATTGTTTTGAAGATTTTTACTTCTTACCCACCTTTCTCAGTATAGACTTTAGATTTCTTGGTTGTCTCCATTGGTAACTTCAGTCAGCAGGTATGCTTGGGGTCTCTTGAATTTTCATCTATAGTCATACTCATTTTCTGTCCTTTATATACAACAATTGAGGTTGTAAAATGTGGGGGCAATTTAAGTGTTTGTGTTGCTATGTTCTACCTCATCAAGCATATAATGCACAAACCAAAAAATGCTTAGCTGAATGAGGTAGGAGATTTTATATAGTGATGAGAAGAAATCATAGAATTCAACACCTAAAAATACCATTAATAATTAAAAAGGAACTCCTGGCAAAATTATCTGGTTTTAGGTGATACTCAGGTGAACCCATTGAACAGTCTCCTAGATTTTATTTCTGCCTCATTTTTAATATATTTTTTAAAAGTCCAAATAGAAAGAAATTTGGAGGGTTGATGATATTTTTCTGGATTCCAATTTTCCTTTTCTTTGTAATATATGAAGCTACGTTCAACAAAAATAAGAACTAATGAATACAGAAAAACAATATACCACAACATACCTCCTCAGGTTAGATTTTTAAAATCATGCAAATGCAACAGAGGCAAAGGGGCAGTTAGTTACTTGATGAGACTGGCAAGTTATAAAATAATTACATGTTTGTTTGTTTGTTTTTCAGTCACACCCAGCATCGCTGAGGGATTACTCCTGGCTCTATGCTCAGAAATCGCTCCTGGCATGCTCAGGGGACTATATGGGATGCCGGGATTCGAATCACTGACCTTCTTCATGTGAGGTAAACTGCTTACCTCCATGCTATCTCTCCAGCCCCAAATAATTACATGTTATAGTAAATAAAATACTGGAGAATATATTATTGTGTATAAATAGCATCATCTCTAGATCTGAATGAGGAATTACATGTGCCGTTACACTAGAATTGTGATAGTGGTTTATAAGTATATAACACACACATATATGTAATATAACTACTATTGACATGGTTGTATGTATTTTTATATGTTTACTTCAAAATTTATTATAAGTTACAACTAATCTACTCTGGGGAAAATAAATTTTGAGAGGCATAAATGACAGGTCCTAGGAAAATATCCCTAGTTAAAAATTATAGGAAATATCTATTATGATGCATCAATTTTTTTCACTAAAGATATGTTTAATGAATTAAAGCTTAATTAGTTTTAATATTTCAAATTTCAATTACTTTTGGGAGGATTATACCTAACTTGTAGTCGACCTTCATTTTTTGCTACTTTTCATCTTTTCATAGTTTTTTGTGGAGTCTTTATAAGAAAAAAGTTGATATATTAGTGCGATGCAGAGGCCTAGTTACCAGTTCAGCACTCCTTGAAATTTCAGAGGCAGAGACATTGGTTGGTTTAAATTTGGGAACAGATAGGAAGTTAGGTTAATAAAAAAAAAGACTGGGTTAGGTTTAGGGTGCCTCTATGGAAAAAATGTATGGGAAGAAAATTAAGAGAACAGAAAAAAATTTTGAAACTGTCCTTTCTCTATGCATATTGAGTAATGGGTCAAACATAAGTAGACATTTTCTGAGAATTGACTGAACATTTTTACCACCATCTCATTTGTCTTTCTTCCTGTCTTCAACCTTTATTTACTTTCCATTGAGCCTTTGCCAGAAGACAAAAAGAGAACAGAAAGAAAGGCAGACCTAATAGGTATATCCTTTTGTTACCTATTTCTTAATAGAAAAACAATAAAATAAAATATCTTCTTATTTTTACTTTTTTAAGCTAGTTTCTTTCTTCTGGTCTGCTTTAACATGATGCAGGGTTTTGTCTTGCTTGCATTGTGCTGGTACCTCTTTCCTTCTGTTCTACTTTATTGTAATATGGCTGCATTGTCTCCCAGAGGTGCTCATGAGGATCAGGGTCTTTTCAATGATTCTTTTGCTTTAAGTTCAATGAGAGGGACCCACTGGTGTGGTTTTGTTCAAACCATGTGGGTGGCCACACATGGATACTTGAATGATCCAGAGCTACTGATGACAGTACTCAAGGACCTGTAAGCTTCCACAAATTCAGAAAAGTTTTGCTTTAATAGTAATACTAAAAAGTAATGCATACTTACCAACAATGAATGAGAGTTCCTTACTCCTCACCTCACATCCCTGTCAGCACGTTGCTCTTCTTTTCTGTGATGTGTGCTAGTCTCTGTGGTCTGAGATGATACCTCATTGTTGTTTTGATTTACATCTCCCTGATGGCCAGTGACATGGAACATTTATTATGTGCCTCTTGGCCAACTGTATTTCTTCTTTGAGAAAATGTCTGTTCATTTTTTTCCAATTTTTTGTATAGGGTTAGATGTTTATTTTCTTGTTAAGTTCTCTCAGTACCATGTATATCTTAGATATTAACCCTTTCTCAGATTAGTATTGAGTAAATAGTTTCTCCCATTTCTTGGGTAGCTTTTGTATTCTAGTCACTGTTTCCTTTGAAGTGCAGAAGCTTCTTAGCACCATTAGCTTCTTAGTACCACTTGTTTATCTCTGTTTCTAGAAATATTTCTGCTTATTTGGAAAGTGGTGTTTCCACATTGAAAATACCTTTAGTCATGGAATGTTTTACCTAACTTTTCTTCTTTGTACCTTACAGTTTCAAAAATAATATCAAGGTCCTTAATCCGTTTTGATTTTATCTTTGTGCATGGGTTTAAAGAGAAATATGAATTTGTTTTTATTTGCTGACCAGTTGTTCCAATACCACTTATTGAAGAGGCTTTCCTTTCTCAATTTTGCATTTCTTGTCACTTTATCAAAGATCAATTGATTCTATGTCTGGGGGTCATTCTCTGAATACTTAAGTCTATTCCACTGATATGAGGGTTTGTCTTTATTTCAATACATTGCTGTTATAATGATTATTTTTTTGTAGTACAATATAAGGTTGGGGAGAGTGATGCTTCACATCTTTTCTCTCAAGGATTGCTTTAGCTATTCATGGATGTTTATTATTCCAAATGAATTTCAGGAGCGTTTGTTCCACTTCTCTGACAAGTGTCATGGGTATCCTTAGAAAAAGTGTATTAAATCTATACAATGCTTTGGGGAGTATTGTCATTTTAATTATGTTAATTCTCCCAAATTGTGAACAGTGTTATGTCTTCATTTCCTTAGGTCCTCTTTTATCTCTTGAAGAAGTATTTTGTAGTTTTGTTTGTATAGGTCTTTCACATCTTTAGTTAACTAAACGTACTTAACTCAAATGTAATTGAGTTTCTGTGGCACTCATATGAATGAGATTGCTTTTTTAATGTCCATGTCTTCTCTATCATTATTTGTGTACAAGTAGGCCTTGGATTTATGCACGTTAATTTTGTAATCTGTCACTTTGCTGTACAAATCTATTGATTCTAGAAGCTTTTAGATAGTTTTTAGGATTTTCTAAATATAGTATCATGTCATTAGCAAACAGTAATAGTGTTACTTCTTTATTTTTTTTTTTTTTTGGTTTTTGGGCCACACCTGGCGATGTTCAGGGCTTACTCCTGGCTGTCTGCTCAGAAATAGCTCCTGGCAGGCACGGGGGACCATATGGGACACCGGGATTCGAACCAACCACCTTTGGTCCTGGATCGGCTGCTTGCAAGGCAAACGCCGCTGTGCTATTTCTCCAGGCCCTTACTTCTTTTTTTTCT
Source organism: Suncus etruscus (assembly GCF_024139225.1). Lineage (NCBI taxonomy): Eukaryota > Metazoa > Chordata > Mammalia > Eulipotyphla > Soricidae > Suncus > Suncus etruscus. The sequence continues at coordinate 106,750,284 of NC_064850.1, read as the reverse complement.
ATCTGGATTCCTTTGATATCTTTTACTTGCATGATTAATATGTCAGGTATTTCCATGTTCATGTACATGAAGATGTCAAGTACATGTTGAATAGAAGGAACCAGAGGGAGCAGCCTTGTCTTATGCCAGATTTTAGAGAAAAAGCTTTCAGTTTTTAGAAGAAAGGCTTTTAGTTTCCCCATGTATAATATATGCCATGGATTTGTAGTAAATGGCCTTGATTCTACTGAGAAAAGTTTCTTCCATTCACATCCTATTGAAAATTTTATCATAGGGGCCATTGAGGTGGCGCTAGAGGTAAGGTGTCTGCCTTGAAAGTGCTACCAAGGAAGGACCGCGGTTCGATCCCCCGGTGTCCCATATGGTCCCCCCAAGCCAGCGGCAATTTCTGAGCGCTTAGCCAGGAGTAACCCCTGAGCATCAAATGGGTGTAGCAAAAAAAAAAAAAACAACAGAAAAAAATGAAAGTTTTATCATAAATAGATATTGGACCTTATCAAATGCTTCCTCTGTATCTATTGATTCTTGAAAATCATAAGGATGTTCCTCAAAAGATTGGAAATTGAGACCACAAATGATACAACAATACCATTTCTAGTGATATTCCATAGTAACAACAACAAAAAAACAATAAAAAAATTCCCTCTGCAGCACTATGTTCAATGAAATACTATTCATAATAGCCAGAATCTGGAAAATCAGGTGCTCAACAATTGATGATTGGCTAAAGAAACTGGAATATTTACACAATAGAATACTGTGCAGCCTTTAGAAAAATTAAATCATGAAATTTGCCTATACCTGGATGAACATGAAGATTATTATGCTGAGTGAAATGGGTCAGAGAGAGATAAATGGGCATAAATAGTCTCACTCACCTTCAGGATATAAGAAAAATAAAAAGCAGCATGGTAATAATATCCATAGAAAATAGAGATGAGGTCTGGGAGGACCAGCCTATGATATGAAGCTTGACACAAAGTGTAGTTAATACAGTTAGAGTACTAACTGCACTAACAGCTACCTTGAAAATGATAGTTGGAAGTAATAATTCTGGAAAAAAACTGAATCTGACAGAGGATAAAGCTATATGTATAGCACCACTTCGTTGATAATTGTACAAACCATATGTCAGAAAGAAGAGAGAGAGAGAGAGAGTAGTAGTAGCATGCTTGTCCCTGAGACAGGCAGGGGGAAAAGGAGAACACTGGTGGTGGGAAAGTTGCATTGGTAAAAGGCGGCATACATTCTATGCTGAAACTAAACTATGAACATTTCTGTAACCACAGTGCTAAAATAAAGAAATTATTAAAGAAGAAATGTAATGCATATTATTAGATTGAATATAAAAATTAGAAAAAAAGTATAAACTTATTTATTTTTGTTCTACTCCAGGAAGTTTGTTTTCTAATATATATCATATGTATGAGAAAATTGAAAAGACTTGGCTATCTGCTAGTTGGAGCTTCTGGTTCCAATTCTCACACTCAGCTATTGGTTCATTTTGTGGGTGGTTTTTGTTTGCCACACCATTTCAGCCTGTCATCAGCAAAATAAACTTTATTTCAACACCACTGTGCTTTTTCTCATTATATTGAAGATGTTTTTGTTAATTGGTCAAGATAGGGGGAAGGACTCCACTAATGCTTAACTTGTAGTCCCCAAAAGTTGCAAAATTCTGTGTCCTTCCAATATGTGACATTGAAGACCTGAGTTCCCTGAGTTGGTCAAATATGCCAACTATTCTACCTATATTTTTATGTTGCCATCCATTTTCTCAGATGTTATCTCATCTATTTGTACAACAGAACATTTATGAAAAAAATACCTATTATCCATATATTAGAGGACAAATATTTAATTTTTTTTATTTCCAGAGCTTCAGGAATTATTCTAAAGGAGCTACAAAATGTTTACTTTACTATCTTGCAACAAAAGTGATGACAAAAGCATAAATATCCCATAAAACTTTAAAGGTAAAACTCTTGATGTGTAAATTATTTAAAAAATTTTCTGGTGAGGAGTTAACATACAGCTGTGGGATAGTGTTCTTCCTTTCCAACACCAAATCCACCTAAAACACAAAATGATAAGTTATTGGGATTGAGTCTTTATAGATAATATTAGTTGAGAACTTGAAGATGAGTTTAAATTGAACCCTAAATAGTTTATAATTTTTAATAGAGAGAACAGTGAACAAACTAAAGAGGCACAAAAAAAAATCTATATAAAGTTGAAAATTGAAGTTATGCTGTTGTGAAACAAGCCAAGGGAATGTAAGAATTTCCAGGATGGGAAAAGCAAGAAATAACCTTTAGAACTTAATTTAGAACTTCTGGAAAATATTGAGAATTTGTTTTTATGTTTTCTGACTTGGTTTTGTGTGAAGGCTTGTCAAGCACTGCTCATGGATTTTTCCTGGCTCATATGTATTTAGGAGTGACTCCTGGCAGGAAATCACATGTGAGCCCAGGGATCAAAGCAGATTCAGTCATAGTCAAAGTAAGGGCCTTTTGTACTATCCCTGTAACTCACATTTTTGTTGTTCAAATATATTGTGTTTGTAAATTTGTTTTATTAATTCTAGAAGTGAACACATACACAACACACAAAGAAATAAAATACATTTAACTAAAGATTTATTTTAAAAAAGGCAACAAGAACTTTGAGCCTGACTAATTTTTCTACGGATTAGAAAGTCAATTGATGAAGGCAAAAATCAACATGAATCTCCATTGTGTTCAATCCAGATGAATGTTGGAATAAATGAAAAAGCTTTTGAATAAGCAATATTAAAAAATTGCAAGAAGAAATTTGTGAATAAATCTGTCATAAGACCAAAATCTCTGTAAATGTTTCTGTAAATGAAGAAATATTATACTAGGATTCAACATTAAATTCTCAGGAATAATAAGGATCATTCAAGAAAATTATTTACCTGGGATGTAATTCAGAAATTGCTTTCTACGATGTAGACTTCATTAATGAACAAAACAATAATCATTTAGTGCAATTGCTAGCTCAGCAAATAATAATAATAAATCAAGTTATTGCCTAATATGTTAGTAAATTAAATGAACTAAAGGAAAAAGAGTAGTAAACTGTGGCAGAGGATTCAGAGTGATAATAAAAGGGATGAGGTGTTTTTGTCTTGCAGGTGATGACCCTGTATTAAATCTCTAGCATCCCATATGGCCCTCTGAGCACCGCTACGAGTGATGAATGAGCACAAAGCCAGAAGAAAGCTCTGAGCACAGATGGGTATGAACCCAAAACAAAATGTGGCAGGATAAATCAAGACTCCTGAGTTAAAGTGAATAGTGTAGATTCATAGAATAATTTGATTACTTAACACATATACTTAAGAAAATAAAATCTAGCAAATATCTGAAATCAGAAACTAAGATTGCAAACAGAATCCAATTCTATTTATATCTAGAACCAATATCTTGGGCAAAATCTACTTATATTTTCAGTATATGCAAAAAAAGATGTTATACTAGACAATAGTAAGAGAGAGAAAAATATTAGAGTTTTACATAATGACAGTCTTTGGTCATTATTATTGGTATAAAAGGTAATAATAAGGCATATAATGCTTGACTAGTAAAACATTGTAAGGATTTTGCATTTTATATTAATAAAATGGAAACATTGCTTTCTTAAAGAAGAGTGATGTGATCTAATTTGCATATACTCTTCATTAAGGTTTTAAAAACAGTATTTAGAGATATAACAATGAACAGGATGCAACAAAGAGATAGTAAAGCAAGTAAGCCACTTTTCAAGTGGCTGATTCAGGTTTGGTCCTCAGTATCCCATATGTTAACTCAAACCCAGAAGGATTAATAGCATTAGTAGAGTGCCAAGAGAAAGCCCTGACTACTGAAATATGTGGTTAAAAAAAAAACATAAAATAAATTAAGTAAAATAAAATGAACAAATGTTAAAGAAGTTTACAAAGAGATTGCATTTTAAAGTTTAGATCCAAATAGGAACTCATTATAAATTGTATGTAGGTTTTGAGAAAGGCACAGAAGTCAAAGATTATTAGGATTTTTGACCTGAGGAAACAAAATAATGAAATTGGACTCAGGTAAGGTAATTAAGATATTCTGTTGATTATGTAAAAGAAGATAATTTAAGAAAGAATAGTTGTTTTAAACTAGTCAGAAATGTGGAGTAGGATTTGAGGTGAGTCTAATACTAGGAAAGGAAGACTAGGCTGGAGATTAACATTTGAAATCAGTGACAAATAAATGTATTTATTGTTTTTTTGTTGTTGTTTTTGTTTCTGAGTCACACACACCAGTGCTCAAGGCTTATCCTGGCCCTAGATTTGAGTATAACTTGTAGAAAATATCAGAGAAAATACATTTTTCTGGGACTAGAACTGAGGTCAGTCTTGTGCAAAGTCATTGCCTTACCAACTGTGCTACATCTTTGACCCTGAATTGTATTTTTAAAGATTAAATGAATACCAAGTCAAATATTATATAAAAATAATTGCAGAATAATTATTTAAGCATCCGTGTAAATGTAATGAGAAAAGGAAAGAGGCATCAATAATGGAATAATCAGCAATAAGAAAAATCAAGAGACTGAGATTTCAAATGAGCAAAGTTTTGTCCAGTGATAATAGTGATTCATTCAAATGAAGTCTAAATGTAACTATTAACTTGAACAATTTGGCAGAGTTATAGAATTAGAGGCAAATATTTAGATATTCTAGAGAGAATTTAAGAGAAATATAAGAGTAGGATCCAACCTGAGTTAGCCATGTGGAAAGCAAATGCCCTAAATAGTGTGCTATGGACTCAGCCCTAGGGGGTGACAGCCTAAATTTTGAAACAAGCTTCTGTAGGGAGCCCCTTTAAGAACAGACAGAAAATACAGGATTGAAATACAGGCATAGAATTTTGCTAAAAGCAGGCAGATTTGAGAATTGATTGTTAGCCATTTAAGTCTTAAGGCACCAAACAGAGAGCCATAAAGCAGGTAGCCTCGAGAAGTAAACATAAACATTTATGATCCCTTTATCTGTATATTCCACCTGCTGGATATAGGTTCCATTATCAGTATATCCCTGACCTGATGGAGACAGAGCTCATTATCTGCACATTCCATCTCACCTGCCAATGGATCCTGTTGTTCATCCTGTTCAATATATCTACCTCTTATTGACATATTTATGAGCAGAGCTGTACCCACAAAATAGTATTTAAGTTGGGCCTTGAATTTCAATAAATGGAATTGGATTCAGTCTTGGCTGGAATTCTTTTCCCACTTTTGTCTGCCTGTCTGTCTGTCTTTGTGTCTTTGTGTTTGCATCTCCCTCCAAGAAAGAATAACCACATCTTAACTGGTATCTCTGCAGGAAGCACACCCATAAGCTTCTTAAACCATCATAGATTATGGTGTGATACACAAATAAAGATAGGTATGAGTAATTCACTTGGTGACAAAAGTGTGTTGGAATAAAGTCTAGGTGATATAAGTAAAAATGGAACTAGTCTTTTCATTGTTTAATTTTTCAATGAGAATGAGTTAAAAACAATCAGAGGAGATGAGTAGAGGAGAAAAGGATACCATGAGGTAGAGGAGGGACATATTTTATGACTTCCTGCCACCATAACGAGCCCACTGGAAGTGTATTATTAAAATGTGAGTTCAATAGTATTGCTCTAGTATAGTATACATTTTTATTTTAAATGTTGTTGTAGATGAGAGAATGGAAGTCATAAAAGGTGGCCAAAGTTTTGGCTGGCCTGAGAAATAAAATGAAAATGCCAGGGAAGAAAAGAAATTGAGAGACAGCAAAAGGAGGTAGTAGGAGAGTAACAGAAACCCAGGGTCAGAGGCCTTGGACTTTTCTGGGAAGTGAAGGTAAAATATCTACAGATAACTAAACCACTAGAGTAAACATTATTTGGAGCATAAACCCAAACTACAATAATTAAAAATGTGCCTCAAAGCTGCTAGGGACCATCTTATTTCCAAAGAATCTGATGACTGGAATTATGGGCTTTCATATTGTTGTAAATTTAAAAAATGACTATAATTCAAGAAAAAATTAAAAATAAAACCCCAGTTTCATTTTGTGTATGTAAATTTAAATTCCTAAATCAAACAAATTAAAAACTTTTCAGTTAATAAGATGAAGCTGGATTCACTAATCATTAATTCAACAAAAACATATTTATAATTACTCTATTAGTCGATAAATTACTCAATTGATGCAAAATAAAATGTGACTATCCAATAAAAAATATGCCTCAAGAAGACAGGTTGAAGGATATTGGGAAATCTTGGGTCATTGGTTCATGAATGTGTGCACTAGTGTTGGAATTGGAATTGGCAATTTGTAGACCTAAAATTATTTTCAATACCTTTGTAAATTAAATTTTTCAAATAATTATTTATTTTGAATGTGAAAATAAATTTCAAAAAGAGATTTCATTTAACCAAATAAATAATTATAATTTGGACTTGTAGTCAACAAAATTTGTTCAGGAGACATTTAATTCTTTTAGTGCTAGGATTTCAATATCAAAAATAAAAAATGATGTTTACATTTTATTTTGAAACCACATTTAAATTTCTTGAATCCACATGTGATCAGAACATTGATATAGCTGGTTTGGCTTATGACTGCACAAGTGTTGGCTAGAACAGGACTGAAGGTCAATATCCTCTATAGAGAATGTTCTGGGAACTCAATGGCCAGGGTAGTGTTCAAGCAAGTAGGAGTAATTCTACTTAATTGGAGGATTATAGTCACTCGCTGAAAATTCCTATGACTAATAGTAGAAACTTGAAAAATAAAAGATAACGAGCAGGAATGGACGAGAATGACTAAAGTGTACATACCTCGGTGAGTATCACAGCTAAATAAAGTTGTGCGACTTTCAGTGACATTGTGAGCACTGCAGTCAAGTGTGACCATGACCCTGGGTTATAGCAAAAGCATCAATAAATGGGAAAGAGATAGGGAAAAGAGTAAACAAACGTCATTCCTCTAGGTGTGAATCCTATCTGAAGATTTCTCTGAAAGTAAATTTCTGAGAATGACCCTAAATGTTTATTTTTTAAGAAGTAACGTTTAGTTAAAGGCTAGTGTTCTCTTTAGGTTAACTGAAAGCTACGTAGAACTTTGTTCTACTTGTCAGGGTCATTTATGTTGGAAACCTGCTCTTAGGTTTTGAGGAGGCTGAACCTACAACGATTTGCGTAAGAGGGTTTGAGATATGAAAATGTCTTTGCCGAGGTTGAAGACTTTCTTGTTAGGAACTGCCAAGTGTGTAGTTATGTTTATTTCTTACCAGAAGTAAAGAAAGCCTATCTAAAAATCCATAGCATGAAAGCATCTGTTGTTTGAGAAATGTGTAAATAGGGGGAGGATTTGCCTCTAGTTAATGATTATCCTGAGGGTCAAGTTTTTATAACTTTAATTTTTACCCTGGTAAAATTTTAGGCTAAAATTTAAATAGATTTGTTTTGATACAGAAAAGGTCAAAGACCTTATGGTCTTTGTGTTATTTTCACCTACAAAAACATAAACAAAAACCTGTTCTCTGAAGAAAACATAGGGTTTCTAAACGAATTTACAGAAAATGAAATTAGTCTAGTGCTCAAGCAGGTATGGGAATGTGTATGTGAAATGCTGTTATATCAAAGGTCAAGCAAAGAGAAATTAGTAATTAGTAAACAATAATGTAAAATAAATATGTAACCCCTAGTTTATTTTTCTCGTGATCAAACTTATTTTGTGTGAAAAGTAGTTAAATAAGATATACAGAATATATTTTTATGGGTCCGGAGAGATGGCATCGAGGTAGGGCATTTGCCTTTCATGCAGAAGAATATATTTTTATGCAAAATATACTTTTGTTACTAGAAAATATAATAGATAATCAGAAAAATATTTCTCTTCTGGGCTTTTAATCAGGAAATCTTTTTCCACTTCCTTCTTTTTCTTTATTCCTTTCCTTCTTTCTTTCCTCTCTCCTTTCTTCATTCCTTCCTTTCTCCCTTCCTTTCTTTTTCTATTTACTCTCTTTTTCTACTTTTTCTTCTTTCTTTCTTTCTTTTTCTTTCTTTCTTTCTTTCTTTCTTTTTCTTTCTTTCCTTTCTTTCTTTCTTTCTTTCTTTCTTATCTTTCTTTCTTTCTTTCTTTCCTTTTCTTCTTTCTTCTTCTTTCTTCTTTCTTTCTTTCTCTTTCTTTCTTTTTCTGTCTTCTGTCTTTCTTTCTTCTTTCGTTCTTTCTTTTTCTTTCTTTCCTTCCTTCCTTCTATGCTTTCTTTCTTTCCTTCCACCCTTTCATTCTTCCTTCCATCCTTCCTTACTTCCTTTCTTTCTTTACTTCTTTCTCTTCTTTTTCTTTCTTTTCTTTTTTCTTTCTTTCTTCTTCCTTCCTTCTTCCTTCTTTCTTTCTTTCCTTCTTTTCTTCTCTTCTTTCCTTCTTTCCTTCTCTTCTTTCTTTCTTTCTTTCTTTCTTTCATTCTTTCTTCTTTCTTTCTTTTCTTCTTTCTCTTCTTTCTTTCTTTCTTTCTTTCTTTCTTTCTTTCTTTCTCTTTCTTTTTCTTCTTTCTTTCTCTATTTCTCTTTCTTTCTTTCTTTCTCTTTCTTTCTTCTTTCTTTCATTCTTTCTTTCTCTTCTTTCTTTTCTTTCATTCATTTATTCTTTCTCTTCTTTCTTTCTTTCTCTTATTCTTTTTCTTTCTTTCTTTTTCTTTCTTTCTTTCTTTCTTTTCTTTTCTTTCTTTCTCTATCTTTCTTTGTTTCTCTCTTTCTCTTTCTCTCTTTCTTTCTTTCTTTTTCTGTCTTCTGTCTTTCTTTCTTCATTCGTTCTTTCTTTTGCTTTCTTTCTTTCCTTCTTTCCTTCTATGCTTTCTTTCTTTCCTTCCACCTTTTCATTCTTTCTTTCTTCCTTCCTTTTGTCCTTCCTTTCGTCCTTCCTTCCATCCTTCCTTCCTTTCTTTCTCTCCTTTCTTTCTTTACTTCTCTCTTCTTTCTTTTTCTTTTTCTTTCTTCTTCCTTCCTTCTTCCTTCTTTCTTTCTTTCCTTCTTTCCTTTCTT